>NC_080377.1:105837063-106191363 GCF_014773155.1 Arachis stenosperma | reverse complement strand
CTCCATAAATAGAAGGATGTGGGAAGGAGGGAAGAGAATTTTCGAAAATTCAATTAAAAAGATGTTGATAATTTTCGAAAATTGAAAGTGGAACAGAAATCAAGTGATTTTTGAAAAAGATTTTGAAATTAGAAGTCAAAAAGATTTGATTGAAAACTATTTTGAAAAAGATGTGGTTGAGAGGATATGATTGGTTTTAAAAAAAATGTGATTGAGAAGATATGATTTGAAAACAATTTTAAAAGATATGTTTGAAAATAATGTTAAAAGATTTGATTTTGAAAATTAGTGACTTGCCTAACAAGATAAGATATGATTCAAACATTAAACCTTTCTCAACAGAAAAGGCAACAAATTTGAGATGTTCAATCAAATCATTAATTGTTAGTAAGTATCTTTGAAAAAGGAAAGAAATTGATTTTGAAAACATTTGATTGAAAAGATATGATTTGAAAAAGATTTGATTTTGAAAAACTTTGAAAACTTGAAAAAAAATTGATTTGAAAACAAAATTCTCCCCCTAGCACCATCCTGGCGTTAAACGCCCAGAATGGTATACATTCTGGCGTTTAACGCCCAAAATGCACCCTTTTTGGGCGTTAAACGCCTAACCAGGTACCCTGGCTGGCGTTTAAATGCCAGTCTGTCTTCTTCACTGGGCATTTTTGAATGCTCGGCTTTTTCTGTATAATTCCTCTGCAGTATGTTCTGGATCTTCAATTCTTGGTATCATTGACTTGAAAAGACACAAATTAAAAATATTTTTGGATTTTTAATAATCAAAATGCAATAAGAATCAAATAACAATGCATGCAAGACACCAAACTTAGCAGTTTGTATACTACTGACACTAACAATGTGAGAATGCATATGAGACATACAAAATACTTCAAGTCAATAGAATTTAGAGATTAGAACACAAAAATCATCAAGAATTACTTGAGGATCCATAAGACACATGAATGAATGCATGCAATTGACACCAAACTTAAGATGAGACACTAGACTTAAGCAAGAAACATCAAATATTTTTGGTTTTTATGATTTTGTAATTTTTTTTTTGTATTTTTCGAAAATTAAGTGGAAAAAGATATCAAAATTCTTAATGAGAATTCCAGGAATCAGTGCAATGCTAGTCTAAGACTCCGGTCCAGGAATTAGACATGGCTTCACAGCCAGCCAAGCTTTCAAAGAAAGCTTCGGTCCAAAACACTAGACATGACCAAAGGTCAGCCAAGCCTTAGCAGATCACTGCTCCAAAAGCAAAATTGATGAAAATCAACAAGCTCTTGTGGTGATAAGTTGAAACCTCGGTCCAATCAGATTAGACATGGCTTCTCAGCCAGCCAGATTTCAACAAATCATCATGAAACTCTAGAATTCATCTTCAAGAATTTCGAAAAAAATAAATACCTAATCTAAGCAACAAGATGAACCGTCAGTTGTCCAAACTAGAACAATCCCAGGCATTGTTACCAAAAGCTTGCTCAAAACTTGAACAATCCCCAGCAACGGCGCCAAAAACTTGGTGCGCGAAATTGTGAACAATACTTTTCACAACTCTCATAATCCCCAGTCATGAACTCCAAAAACTTGGTAGTTCAATTCCATGGCATTACACAACTTCGCACAACTAACCAGCAAGTGCACTGGGTCGTCCAAGTAATACCTTACGTGAGTAAGGATCGATCCCACGGAGATTGTTAGCATTGAAGCAAGCTATGGTCATCTTGTAAATCTTAGTCAGGCAAACTCAAATGTATATGATGATGAACGAAAATAACATAAAAGATAAAGATAGTGATACTTATGTAATTCATTGGTAGGAACTTCAGATAAGCGTATGAAGATGCCTTCCCTTCCGTCTCTCTGCTTTCCTACTGCCTTCATCCAATCCTTCTTACTCCTTTCCATGGCAAGCTTGTGTAGGGTTTCACCATTGTCAGTGGCTACCTCCCATCCTCTCATTGAAAACGATTGCATATGCTCTGGTCACAGCATAGCGGAATTCATCTGTCGGTTCTCAATCAGGCCGGAATAGAATCCAGTGATTCTTTTGCGTCTGTCACTAACGCCCCGCCCTCAGGAGTTTGAAGCACATCACAGTCATTCAGTCATTGAATCCTACTCAGAATACCACAGACAAGGTTAGACCTTCCGGATTCTCATGAATTCTGCCATCAGTTCTCGCCTATACCACGAAGACTCTGATCTCACGGAATGGTTGGCTCGTTTGTCAGGCGAGCACTCGGTTGTCAGGCGATCAACCATGCATCGTGCAATCAGGAATCCAAGAGATATTCACTAGAGCCTTGATTGCTTGTAGAACAGAAGTGGTTGTCAGTCACCTTGTTCATAGGTGAGAATAATGATGAGTGTCACAGATCATCACATTCATCAAGTTGAAGAACAAGTGATATCTTGGACAAAGAACAAGCGGAATTGAATGGAAGAACAATAGTAATTGCATTAATACTCGAGGTACAGCAGAGCTCCACACCTTAATCTATGGTGTGTAGAAACTCCACCGTTGAAAATACATAAGAACAAGGTCTAGGCATGGCCGAATGGCCAGCCTCCCAATGTGATCAAAAGATCTAAAGAAAAAGGTTCCAAAGATCCGATGATTTTTTTATACAATAGTAAAAGGTCCTACTTATAGAAAACTAGTAGCCTAAGGTGTACAGAAATGAGTAAATGACATAAAAATCCACTTCCGGGCCCACTTGGTGTGTGCTTGGGCTGAGCAATGAAGCATTTTTCGTGCAGAGACTCTTCTTGGAGTTAAACGCCAGCTTTGGTGCCAGTTTGGGCGTTTAACTCCCATTTGGGAGCCAGTTCCAGCGTTTAACGCTGGGATTTCTTGAGGTGACTTTGAACGCCGGTTTGGGCCATCAAATCTTGGGCAAAGTATGGACTATCATATATTGCTGGAAAGCCCAGGATGTCTACTTTCCAACGCCGTTGAGAGCGCGCCAATTGGGCTTCGGTAGCTCCAGAAAATCCACTTCGAGTGCAGGGAGGTCAGAATCCAACAGCATCTGCAGTCCTTTTTGGTCTCTGAATCAGATTTTTGCTCAGGTCCCTCAATTTCAGCCAGAAAATACCTGAAATCACAGAAAAACACACAAACTCATAGTAAAGTCCAGAAAAGTGAATTTTAATTAAAAACTAATAAAAATATAATAAAAACTAACTAAAAGATACTAAAAACATACTAAAAACAATGCCAAAAAGCATACAAATTATCCGCTCATCAGATTCCCCAACAGAATCTTCGTGGTATAAGCTAGAATTGATGGCGGCATTCATGAGAATTCGGAAAGTCTAAACCTTGTCTGTGGTATTCCGAGTAGGATTCCGGGATTGAATGACTGTGACGAGCTTCAAACTCCTGAAGGCTGGGCGTGATGACAAACGCAAAAGAATCAAGGGATTCTATTCCAACCTGATTGAGAACCGACAGATGATTAGCCGTGCTGTGACAGAGCATAGGAACGTTTTCACTTAGAGGATGGGATGTAGCCATTGACAACGGTGATGCCCTACATACAGCTTGCCATGGAAAGGAGTAAGAAGGATTGGATGAAAGCAATGAGAAAGTAGAGATTCAAGAGGAGTACAGCATCTCCATATGCCTATCTGAAATTCCCACTATTGATTTACATAAGTATTTCTATCCCTTTTTATTTTATTTATCTTTATTTATCCAATCTAATCACATTTGACTTAATGAGTCCACTTAACTGGGATTTACAAGATGACCATAGCTTGCTTCATACCAACAATCTCCGTGGGATCGACCCTTACTCACGTAAGGTATTACTTGGACGACCCAGTGCACTTGCTGGTTAGTTGAACGGAGTTGTGACTTCAAATAGAGCCAATTATTAAATTTCATACAAATACAAAGAGTATGTGATCACAATTTCGTCCACCAACCATAGAGGGTCTATGGTCACGGTTTTTTGCCGTGACCAAAAAAACCGTGGCCATAGATCCAAAATGTTGTAGTGTTAGTTGGGAATTTCATGCATAGATGTGGAGTTGAAACTACGACTGCGAGCTGATTCAATGTTGCCCGACCTATCCGGGCGTTGTAGGCTGAGCTTACGTCGACTACAATATAGTCTATGTTGAGTGTCCTTGATCGGGTTCCTTTTTCGAAGGTTGTGTGTAGCAAGATGTATCCAAGCGGTTGGATTGGAGTGTCTCCTAGTCCAAACATGTTGTTTGGATATGCTCTGAGTTCTTTCTCTTGTAGGCTGAGTTTATTGAAAGCAGGTTTAAACAAGATGTCCGCCGAGCTTCCTTGGTCCACCAGCATACGGTGGAAGTTAGCATTGGCCAATATGATAGTGATGACCATAGGATCGTCGTGTCCCAGGATGATGCCTGCCGCATCCTCTTGGGTGAAAGTAATAGTAGGGAGGTCGGATGATTCTTCTCCCTCCTCGACATGATATACTTCTTTAAGGTGCCTTTTGCGAGATGATTTTGAGATTCCCCCTCCTGTAAATCCTCCATTTATCATATGAACGTGTCTCTCTGGGGTGTGAGGTGGTCGTTCTTTTCGTCCGATCTCTTCGTCCATTCTTCTTTTTTGGGACTCATCTGATTTGTTGGCTAAATATCCATCTTGTCGTCCTTCTCTTACCAATTTCTCAATCACATTTTTCAAGTCGAAGCACTCATTGGTAGGATGTCCGTAGATTTGGTGATATTCACAATATTCTGTCGAATTTCCTCCTCCTTTTCTTACTTTTGAGTGGAGGAGGTGGTGGGATCTTCTCAGTATGGCATACTTCTTGGGCTGATAAAGAGGCACCCGAAGGGGGTGTAGTTATTGTATTTTTTAGGCTTCTCACCGTATTGATGTTCTCTTTTCTTGGACTCTTTATCCTTATCTCAGGAGGAGTAGGAGAATTCGGATTTTAAGGTCTCTCCTAGTCGAGAGTTTTCCTCTATGTTGATGTACTTCTCAGCTCGTTCCTGCACTTCATTCAGAGATATTGGGTGTTTCTTTGATATGGAGTGACTAAAAGGTCCTTCTCCCAGGCCATTGATGAGACCCATAATGGCTGCTTCTGTTGGTAGACTTTATATGTCCAGGCATGCTTTGTCGAATCTTTCTATGTAGCTTCGAAGACTCTCCCAGTCTCCTTGCTTGATTCTTAGTAGGCTCAGAGCGTGTTTGGCTTTGTCCTTCTGGATGGAAAATTGGGCAAGAAATTTCTTGGCCAGGTCGTCAAAACTTGTGATGGATCTGGGAAGGGGCAAAGTGTCGAACCACTTAATTACTGTCTTTGTTAGTGTTGTTGGGAAGGCTTTGCATCGAATAGCATCCAAGGCATCGGTGAGATACATTCTGCTTCTGAAAATTGCTGAGATGATAACTTGGATCCGATGTACCTTCATATGGAGTCATGTCAGGAGCTTTGAAGTCCTTTGGGACTTTAGTTTTCATAATCTCTTTAGTGAATAGATCTTGATCTTTGTGGGAGCTGTCTTCGGGATCAGGCTGGATGGGTTTTTGTTTTAAAATCGGCTTCGAGCTTTAGGAGCTTGTCCTCCAACTCTCGGCGTCACCTAGTTTCCCTCCGTAGGTCCCTCTCGGCTTCTTGTTGATGTTCGGCCTCTTTTTTGAGCTGTTTGATGCGATCTTGTTGAGCTTGAAGTGCCTCCATGATTTCTGTACTTGGTGAATTCTTGTCTTTAATTGGTTGAGATGCATCTTTTGGTGTGGCGTCTGTGTTCTTATGCGGCATTCTGTTCTCCAAATTGGAGTCGTGGTCATTGTCAAGGTTGTCCACCATGATGATAGGATGACTTTCAGAGTCCCCGGTAACGACGCCAATATTCCGAGGGTTACCTGAAATTGTAGGTCGATCTCGGACGAGATCTTCTATATTAGTCGGAGCTGTTGTGTTCGACTTGATGATGGTGGTCGGAGCTGCCGTGTCCGACTTGTTGGACTTGGTGTTGGTGCTGATCCTTCATCAGCGGAGGGTGGTGGTACCTGCATGGACTCCGATGCTTAAGTTAACAAGGGTATTAAGCAGGTTTTTAGTAGAATCAGAGTATGAGTTATACTTGGGTGCTCCATTGTATTTATAATGTTGTAGAGTGACCTTTTCTAGAGATAAGATAGTTATCTTATCTTATCTTTGAGTGGAGTTATCTTTATCTTTAAGGGAATCGCCCTTATCTTTCTAGGCTTGGGCTGCCTTTGGACTTGGGTTGTGTTCCTCTATTTGGGCCCTTTTTGGGCTCCTCTGGTGATTTGGCCGATCTCTTTGAGAACAGCTCGGGTAGCCCTGTCCTGAGGAGGTCGGTTGACTCAGCTCGGGTCATACATCTCAACCCAGGGCATGAACAGTCCCCTTTTCAGTTATTATATGGCAAGTCCTGTCACCTCCCTATAGAGCTTGAGCATAAAGCTTTATGGGCCACTAAACTCCTCAACCTTGATTCTCAAGCAGTAGGAGTGAAGAGGCTACTGCAACTAAATGAGTTGGATGAGTTTCGACTGGAAGCCTATGAAAATGCTAAGATATACAAAGAAAAGGCTAAGAGATGGCGTGACAAAAGGATCTCAAAGAAGGAGTTCAAACCAGGACAGCAAGTACTCTTTTATAACTCCAGGCTCAAAGTTTTCCCTGGTAAACTCAAGTCCAAATGGACTGGTCCATACTTGGTGACAAAGGTTCTTCCTTATGGAAGCCATAAACTTCTGGATGAAGCAACAAAGGACATTTTCACAGCAAACGGTCACAGGGTAAAGCATTACTTAGGAGGCCATTGGGACAAAGAAGAAAGCATTCATGAGCTGGGATGAACGAGGATGAAGAACGTCAAGCTAATGACGATAAAGAAGTGCTTGTTGGGAGGCAACCCAACCTGAGGTAGTTCTTTTCATAGCTATTTCAATAAAAAGTGGAGTAGATTTCTCTGTATTGAAAGGAGCTAAGTGGTGTTGCACACCAAAACAACTCAAGAGTGAATGCATGACTCTAAGTTTGGTGTTCCACCAAAAGTCTCCTTAAGAACTCATTACACTCTTCTGCAAGATCTATCACTAGCTCAAAACAATCAAAGAAACTACTCAACACCTATTTAATTTCTAGCATCTAATTTATTTCCTTAAAAAGCACAAGGTTTCATGTAACTGATGCATCATATATAGTAGCAAGGGACTAAGTTTGGTGTTCCCTCACCAAAGTAAGTTCAAGGACCTACAATAATTCATGCATGCTAACCATCTGCCTAAGTGCTTGGAAAACAAGCTACTTCCAATAATTGTGCAGAAAAGACATTCAGTCTCTTGAATGAATTATACATCAACACCAAGAGAAATGTAAAAGTAATAGATGATGATGATAAAAGGAAAGCTGGAAGACACTCTAGAGAGGTTGTATTGTCACAAAATTCACTCTGCTTTGAAATGTTCTGAATGAGAAGCTGCTGTTTACCTTGATGCTTAGTTCAATTAGTGCAAATTTTGATGTCTGCTAATTGCGCTAGTTTAAATGATTTTTTTCATCTTCATCTGCTTGAATACATGTCTTGTACCCCTTCTACATCATTAAGAGAAAATGATCAAAATAGAGAGTAACTGTCCAATACAGTAGGAATGAAAATAAAGTTCAGTGGTGGTGAATGTTTGAATGTTTAAATAAGCTCCCTAACAAAAGGACAGAGGTTAGAATGTTCCCCTATAGCATGAACTAGGTTGCTGTCTGTGAAATATTAATCAATAAAGCCCCTTGGATAAGAAGGAAAGGAAGAAAAATCCAAGAGTTGGCAATCAAAAATAAATAATAAGGCTAGACACTAATAGCTTGAACCTTAGGATATATGCTTGTGGTGCTATTGTATTAGTGACGTCTGAAAAATTATCGATTAAGAGTTTATAGAGAAAATAGTGTTGCAAGTATAGCTCTTAACCAATGAAGATTTCGCATATCAATTTAGAAAAGAGGTTGTCACAATTTTAGAATCAAATACTGGGAGTATGAATCCCAGGTCGTCTCCCAACGAATTGACAAAAGAGTGCTATCTTATTGATGAGAGGTTTTCCAATAATTTTTAAGAGTTGAAGAACAGGAAATTAAAGGATTGTGAATTGAAGCAACGTAAAATAAAAGAGATTTATGTATTCAGAATAAAAAGCCTTGACCGGTGGTGTGAATAATTGGAAGTTCCATCCTTGTTGGATTTTCTAAAGTGTAGTATCAAAAGGTTGGTATTTTCACTTAGTTAACCCTTACTAAATAAAGGAAAGTCAAGTGATTGAGATAACTCTTATTTGCAAATCCTAGTCCTCTCCATTGGGAAGGACTAGCGTTAGAAAATAGAGAATTAACCAACAACTTCCAATTTAACTGATCACTTGAGCATTCCAACTCAAGGGTCTCCTCCAAGTCAAGTTGGGAGTCTACTCCATTGACATGAAAATTACTTGCATAGAATTAAAAAGGGAATAAAAGGAAGACATGATAAACACTAACAGGAAATTGGTTAAATGTAAAATAATTCTGCGCATAAATAAATTCTAAAAACAATCCAATTGTAACTCTGAAGAGGGATTAAGGATATGAAAGAGTAAGGGACAAAGGAAACAAACTAGAATAGTGGAAATTTCAACGGAGGTAGTAATTCTTCTCAATATCCAAGTCACAAAGCATCCAAAAGCATCAAAACTAGGAATCTATATGTAAAAGAAAACCTAGAGGAAGAGTAATGTTTCTCTCTAAGATTCCGATCTAAAATTGAAAAATATGCTAATGAGAGTGTGTATTGAATCTCTGCTCGTTCTCTGGCTCTAGTCTGTGTTTCTGGGCCAGAAACTGGGTCCAAACTCGGCCCAAAATCGTCCCCAGTATTTTTTGCAATTTATGCAGATCGCGCATGTCATGCGTACGCGTCATTCACGCGTGTGCGTTGTTTGGAGATTTTCCTTGTCACACGCATGCGCATGCGTCGTTGAGCGAACTCCAATTCACACGCATGCGTGAGCCATGCATGCGCGTCGCTCCTCGCTGATTGTCTCCTTTATTTCCTGTGCTCCTTCCATTTTTGTAAGCTTCCTCTCCATCCTCCAAGCCATTCCTACCCTATAAAGCCTAAAATCATTGAACACACAGATCACGGCATCGAATGGTAGATAGGGGAATTAAAATACACAAATTAAAGGCTTATGAAGCAAGTTTTCAACCATAGAACAAAACTAGGAAGGAATTGTAAAACCATGCAATTTGTACGAATAAGTGTGCAAAGACTTTGATGAAACCACTCAATTTAGCACAAGATAAACCATAAAATAGTGGTTTATCAAACTCCCCACACTTAAACACTAGCATGTCCTCATGCTAAGCTCAAGGAGATCAAAAGAATAAACATGGAAAAGTGAGACTTATGAAATGCAGCCTATATATAAATACAACTATATGCTAAAATGATTTTGTCTACATGGTTGAAAGTAAATGAGTTCTTCAAGACTAACAAAAATCAGATATCACTAATTAAAATCATACAGTAAAGACAGGTAAACTTGCAAGAAGATAGCTCATGAAAGCAGGTAACATAGAATTAAGCATTGAACCATCACTGATGGTGTATATGCACTCTAATCACTCAAGTGTATGGGGTAATTCACTCTAGTCTTCTCTAGTCATGGTTTCTAAACTTTGTTCTTCACCTAACCAATCAACAAATATTTAATAGGGCTAAGGCAAAGGTGAGGATATATGTATGGCTAAGTGAACTATAAATTGAATCCTTGACTAACCTAAGCTCTCACCTATACACACACACTCTCTATATAACTTCTAAAATTATGCCTAGCTACCCAAAATTTCCACTTTTTCATCTCATACTCATGCATCAACTTTTCTTTCAATTTGTATCACATATGCATTGATCTTTTATTAACTAAATATTGTGATAATTTTGTCCCCTTATTATTTGTGTATTTATTTAATTGAAATTTTTTTAAGTAAACATAATATATCAATACACATGGATTTTTAATTTTTTCTGGTCTCACATGAGTAGGTACCCAAATTCGTAATTGGTGGACGAAATTGTGATCATGCTTGTATTATTTGTGATCAATGTTCTAATTATTTTGAGATGAAGGCTTTTAATGGCACTGGTTAAATTCACAACTCCGTTCAACTAACCAGCAAGTGTACTGGGTCGTCCAAGTAATAACCTTACGTGAGTAAGGGTCGATCCCACAGAGATTGTTGGTATGAAGCAAGCTATGGTCACCTTGTAAATCTCAGTCAGGCAGATTAAAAAGTTATGGGTTTCGAAAAATAATAATAAAAGGAAATAATAAAAGGGATAGAATACTTATGCAGATTCATTGGTAGGAATTTCAGATAAGTGAATGGAGATGCTGTATGACTCAAGGACGCCTGCTCTCCTACTGCTTCTATTCAATCCTTCTTACTCCTTTCCATGGCAAGCTGTGTATAGGGGTTCACCATCAGCGGTGGCTACTTTCAATCCTCTCGGGAAAATGATCCTATGCGGCTGTCACTCGCACGGCTAATCGTCTGGAGGCATCACCCATGGTTGATGGCTACATCCCATCCTCGCAGTGAAAACTAATGCTCACGCACTCTGTCACAGTACGGCTAATCACTGGTTGGTTCCCGCGCCTACTGGAATAGAATCCCTTGATTCTTTTGCGTCTGTCACTAACGCCCAGCACTTGCAAGTTTGAAGCACGTCACAGTCATTCATTACCGGAATCCTACTCGGAATACCACAGACAAGGTTAGACTTTCCGGATTCCCAGGATCCTACTCGGAATACCACAGACAAGGTGAGACTTTCCGGATCCTCATAAATGCCGCCATCTATCTAGCTTATACCACGAAGATTCTATTGGGGAATCTAAGAGATATACATTCAAGCTCTGTTGCATGTAGAACGGAAGTGGTTGTCAATCACGCGCGTTCATAAGTGAGAATGATAATGAGGGTTATCTAACTCATCACATTCATCATGTTCTTGGGTACGAATGAATATCTTGGAATAAGAATAAAAGAGGAATTGAATAAAAGAAGATAGAATTTCATTAATACTTGAGGTACAGCAGAGCTCCACACCCTTAATCTATGGTGTGCAGAAACTCCACCGTTGAAAATACATAAGTAAAAAGAGGTTCAGGCATGGCCGAATGGCCAGCCCTCTCCATGATCAAGTGACCGAATATTTCAAGAGATTAAACTGTCAAAAGATGTCTAATACAATAGATAAATGTCCTATATATACTAGACTAGCCACTAGGGTTTACATGAGTAAGTAATTGATGCATAAATCCACTTCCGGGGCCCACTTGGTGTGTGCTTGGGCTGAGCCTGATCTATCCACGAGCTGAGGCTTCTCTTGGAGTTGAACTTCGAGTTATGACGTGTTTTGGGCGTTCAACTCCGGATCATGACATTTTTCTGGCGTTTAACTCCAGACAGCAGCATGTACTTGGCGTTCAATGCCAAGTTACGTCGTCAATTTCCGAATAAAGTATGGACTATTATATATTGCTGGAAAGCCCTGGATGTCTACTTTCCAACGCCGTTGAGAGCGCGCCAATTGGAGTTCTGTAGCTCCGGAAAATCCATTTTGAGTGCAGGGAGGTCAGATTCCAACAGCATCAGCAGTCCTTTTTGTCAGCCTTTTTCAGAGTTTTGCTCAAGTCCCTCAATTTCAGCCAGAAATTACCTGAAATCACAGAAAAACACACAAACTCATAGTAAAGTCCAGAAATGTGAATTTAACATAAAAACTAATGAAAACATCCCTAAAAGTAGCTTGAACTTACTAAAAACTACCTAAAAACAATGCCAAAAAGCGTATAAATTATCCGCTCATCACAACACCAAACTTAAATTGTTGCTTGTCCCCAAGCAACTGAAAATCAAATAGGATAAAAAGAAGAGAATATACTATAAATTCCAAAATATCAATGAATATTAATTCTAATTAGATGAGCGGGACTTGTAGCTTTTTGCTTCTGAACAGTTTTGGCATCTCACTTTTTCCTTTGAAGTTTAGAATGATTGGCTTCTCTAGGAACTTAGAATTTTGGATAGTGTTATTGACTTTCCTAGTTAAGCATGTTGATTCTTGAACACAGCTACTTATGAGTCTTGGCTGTGGCCCTAAGCATTTTGTTTTCCAGTATTACCACCGGATACATAAATGCCACAGACACATAACTGGGTGAACCTTTTCAGATTGTGACTCAGCTTTGCTAAAGTCCCCAGTTAGTGGTGTCCAGAGCTCTTAAGCACACTCTTTTGTCTTGGATCACGACTTTAACCACTCAGTCTCAAGCTTTTTACTTGGACCTTCATGACACAAGCACATGGTTAGGGACAGCTTGATTTAGCCGCTTAGGCCTGGATTTTCCTTGGGCCCTCCTATCCATTGATGCTCAAAGCCTTGGATCCTTTTTACCCTTGCCTTTTGGTTTTAAGGGCTATTGGCTTTTTCTACTGCTCCTTCCTTTTTTTTTCTCCTTTTTTTTTGCCATTTTTTTTTTCGCAAGCTTTCTTTTTCACTGCTTTTTCTTGCTTCAAGAATCAATTTCATGATTTTTCAGATCATCAATAACATTTCTCTTTGTTCATCATTCTTTCAAGAGCCAACAATTTTAACATTCATAAACAACAAGATCAAAAGACATACGCACTGTTCAAGCATTCATTCAGAAAACAAAAAGTATTGTCACCACATCAATATAATTAAACTAAATTCAATAGCTATTTTCGAAATTTATGTACTTCTTGTTCTTTTGAATTAAAACATTTTTCATTTAAGAGAGGTGAAGGATTAATGGAATTTATTCATAGCTTTAAGGCATGGTTACATACTAATGATCATGAAATAAAGACACAAAACATAGATAAACATACTAATTAAAAACCGAAAACAGAAAGGAATAAAGAACAAGGAATGAATCCACCTTTAGTGGCGTCTTCTTCTTGAAGGACCAATGATGTTCTTAAGCTCTTCTATGTCCCTTCCTTGCCTTTGTTGCTCCTCCCTCATTGCTCTTTGATTTTCTCTTATTTCTTGGAGAATGATGGAGTGTTCATGATGTTCCACCCTTAGTTGTTCAACATTATGGCTCAAATCTTCTAAGGAGGTGTTGAGTTGCTCCCAATAGTTGTCGGGAGGAAAGTGCATTCCTTGAGGCATTTGTTGATGATGAACTTCCTCATGTTCTTCTTGAGGGCCGTGAGGAACTTCTCTTGTTTGCTCCATCCTTTTCTTGGTGATGGGCTTGTCTTCTTCAATGGAGGCATCTCCATCTATGATAACTCCAGCTGAGTAACATAGATGGCATATAAGGTGGGGGAAGGCTAGCCGTGCCATGTGTGAAGGCTTGTCAGCTATTTTGTAGAGTTCATTGGAGATGACTTCATGAACTTCTACTTCCTCTCCAATCATGATGCTATGAATCATGATGGCCCGATCCACAGTAACTTCAGATCGGTTGCTTGTAGGGATGATGGATCTTTGGATGAACTCCAACCATCCTCTAGCTACAGGCTTGAGGTCCAGTCTTCTTAGTTGGACTGGCTTGCCTTTGGAGTCTATTCTCCATTGGGCGCCTTCCACACAAATGTCCATTAGGACTTGGTCCAACCTTTGACTAAAGTTGACCCTTCTTGTGTAGGGGCGTTCATCACCTTGCATCATGGGTAAGTGAAACGCCAACCTCACATTTTCCGGACTGAAATCTAAGTATTTCCCCCGAACCATTGTGAGATAGTTCTTTGGATTCGGGTTCATACTTTGATCATGGTTCCTAGTGATCCATGCATTAGCATAGAACTCTTGAACCATCAATATTCCAACTTGTTGCATGGGGTTGGTTATGACTTCCCAACCTCTTCTTTGGATTTCATGTCGGATTTCCAGATACTCATTCTTTTTGAGCTTGAAAGGGACCTCAGGGATCACTTTCTTCTTTGCCACAACATCATAGAAGTGGTCTTGATGGCTTTTGGAGATGAATCTTTCCATCTCCCATGACTCGGAGGTGGAAGCTTTTGCTTTCCCTTTCCCTTTTCTTGAGGAAACTCCGGCCTTAGGTGCCATTGGTAATGGAAAAACAAAAAAAAAAGCTTATGCTTTTACCACACCAAACTTAAAATTTGCTCATCCTCGAGCAAGAAAGAAAAGAATAGTAGAAGAAGAAGAAGAGAATATGGTAGAGAGGGAGATAAGTAGGTTCAGCTATATGGGAGAAGAAGGGGTGTGTGTTGTGTAAAAATGAAGAAGAAAGGAAGGGTATTTATAGGGAGAGGGAGGGTGGGAGTTCGGCCATTTGGGTGGGAATGGGTGGGAAATTGAATTTGAATTTTATGAGGGTAGGTGGGGTTTGTGGGGAAGGGGAGGTTGATGTGAATGGTGAATGGGGTAATTGGGAAGAGGACTTGAGGTGATTGGTGAAGGTTTTTGGGAAGTGTGATATGGGGAAGGGTGAAATGAGATTTGGATTAGGAGAGTGTGATTAGGATTAAAAGGTAAGGTGGGAATATGGTAGGTGGGGATCCTGTGGGGTCTACAGATCCTGAGGTGAGGATCCTGTGGGGTCCACAGATCCTGAGGTGAAAACAAATACCATTCCTTCACCATATAGGCATGTAAAATGCCTTCATGCATCATTCTGGTGTTCAAACACCCGTTGATGCATGTTCTGGGCGTTCAACGCCCATGTAATGCATGTTTCTGGCGTTGAACGCCAGTTCCATGCTTGTTCCTGGCGTTCAGCGCCAGTTTGTCCTCTCTGTGCACCATCCTGGCGTTTAACGCCAGGTTGTTGCTTGTTTTGAGCGTTCAGCGCCAGAATGGTGCTCTGTTCTGGCGTTGAACGCCGGCCAGATGCACCTTACCGGCGTTGAACGCCAGTCTGCGCTGCCTCCAGGGTGAAAAAATTTTTTCTTCTGTTTTTGACTCTGTTTTTAATTTTTTTGATTTTTTTCGTGACTCCTCATGATCATGTACCTAATAAAACACAAAAATAAACAAGAAACAAAATAAAATAAAATTAGATAAATAAAATTGGGTTGCCTCCCAACAAGCACTTCTTTAATGTCAATAGCTTGACAGTGGCTCTCATGGAGCCATATGGTGATCAGGTCAATTTAGTGTGTAGTCCCAACACCAAACTTAGAGTTTGGATATGGGGTTTGAACACCAAACTTAGAGTTTGGTTGTGGCCTCACAACACCAAACTTAGAGTTTGACTGTGTGGGCTCTTCTTGACTTTGAACTGAGAGAAGCTCTTCATGCTTACTCTCTTTTGTCACAGAGGGATGGCCATGTGCCTGAAACACAAGGTAGTCCCCATTCAATTGAAGGACTAACTCTCCTCTGTTGACATCTATCACAGCTCCTGCTGTGGCTAGGAAAGGTCTTCCTAGGATGATGCATTCATCATCTTCCTTCCTAGTGTCTAGGATTGTGAAATCAGTAGGGATGTAAAGGCCTTCAACCTTTACTAGCACGTCCTCCACTATTCCATAAGCTTGTCTTATGGACTTATCTGCCAATTGTAATGAGAACAAGGCAGGTTGTACCTCAATGATTCCCAGCTTCTCCATTACAGAGAGTGGCATAAGATTTATCCCTGACCCCAGATCACATAGAGCTTTTTCAAAGCTCATGGTGCCTATGGTGCAAGGTATTAAGAACTTGCCAGGATCTTGTTTCTTTTGAGGTAGATTTTTCTGAATCCAAGCATCTAGTTCACTAATGAGCAAGGGAGGTTCACTTTCCCAAGTCTCATCACCAAACAGCTTGGCATTCAGCTTCATGATAGCTCCTAAATATTGAGCAACTTGCTCTCCAGTCACATCTTCATCCTCTTCAGAGGAAGAATAGTCTTCAGAGCTCATGAATGGCAGAAGGAGATTTAATGGAATCTCTATGGTCTCTATATGAGCCTCAGATTCCTCTGGATCCTTAATAGGAAACTCCTTCTTGCTTGAGGGACGTCCCAGGAGGTCTTTCTCACTAGGATTTTCGTCCTCCTCCTCCCTTGTGCATTCGGCCATGTTGATCACATCAATGGCCTTGCACTCTCCTTTTGGATTCTCTTCTGTATTACTTGGGAGAATACTAGGAGGAGTTTCAATGACTTTCTTACTCAGCTGGCCCACTTGTGCCTCCAGATTTCTAATGGAGGATCTTGTTTCATTCATGAAACTGAAAGTGGCCTTTGATAGATCAGAGACTATATTGGCTAAATTAGAATTGTTTTGTTCAGAGTTCTCTGTCTGTTGCTAAGAAGATGATGGATATGGCTTATTATTGTTCAGCCTGTTGCGTCCACCATTGTTAAAGCCTTGTTGAGGCTTTTGCTGATCCTTCCAGGAGAAATTTGGATGATTTCTCCATGATGAGTTATAGGTGTTTCCATAAGGTTCACCCATGTAATTAACCTCTGCCATGGCAGGGTTCTCAGGATCATAAGCTTCTTCAGAAGCTGCCTCTCTAGTACTGTTGGATGCATGTTGCAATCCATTCAGATTTTGAGAGATTATGTTGACCTGTTGAGTCAACATTTTGTTCTGAGCCAATATGGCATTCAGAGCATCAATTTCAAGAACTCATTTCTTCTGAGGTATCCCATTATTCACGGAATTCCTCTCAGAGGTATACATGAACTGGTTGTTTGCAACCATGTCAATGAGTTCTTGAGCCTCTTCAGGCGTTTTCTTCAGGTGAATAGATCCACCTGCAGAATGATCCAATGACATTTTCGAAAATTCAGAGAGACCATAATAGAATATATCCAATATGGTCCATTCTGAGAACATGTCAGATGGACATCTCTTGGTCAGCTGCTTGTATCTTTCCCAAGCTTCATAGAGGGATTCACCATCTTTTTGTTTGAAGGTTTGAACATCCACTCTCAGCTTGCTCAGCTTTTGAGGAGGAAAGAATTTATCCAAGAAGGCAGTGACTAGCTTATCCCAGGAGTCCAGGCTATCCTTAGGTTGTGAATCCAACCAGATTCTAGCTCTGTCTCTTACAGCAAAAGGGAAAAGCATGAGTCTGTAGACTTCAGGGTCAACCCCATTCGTCTTTACAGTCTCACAGATCTGCAAGAACTCAGTTAAAAACTGGTAAGGATCTTCAGATGGAAGTCCATAAAACTTGCAGTTTTGTTGCATTAAAGCAACTAGCTGAGGTTTCAGCTCAAAGTTATTGGCTCCAATGGCAGGAATGGAGATGCTTCTTCCATCAAATTTGGACGTTGGCTTTGTGAAGTCACCAAGCATTCTCCTTGCATTATTATTATTATTTTCGGCTGCCATCTCCTTCTCTTGTTCTAATGTTTCTGAAAGGTTACCTTTAGAATAATTAAATTTAGCTTCTCTTAATTTTCTCTTCAGAGTCCTTTCAGGTTCTGGATCAATTTCAACAAGAGTGCCTTTATCCCTGTTCCTGCTCATATGAAAGAGAAGAGAACAAGAAAAGAAAGAGGAATCCTCTATGTCACAGTATAGAGATTCCTTTATGTTAGTAGAAAAAGAAAGGGGTATAAGAATGAAGAAGGAGATTCGGATGTTGGATGAAGAGAGGTGAAGAGAAGTGTTAGTAATTAAATAATTAAATAGAAGAAAAAAAAAAGAGAAATTTCGAAAATAATTTTGAAAAGGGGTTAGTGATTTTCGAAAATTAGAGATAAGTTGTAATTAGAATTAAAACATGAAACAATTAGTTAATTAAAAAGAATTTTTGAAAAAGAGAGAGATATTTTCGAAAATAGGAGAGGGAGAAGTAGTTAGGTGGTTTTGAAAAAGATAAGAAACAAACAAGAAGTTAGTTAATTGATTGAAAAAGATTTGAAATCAAATTTGAAAAAGATAAGAAGATAAGAGGTTAGATAAGATATTTTGAAATCAAATTTTGAAAAAGATAAAATTTTGAAAAGGATAAGCTAAAAAGCTAAGATAAAAATTTTAAGAAAAAGATATTTTGAAAAAGATTTAATTTTTTAAAATGACTTAGCTAACAAGAAACTACAAGATAAGATTCTAGAATTTAAAGATTGAACCTTTCTTAACAAGAAAGTAACAAACTTCAAATTTTTGAACCAATCACATTAATTGTTAGCTAATTTTCGAAAATTTGATAAAAAGATAAGAAAAAGATTTTGAAAATATTTTGAAAAAGATTTTTAAAATTTTCGAAATTTATGAAGAAAATGAAAAAGATATGATTTTTGAAAAAGATTTTACAAAGATAAAATTTTTAAAATTGAAATTTTGTCTTGACTTGTAAGAAACAACTAATTTTAAAAATTTTTGAACAAGTCAACCCAAAATTTCGAAAATTTGGAAGAAAATAAGGAAAAGATATTTTTTTTTATTTTTTGAATTTTTAATTATGAAAGAGAAAAACAACAAAAATATTCAATGCATGAAATTTTTAGATCAAAACCATGAATGCATGCAAGAATGCTATGAATGTCAAGATGAACACCAAGAACACTTTGAAGATCATGATGAACATCAAGAACATAATTTTGAAAAACTTTTAATGCAAAGAAAACATGCAAGACACCAAACTTAGAAATCTTTAATGCATGGACTCTAACAAACGAAAAATGCATATGAAAAACAATAAACAACACAAAACAAGAAAACATCAAGATCAAACAAGAAGACTTGTCAAGAACAACTTGAAGATCATGAAGAACACCATGAATGCATGAAATTTTCGAAAAATGCAAAAAATTTTTAAAGCATGCAATTGACACCAAACTTAAAAATTGACTCAAGACTCAAACAAGAAACACAAAATATATTTGGTTTTTATGATTTTATGATTTTTTTTGTATTTTTATTATTTTTTTTGAAAATATTTTTGGAAAACGAAAAATAAAAGAAAAATTTTTGAAAAAGATTTTTGAAAAGAAAATTACCTAATCTGAGCAACAAGATGAACCGTCAGTTGTCCATACTCGAACAATCCCCGGCAACGGCGCCAAAAACTTGGTGGACGAAATTGTGATCACCAAAAAGTTGGTATCTTTGTAGAATCAGAGTATGAGTTATACTTGGGTGCTCCATTGTATTTATAATGTTGTAGAGTGACCTTTTCTGGAGATAAGATAGTTATCTTATCTTATCTTTGAGTGGAGTTATCTTTATCTTTAAGGGAATCGCCCTTATCTTTCTAGGCTTGGGCTGCCTTTGGACTTGGGTTGTGTTCCTCTATTTGGGCCCTTTTTGGGCTCCTCTGGTGATTTGGCCGATCTCTTTGAGAACAGCTCGGGTAGCCCTGTCCTGAGGAGGTCGGTTGACTCAGCTCGGGTCATACATCTCAACCCAGGGCATGAACAGTCCCCTTTTCAGTTATTATATGGCAAGTCCTGTCACCTCCCTATAGAGCTTGAGCATAAAGCTTTATGGGCCACTAAACTCCTCAACCTTGATTCTCAAGCAGTAGGAGTGAAGAGGCTACTGCAACTAAATGAGTTGGATGAGTTTCGACTGGAAGCCTATGAAAATGCTAAGATATACAAAGAAAAGGCTAAGAGATGGCGTGACAAAAGGATCTCAAAGAAGGAGTTCAAACCAGGACAGCAAGTACTCTTTTATAACTCCAGGCTCAAAGTTTTCCCTGGTAAACTCAAGTCCAAATGGACTGGTCCATACTTGGTGACAAAGGTTCTTCCTTATGGAAGCCATAAACTTCTGGATGAAGCAACAAAGGACATTTTCACAGCAAACGGTCACAGGGTAAAGCATTACTTAGGAGGCCATTGGGACAAAGAAGAAAGCATTCATGAGCTGGGATGAACGAGGATGAAGAACGTCAAGCTAATGACGATAAAGAAGTGCTTGTTGGGAGGCAACCCAACCTGAGGTAGTTCTTTTCATAGCTATTTCAATAAAAAGTGGAGTAGATTTCTCTGTATTGAAAGGAGCTAAGTGGTGTTGCACACCAAAATAACTCAAGAGTGAATGCATGACTCTAAGTTTAGTGTTCCACCAAAAGTCTCCTTAAGAACTCATTACACTCTTCTGCAAGATCTATCACTAGCTCAAAACAATCAAAGAAACTACTCAACACCTATTTAATTTCTAGCATCTAATTTATTTCCTTAAAAAGCACAAGGTTTCATGTAACTGATGCATCATATATAGTAGCAAGGGACTAAGTTTGGTGTTCCCTCACCAAAGTAAGTTCAAGGACCTACAATAATTCATGCATGCTAACCATCTGCCTAAGTTCTTGGAAAACAAGCAACTTCCAATAATTGTGCAGAAAAGACATTCAGTCTCTTGAATGAATTATACATCAACACCAAGAGAAATGTAAAAGTAATAGATGATGATGATAAAAGGAAAGCTGGAAGACACTCTAGAGAGGTTGTATTGTCACAAAATTCACTCTGCTTTGAAATGTTCTGAATGAGAAGCTGCTGTTTACCTTGATGCTTAGTTCAATTAGTGCAAATTTTGATGTCTGCTAATTGCGCTAGTTTAAATGATTTTTTTCATCTTCATCTGCTTGAATACATGTCTTGTACCCCTTCTACATCATTAAGAGAAAATGATCAAAATAGAGAGTAACTGTCCAATACAGTAGGAATGAAAATAAAGTTCAGTGGTGGTGAATGTTTGAATGTTTAAATAAGCTCCCTAACAAAAGGACAGAGGTTAGAATGTTCCCCTATAGCATGAACTAGGTTGCTGTCTGTGAAATATTAATCAATAAAGCCCCTTGGATAAGAAGGAAAGGAAGAAAAATCCAAGAGTTGGCAATCAAAAATAAATAATAAGGCTAGACACTAATAGCTTGAACCTTAGGATATATGCTTGTGGTGCTATTGTATTAGTGACGTCTGAAAAATTATCGATTAAGAGTTTATAGAGAAAATAGTGTTGCAAGTATAGCTCTTAACCAATGAAGATTTCGCATATCAATTTAGAAAAGAGGTTGTCACAATTTTAGAATCAAATACTGGGAGTATGAATCCCAGGTCGTCTCCCAACGAATTGACAAAAGAGTGCTATCTTATTGATGAGAGGTTTTCCAATAATTTTTAAGAGTTGAAGAACAGGAAATTAAAGGATTGTGAATTGAAGCAACGTAAAATAAAAGAGATTTATGTATTCAGAATAAAAAGCCTTGACCGGTGGTGTGAATAATTGGAAGTTCCATCCTTGTTGGATTTTCTAAAGTGTAGTATCAAAAGGTTGGTATTTTCACTTAGTTAACCCTTACTAAATAAAGGAAAGTCAAGTGATTGAGATAACTCTTATTTGCAAATCCTAGTCCTCTCCATTGGGAAGGACTAGCGTTAGAAAATAGAGAATTAACCAACAACTTCCAATTTAACTGATCACTTGAGCATTCCAACTCAAGGGTCTCCTCCAAGTCAAGTTGGGAGTCTACTCCATTGACATGAAAATTACTTGCATAGAATTAAAAAGGGAATAAAAGGAAGACATGATAAACACTAACAGGAAATTGGTTAAATGTAAAATAATTCTGCGCATAAATAAATTCTAAAAACAATCCAATTGTAACTCTGAAGAGGGATTAAGGATATGAAAGAGTAAGGGACAAAGGAAACAAACTAGAATAGTGGAAATTTCAACGGAGGTAGTAATTCTTCTCAATATCCAAGTCACAAAGCATCCAAAAGCATCAAAACTAGGAATCTATATGTAAAAGAAAACCTAGAGGAAGAGTAATGTTTCTCTCTAAGATTCCGATCTAAAATTGAAAAATATGCTAATGAGAGTGTGTATTGAATCTCTGCTCGTTCTCTGGCTCTAGTCTGTGTTTCTGGGCCAGAAACTGGGTCCAAACTCGGCCCAAAATCGTCCCCAGTATTTTTTGCAATTTATGCAGATCGCGCATGTCATGCGTACGCGTCATTCACGCGTGTGCGTTGTTTGGAGATTTTCCTTGTCACACGCATGCGCATGCGTCGTTGAGCGAACTCCAATTCACACGCATGCGTGAGCCATGCATGCGCGTCGCTCCTCGCTGATTGTCTCCTTTATTTCCTGTGCTCCTTCCATTTTTGTAAGCTTCCTCTCCATCCTCCAAGCCATTCCTACCCTATAAAGCCTAAAATCATTGAACACACAGATCACGGCATCGAATGGTAGATAGGGGAATTAAAATACACAAATTAAAGGCTTATGAAGCAAGTTTTCAACCATAGAACAAAACTAGGAAGGAATTGTAAAACCATGCAATTTGTACGAATAAGTGTGCAAAGACTTTGATGAAACCACTCAATTTAGCACAAGATAAACCATAAAATAGTGGTTTATCAAACTCCCCACACTTAAACACTAGCATGTCCTCATGCTAAGCTCAAGGAGATCAAAAGAATAAACATGGAAAAGTGAGACTTATGAAATGCAGCCTATATATATAAATACAACTATATGCTAAAATGATTTTGTCTACATGGTTGAAAGTAAATGAGTTCTTCAAGACTAACAAAAATCAGATATCACTAATTAAAATCATACAGTAAAGACAGGTAAACTTGCAAGAAGATAGCTCATGAAAGCAGGTAACATAGAATTAAGCATTGAACCATCACTGATGGTGTATATGCACTCTAATCACTCAAGTGTATGGGGTAATTCACTCTAGTCTTCTCTAGTCATGGTTTCTAAACTTTGTTCTTCACCTAACCAATCAACAAATATTTAATAGGGCTAAGGCAAAGGTGAGGATATATGTATGGCTAAGTGAACTATAAATTGAATCCTTGACTAACCTAAGCTCTCACCTATACACACACACTCTCTATATAACTTCTAAAATTATGCCTAGCTACCCAAAATTTCCACTTTTTCATCTCATACTCATGCATCAACTTTTCTTTCAATTTGTATCACATATGCATTGATCTTTTATTAACTAAATATTGTGATAATTTTGTCCCCTTATTTATTTGTGTATTTATTTAATTGAAATTTTTTTAAGTAAACATAATATATCAATACACATGGATTTTTAATTTTTTCTGGTCTCACATGAGTAGGTACCCAAATTCGTAATTGGTGGACGAAATTGTGATCATGCTTGTATTATTTGTGATCAATGTTCTAATTATTTTGAGATGAAGGCTTTTAATGGCACTGGTTAAATTCACAACTCCGTTCAACTAACCAGCAAGTGTACTGGGTCGTCCAAGTAATAACCTTACGTGAGTAAGGGTCGATCCCACAGAGATTGTTGGTATGAAGCAAGCTATGGTCACCTTGTAAATCTCAGTCAGGCAGATTAAAAAGTTATGGGTTTCGAAAAATAATAATAAAAGGAAATAATAAAAGGGATAGAATACTTATGCAGATTCATTGGTAGGAATTTCAGATAAGTGAATGGAGATGCTGTATGACTCAAGGACGCCTGCTCTCCTACTGCTTCTATTCAATCCTTCTTACTCCTTTCCATGGCAAGCTGTGTATAGGGGTTCACCATCAGCGGTGGCTACTTTCAATCCTCTCGGGAAAATGATCCTATGCGGCTGTCACTCGCACGGCTAATCGTCTGGAGGCATCACCCATGGTTGATGGCTACATCCCATCCTCGCAGTGAAAACTAATGCTCACGCACTCTGTCACAGTACGGCTAATCACTGGTTGGTTCCCGCGCCTACTGGAATAGAATCCCTTGATTCTTTGCGTCTGTCACTAACGCCCAGCACTTGCAAGTTTGAAGCACGTCACAGTCATTCATTACCGGAATCCTACTCGGAATACCACAGACAAGGTTAGACTTTCCGGATTCCCAGGATCCTACTCGGAATACCACAGACAAGGTGAGACTTTCTGGATCCTCATAAATGCCGCCATCTATCTAGCTTATACCACGAAGATTCTGTTGGGGAATCTAAGAGATATACATTCAAGCTCGGTTGCATGTAGAACGGAAGTGGTTGTCAATCACGCGCGTTCATAAGTGAGAATGATAATGAGGGTTATCTAACTCATCACATTCATCATGTTCTTGGGTACGAATGAATATCTTGGAATAAGAATAAAAGAGGAATTGAATAAAAGAAGATAGAATTTCATTAATACTTGAGGTACAGCAGAGCTCCACACCCTTAATCTATGGTGTGCAGAAACTCCACCGTTGAAAATACATAAGTAAAAAGAGGTTCAGGCATGGCCGAATGGCCAGCCCTCTCCATGATCAAGTGACCGAATATTCCAAGAGATTAAACTGTCAAAAGATGTCTAATACAATAGATAAATGTCCTATATATACTAGACTAGCCACTAGGGTTTACATGAGTAAGTAATTGATGCATAAATCCACTTCCGGGGCCCACTTGGTGTGTGCTTGGGCTGAGCCTGATCTATCCACGAGCTGAGGCTTCTCTTGGAGTTGAACTTCGAGTTATGACGTGTTTTGGGCGTTCAACTCCGGATCATGACGTTTTTCTGGCGTTTAACTCCAGACAGCAGCATGTACTTGACGTTCAACGCCAAGTTACGTCGTCAATTTCCGAATAAAGTATGGACTATTATATATTGCTGGAAAGCCCTGGATGTCTACTTTCCAACGCCGTTGAGAGCGCGCCAATTGGAGTTCTGTAGCTCCGGAAAATCCATTTTGAGTGCAGGGAGGTCAGATTCCAACAGCATCAGCAGTCCTTTTTGTCAGCCTTTTTCAGAGTTTTGCTCAAGTCCCTCAATTTCAGCCAGAAATTACCTGAAATCACAGAAAAACACACAAACTCATAGTAAAGTCCAGAAATGTGAATTTAACATAAAAACTAATGAAAACATCCCTAAAAGTAGCTTGAACTTACTAAAAACTACCTAAAAACAATGCCAAAAAGCGTATAAATTATCCGCTCATCAGTAATATTTTATCAAAGCAGAAACATAACACATTCCCTATTAACCCGTGTTCCCACAGTCTCGCCACACTTAGTTTACACACAATCTCTATCTTAAGCTAACCAAAGATTCAATTGGGGTAATTAATTTATTTTTCTGCTTAAGGTTAGTGATGTGGTAGAATATAGAACAAATGGGGATAAAAAGGCTCAAAGTGGCTAACAAAGGTAAATGAAATGGTAGGCTATTTGGGATAAGTGAGCTACTGACAAATGATGGCCTCAATCATATGCATACATATAAATACACTAAACATTGGACATATAGAGTAGAGCAAAATATAGATTACAATCATAGAGAAGAAAACACACAAGAATAAAAATTTATGGCTAAATAATGTAACCATATAATTAAGCTCAAGTCTCACAGGTTATGTGTTCTAGTTCTAAACCATGTTCCAGATTACAATCTTCAAAACAAGTTTTAATTCTAAAATTTTAATTTAGATTAGTGAAATTTTCAAAATAGAGTCTTGAAAAGAAACTTATTATTTTCCAACCAAATAAAACATGCATGCAGACAGTAATTATTATGCAATTTATCCTATCTAACAAAAGAAACTAAAAAAAATGACCTATTGGTGTTAAGAAAAAAAAAACAATTACCTCCAGAAGTCAGGTACTGATCGACCTCCCCACATTTAAAGTTTGGCACCGTCCTCGGTACCATCAGTCAGGAACAAAGGGGGACTGGTAACAACATCTCCACATTCGGGATTATCATGGCTCCCGGTGCTAGTAGGTGTAGTGGAGTCCGGAGTGTCTGGGTCTTCTTCAGGTGGGTGGTTGCCAACAATCAGCTCCTTGAGGTATTTAAATCGGCGCTTGTTACGGCGCTCCCTTCGCTTTGCCTGCCAGTCAAGCCGGTCCAACCTTTGAAGTATCTGAATGAGAAGCTAATTTGTTGAAGGTGCTTGTGATGTGGAAGGAGAAGGAATATCTCTGGCCAGGTCTGCGGTCCGGCTGGTAGTGACTATTGGGGGTCTGATGTATTTTCCATTGGGGACATACTGATCATCCCGTGGAAGTATTGCTCAGGTGTCCCCAGCTCTGTAGGAGACTCCGGCTACTGAGACTGGATCTGAAACCAAGGCGGGAAGGAGTAGGTTGCCCGTAATCTGTACGTGTTCCATGGCTTGCAGAATGTGTCTTGGTAAGTTGAGGGGCTGGTCTGTAAGGATACACCATATGAGAACAACCATGTCTGTAGTGAAGGAGGACTCGTGAGTGCTCAGAAAGACGTAGTGAGACATAATCTGTGCCCATACATGAGCCTCCAAGGTATGTGTGGAAGCCAATATGCCCTTCAGTCTGGATCGATGGTATCCATAGATCCATCGGTTGCCAGGTTGTGTGATAACTCTTAGAATGTCGTCCCAGTCAAATTGGTATGTTTGACGCTTGAAAGAGGCTTTCGTCCAATCCTTCTGGAGCAGAGGGAGATCTAAAGCTCACTGAATGGCCTCTTCAGATATAGGGACTTGCTTCTGACAGACATAGATAGACTACAGGGCTGGCGTGTGAAAATTGGAGTAGAATTCAACTACCCATGAAAGGTTGACCTACCGTGGATACCTTCGTAAGAATCCCCAGTATCTGTGCTCAATGTGGGGCTCTACAAGATCAACGATGTTGTAAGGGAGGATGAGTAGGTGCTCATTGTTGTAGTTTTGCTCAGCCAGGATGGGGAACATCTGCTCACAGTAGCGGTTAGTGAACCGCGCAGTGTCCCTTGCTGGAAAAGCCTTCTCTTTGCCCTTTTTGGTGGCCATCTTGAAAAGGGAAAAGGAAAGTAACATGTAAAGCCCAGGGTTAAAGCAAGGAAGAGGACAGTACCAGTGATAATCAATGCCAAGGTAAAGAAGGATGTCGTTAACACATTGTCGCGAATTCATGTAATTAGGACATCAATGGAAATATAGCAAGTGCGTATTATGGCAAGTAGATGCAAGATGTTTATTAGAATGCTCGCAAAGGCATGAGTAGTAGAAATCAAGCATTAATAGCCAAAATGTATTATCACTCGTAACAAACTAACAATTACGTTTGTATTGATAATTATATTCAATTAATAAAAGGTTGAAAGGGTTTTGTGAAAAGCAGGCATTAGAGTAGAAGGATAGAATACTTAAAAATGCACCTTGTCATACGGACTTTTTCACAAACACGTAGCATACATGGTAAATATGTTATTGAGAGTATTAAATTTGAACATGCAAGCAACCCAAAAATAATTAGTGATAATTGTCAAACAACTTCCTTAATAAACCACAAGCAATTATGGAAGAAAACAATCACCCAAGTAGATTTCTAACACCAAGTAAAAGAATGCAAAAAGAGGAAAAGAATAAATTAAAGTAATAATGGAAGAGTAAAAGAGGAAAAAGAAAAGAACCTTGATGAAGAAGATGATAAAGAGATAGATGATGAAGAATGTGAGATGGAGAAAATATGAGAAAAAAGAAAAGAAGAAGAAAAGAGTAAGCAAAGAAGAAGAATAAGAAGAATGGAGGGAAAAGAAAGAAAGAAGAAAGAAGAAAGAAATTAAGATTAGAAAATAAAAGATATGAAAAGTGGGTGATACAGGGTTCTGGTGATGTTGTGCGAACGACGCGAATGCGTGCTCCATGCGTTCGCATGGATTGCGCAGAGAGGGAGGCGACGCGTTGATGCCAGGGCATCTTGGCTAGTTTCACTGACCTTTTCTTACTGTTTTTAAGGTAGTTTCATGCATTTTCTTAGGAAATAAGCTACTTTTGGGTAGATATTCATCTACATCTTTATTCAAGCATACATTGTGCACTTTACATAATTTCATGAGAATTTTGCATGAATTTAGTGACAAATTGGATGATGCATAATCCATGATTAAGAGCAAGACTTTGATGCACTTTGTTTGATTGATTTCAGGTCGAAAGAATAAGAGAAGAGCCACATTAGTGGCTACGTTAGTTACACTAACGTGGGCACTAACGTGGAAGGAAGGAAAGCCCCAACGTTAGTGAGAAAAGTTAGTGGCATTAACTTTGAAGAAAGGAAATGGAGCCAATGTTAGTGACACTTAACATCATCACTAACGTTGGACCAAGCTCATAAGTGGCCACGTTAGTTGCCACGTTAACTTAGTTAACGTGGCCTCTAACGTTAAGGGGAGAAGGGGAAGCCAACGTTAGTGACATTCAACATTGTCACTAACGTTGGCCCAAGTTGCAATAAGCCACGTTAACTCCCACGTTAACTTAGTTAACGTGGAAGCTAATGTGAAGAGACATGGTGGTCGACAATGTTAGTGACACCAAACATTGTCACTAACGTTGGAAGCAACCCACACATCCCCAATGAGCCACGTTAACTTCCACGTTAACCTAGTTAACGTGAAGGCTAACGTGAAGAAGGAAAGTGATTGCCAACGTTAGTGACACTCAACATTGTCACTAACGTTGGAATGAGCCCACACAAGCCACTATGAGCCACGTTAACTCCCACGTTAACTTAGTTAACGTTAACTTAGTTAACGTGGTAGTTAACGTGGGCAAAAGTCCCACCTGGCAGCCTGACCATGCCTTCTTCAAACACGCATAACTTGAGCCACAAAGCTCCAAATGAGGTGATTCTAGTGGCATTGGAAAGTAGGATTCCAGAGCTTTCCAAGCATATATGGCACTACATGGTTGACACTAAATTGGAGGGAGAAAACCTGCCCCGAAAGTGCAGTGATGAACATGGTATCAACCTGTATTAAGGCCAACTGACCTCTTCACCTTCCAAGAAGTGTAACTCGAGTTGTAGAGCTCCAAATGATGAGCTTCTAAAGGCATTGGAAAGTAGACATCCAGGGATTTTCAACAATATATAATAGTATGGGGTGGACACTAAGTTTAAACTTCAGAAACTGGCAATAATGAAGCCATGGTCGCTAGCGTTATTGGCACTCAAGTTTTTCATTAACGCTAGCGACGATGCCAGCGACCATGTCCACTTCAAAGGAGCATAACTTGAGCTACAGAGGTTCAATTGAGGTGATTCCAATTGCGTTAGAAAGCTAACATTCAGAGCTTTCCAACAATATATAATACATTATAGTGGGCATGAAATTGGAGCACAAACCAGAGGCATCTTTTAAGCCCTAAAAACACCAACTGGTAGCAAGTGTGACGTTAGCCACACTAACTTCAGCACTAACGCCACACTTGTAGCGTTAGTGTGGCTAACGGTAGCACTAACATTGGCACCTGGACCTTAACTTTACTCACTTCTCTCTCAAGTCCACTTCAAAGCTCAAGCAAGCAAGCCCACAATTGTCAACCAATCAAGACCGCAAGAAGCATCTAGAATAGGAATTTTCATTTAATTGTAATTTGCTTTTAATTTCATTTTGTAATTTAGGAGAGCCTATATAAAGGCCTTAGTCTTTACATTGAGGGCATTCGGGAATTAGGGGATTGAAGAGGGGTCTTCGGACTCCCTCCCCTCACACACTTTTCCTTTTCTTTTTTTGTACTTTTCCTTTATGAATTTTGAAGTTTTATTTTCAGTTTTAATCTTCATCTTTACTTTTCTGCACTTTCTTTCTTTTTCTATTTTGGTAGAGCAATGACCAACTAACTCTTTACATTGAGTTAGAGAGCTCTATTGTGATTCAATGGATTAAGTGTAGTTCTTATTCTTCTTCTTCTATCTTTTCTCTTGATTTTGCTTGAATGCTTTCGATCTTCATCCAATTGGGTAGTTATCTTGGAAAAGAAGCTATTCATACTTGGATCTCTTCTAAACCTTGGAAGAGGAATGAAGAGATCATGCTAGCAATGCTTTCTCATGTTGTACCAAATTAGGTTTGGAAGGATATGTGACTATAATCCTCCAACACTTGATTTGGGAATGCATGTGGTATAATCAGTGACCATACTTCATCTCTTCTCATGAGCAATTGACCAAGGAATTGGCTATTGATCAAGATTTGAGAGATTGAATTACAAGTAATTGTAATTCGATCACTTAAGATTGCCAAGGAGATCAATGAATGATTGACGAAGAGATGAGAATGAACTTGATCCGGAGGATTGCAATATCTCTTGATCCCAATGTTCATTTTATTTTTAGTTCTTACATTCACTTTTCTTGCCATTTTACTTCTCTGCACTCTATTGCTTTCTTTACTTTTCTGACATTTACATTTCCTTGTTACTTATCACTCCAATATGATTCGTCTAACTAGGATAATCAATTAACCATTGATTGCTTAATTCGTTAATCTCTGTGGGATTCGACTTCACTCTATTGTGAGTTTTTACTTGACGACAAATTCGGTACACTTGCCGAAGGAAATTTGTTGAGAGACAATTTCCACCTGCATCACGCGTAAGCGTCGGTCACGCGTATGCGTGACCGTGTTTGTGCTACTCGCGTGAAGGCAGCCTTGCGCACGCACAACTATCTGTTCATTTTAGGGTGTGTGCCAAAATGGCCTATGACGCATGTGCGTCAGGCACGCGAACGCGTGGAAGTGTAGATTTTGAAAACAATGTGCACGCGTCAGGGATGCATACGCATGATATATTTTGTGCCTCGGGTTCAGCCAATACACCTTTGACGTCGATTTTGCTGGGTCACGCGTGCATGTCAAAATCCCAAGTGATGCGTACGCGTGACGCTGCTTGTGCGATTGGCACACTTTCTGCACTGCTCACACGCAACTTTCTGCCACTTTTTTGTATATAGAATGCAATATGTAGCTAATAATGTGGAAATTATGAATGGCCACTGAGAAAAACAAAAGAAGATAAAGCTAAGAATAAAATGAAAGATCGTACCATGGTGGGTTGTCTCCCACCTAGCACTTTTCTTTAACGTCCTTAAGTTGGACAGTCCACTAGCTCAGTCTTCTGCTGTTGGTGGATCCTCCATTAGGAAGATCTCTAGCTCCTTATTGTCCTTTATCTTCTCACCATGATATACCTTTAAGCGATGTTCATTAACCTTGATGAAATTAGAACAGGAAGGATGACTCAGGTGGAAGACTCCATATGGCTCTGCCTTCTCTACTTTGTAGGGTCCTTCCCACCTTGATCTCAACTTGCTTGGCATGAGCCTCAGCCTTAAGTTGTAAAGGAGAACTAGATCCCCAAGTCTAAACTCTCTCCTCTTGATATGCTTGTCATGCACAGCTTTCACCTTCTCCTTGTACAGTCTGGAATTGTCATATGTTTCGAGTCGAAGGGTCTCTAGTTCTGCCAGTTGCAGCTTCCGTGCAGCACTAGCCTTCTCAAATCCCATGTTGTATTCCGTCACAGCCTAGAAAGCTTTGTGTATGGAGGTGGCAAGCCTTTCCGTATACTAGGCGGAAGGGGCTCATCCCAATGGGTGTCTTGTACGCTGTTCGATACGCCCAGAGCGCATCAACCAGTCTGGTGCTCCAGTCGTTCCTATGAGGCTTAACTATCTTCTCCAGAATGCGCTTTATTTCTCTGTTAGACACCTCTGCTTGTCCATTGGTCTGGGGGTGGTAGGCTGTTGCTACCTTGTGAACAATCCCACACTTCTTTAGTAGTCCTGCTAATCTCCTGTTACAAAAGTGAGTGCCTTGATCACTCACGATTGCTCGTGGTGATCCAAAGCGACAGATACTATGGTTTCTAACAAAGAAGATAACAGTATATAAAGTTAACCACTATAGTTTGGAAATGGACCCATGAATTCAATGCCCCAAACATAAAAAATTTCACAGAATAGCATAATTTGTTGGGACATCTCATCCCTCTTGGATATATTCCCAAACCTTTGGCATGGGGAACAAGATTTACAAAAGGTAGTAGCATCGTTAAAAAGAGTAGGCCACCAGAATCCACAGTCTAAAATTTTTCTAGCTATTCTTTGAGGGCCAAAATGGCAACCACCCTCAGATGAGTGGCAAGCCTCTAAAATAGACTGAAATTCTGATTAGGGCACACACCTTCTAATTACCTGGTCAGCACCACACCTCCACAAATATGGGTCATCCTTATTGTGCTCAAGGCGACTCAAGTGGTCCGCCACTAAATTCTGAGAACCACTTCTATCCTTAATTTCTAAATCAAATTCTTGCAGCAGCAGTATCCAACGTATTAGCCTTGGTTTGGACTCTTTTTTAGCTAATAAATATTTTAGAACTGCATGGTCTGAGTATACCACCACCTTAGTACCGAGTAAGTAGGCTTGGAATTTATCCAGAGCAAAAACAGTAGCCAGAAGCTCTTTCTCAGTGGTAGTGTAATTAGACTGAGCAGCGTCTAATGTCTTTGAAGCATATGCAATTACAAAAGGATCCTTACCTGCGCGCTGGGCCAGCGCCGCTCCTACAGCATGATTGGAGGCATCACACATAATCTCAAAGGGCTGGAAATATTCTGGTCCTCTCACAATTGGAGCTTGAGTCAAAGCGATCTTCAGCTTATCAAATGCTTCCATACAGTCCTCACTCAGCTCGAACTCAACATCCCTCTGCAGCAGTCTAGATAAAGGTAAAGATACCTTACTGAAGTCCTTAATGAATATCCAGTAAAAACCTGCATGGCCAAGGAACGAACGAACTTCCCTCACGGAGGAGGGATAAGGTAAACTAGAAATGACATCTATCTTTGCTGGATCTATAGAAATACCAGTATTAGAAACAACGTGTCCTAGAACAATACCTTGTTTGACCATAAAATGACACTTTTCAAAATTCAAATCAAGGTTTGAACTAACACACCTGTCTAATACTCTAGATAAACTATCCAAGCAAAGGCTAAAAAAATCACCGTATACACTAAAATCATCCATGAAAACTTCCGTACAGCTCTCAATAAGATCTGAAAAGATACTCATCATGCATCTTTGGAAAGTAGGCGGTGCATTACATAAGCCAAAATGCATCCTCCTATATGCATACGTTTCAAAGGGACATGTAAAAGCAGTCTTTTCCTAATCTTCAGGAGCTATATTAATTTGAAAATAGACTGTATAACCATCTAAAAAGCAGTAATGTGATTTACCTAACAGGAGATCAAGCATCTGGTCAATAAATGTTAAGGGATAGTGATCCTTACGAGTAGCTTGGTTAAGGCGCTTGTAATCAATGCAAACTCTCCATGAATTTTGCACTCTAGTTGTCAGGAGCTCTCCATGCTCATTCTTCACTGTTATGACTCCAGACTTCTTGGGTACCACTTGTATTGGGCTAACCCATTCACTATCTAAGATTGGGTGGATGATATCGGTATCCAACAGTCTGGTCACTTCCTTCTTGACAACGTCTAATATGGTGGGGTTCAACCGCCTTTAAGATTGACGGACAGGCCTTGCTCCCTATTCTAAAAATATCCTATGCTCACAAACTTGAGGGCTGATGCCTACTATATCCGCCAAGCTCCACCCAATTGCTTTCTTGTGTCTTCTCAGCACACTAAGCAGTTGCTCCTTCTGTTGGGAAATAAGTTTCCTTGCAATGATAACTGGGAGCTTCTGATCATCCTCAAGGTAAGCATACTTGAGGTGGAGTGGAAGCGGCTTTAATTCCAACTTCTGCTCATGGCTAGGCACTTGATCATCTGGAGCTAGTGATGGTTGTAATGTGTCTTCGTCTAGTTCAGAGGGCGTCCCCACACTTACATCTTGCTCGATGTACATCTCTTCTACTTTCTCCTGGTGAACTATAGCTACAGTCTCATCAATGATGTCGCATTGGAAGATGGAATGATCTTCAGGGGGATGCTTCATAGCTTCATCCAGATTGAAGCTCACAGCTCTGCCATCTATCTCAAAAGAGTAAGTTTCTGAGAAGGCATCCAGCTTGAACTTTGAAGTTTTTAGGAATGGCCTTCCAAGCAGGATGGATGATGGTCTTCCTGAGTCATTAGGGGGCATCTCCAAAATATAGAAGTCAATAGGGAATGTGAGCCCCTTAATACTCACCAGCACGTCCTCAGCAATTCTAACCACAGAGATAATACTTTTATCTGCTAAAACAAAACGAGCTACTGACTTTTTTAAAGGAGGGAGCCTCAAAGCATCATATACAGACAATGGCATTATACTAACACACGTGCCTAAATCACACATACAGTCAGAAAATTTCACACCATCTATAGTAATAGTAACCATGCATGGACCTGGTTCACTACATTTTTCAGGTATATCACCCACTAAAGCAGAAATAGAACTACCTAGAGGAATAGTTTCTAAATTCTGTAATTTATCTTTATGCATGCACAAATCCTTTAGAAACTTAGCATATCTAGGTACTTGCTGAATGGCATCAAAAAGTAGAATGGTTACCTTAACCTTTTTGAATATTTCTACCAGTTTAGGGTCTAGTCTCATCTGCTTTATGGGTTTCCTAGCAAGGTCTGGAAATAGAATAGGAATGGCGCCACTCGCAGCTTCTTCTAGTGCGCTATTCTCTAGTTGAGTTGCTTCTTCTTCACCCATGTCTTGTACTTCATCTTCCTCTTCAACATCCTCCACTTCAACCATGTCCTCAACTGGGGCGTTTCTTTGCAAGCTTGGTTCCTCATGGTTCCTCTCTTGTAGTGTAGTTCCGGACCTCAAAGTGATGGTGTTGATTCCACCTTTGGGGTTGGGTATAGGTTGAGAAGGAATTCCACTAAAGCTTGAAGGCTGATTATTGGAAGTATTCATTGATCTAATCTGTGAGGCAAGAGCTTGTACAACAGAGGTCAGACCATTTTAGGTGGAGCTAAGTGTGTTCTCCATGGCCTTTTGTCTCTGCTTAATAGACTGAAGCAATTCGTCATTAGAGGAAGAAGGGGGGTAAGTGATTTGAGGGGCCTGCTATTGGTTGTTCTGAGGCGCTTGGGACTGCCTTTGGTGAGGTGCTCTGTAAGGCTGGTTTTGGTGCTGCTGTCTGTTGTTGTTGTTGTTCCACCTCTGATTTCCATTTATCTCTGCCTCTTCTGTTGTGGTTGTTTCTCTATCCCTGGTTGGAATTATCTCTCCAACCCTGGTTGGAGTTGTCTTGCCAACCTTGATTGTAGTTTCCACCTTGGTTGTAGTTGTCACCTTGTTGATAATATCCTTGATTCGGGCGGTCATAGAAATTATGAGTAGTTGCCAAGGTGTTGTCTTCTGGTTAGAGCTGTGGACACTCATCAGTGTAATGAGTATAATCGGCACATATTCTATATATTCTTTGGGGAACCAACTGTTGACTCTGTTGTGGTGGGGGAGCCTAAGGTTGTTGATTTAGGTGTATCTACTTCAGTAAGTTGGTCATCTCACATAGTGTTTGTGTGAGGGTAGTACTCTCACTACTAGAGGAAACCTCTGCCCCAGCCTTGGCATGGTTGTTTCTGTGCTTGTGATTCTGAGCGGACTCAGCCAGGTCGGCGATCAGTTGCCAAGCTTCATATGTGGTCTTGTACTTTTTTAGAGAACCATTGCTCACACCATCTAATGTAGTCTTGTCCTGAGGCTCATGCCCTGTGTGAAGTAGCTGATCAACACCAACTTGTCAATCATGTGCTGGGGGCATGCGTCCAAGAGATTATTGAAGCGCTCCCAATACTCGTAAAGAGTCTCAGATTCGCCTTGAATAATCATTGAAATTTCTTTCCTCAGTCTATCAGTAACTTCAGCTGGAAAGTATTTTTCTAAGAATTCTCTTCTAAGCGTGTCCCATTTAGTAACAACTACTTCATGTTAAGTGTAGTACCACTCCCTCGCCTTTCCCTCAAGAGAAAACGGGTAGGCCGTTAGCAGAATAGAAGTCTCAATTGCACCATGATGCCTAACAGTAGAATAGGCTGTCTAGAAATCCCTGAGGTGCTTTATGGGCTCTTGAGCAGGTAAGCCATGAAACTTAGGTATCAAGTTGATAAGTGCAGTCTTCAGTTCAAAATCTGTAGCCAGATTTGGGTGACGCACTTCATACGGTTGCAGTGTAAAGTCTGGAGCTCCTGATTCCTGGAGAGTGATCCTCCTGGGTGCTGCCATATTACCTGCACGTGAATCAACCGAATCAGTAGTAGAAGAGCTGGTTTCCTCCTCAAATGGCGCTTCAGATTCGCTCTCGGATAAGACTGGTGAATTGGCAATAACCACTTCACCACCCTCAGAGGCTAACCGACGCCGAGCTCGCCTAATACGTGAAAGAGTTCTTTCGATTTCAGGATCAAATGCGGCTAAGCTCGGATCAGGCAGTGAACGCGTCATTCAATGAAAGAAACTTACAGCTCATGGTAATAAAATAAAATAAAATAAAATGCAAATAAATAAATTCCAACCAATAAATTAGCACACTGTTGCAACTCCCCGGCAATGGCACCATTTTGACGAACGGATTTTTGACGGTTTAGAATTTCACAAAAATAAATTCTCATTGTAAGTATAGTTTCTAAACCAACAAAGAATCCTTTCATACAAAAACTTGTTTGTCACTAAAGCAAACCCAATAAAAATTAATAACCAAAGTATTTAAACCTCGGGTCATCTCTCAAGGAATTACAGGGAGGTGTAGTTATTATTGGTTATGAAATTGTATATTTTTGGGGTTTTGAAATAAGGAACAAGAAAAGTAAATTGCAAGAAATTAAATTAATAACTAATAAAGTTCTTAGCAAGGTATGAGAACTGGACGTCCTATCCTAGTTATCCTTATCAGTTGTGATGAGAATTATTCATTGCTCCCACTTAGTTAACCCTTACTAAATAAAGGAAAGTCAAGTGGACTAATCAATTTGATTCCTCAAGTCCTAGTCAACTCCTAAGAAAAGACTAGCTTTAGAGGGATCCAAACCAACCAGTAATTTCCAATTATCAATCAACAAAGGAGTTTGATAACTCAAGTGTCTCCAATTAATCAATTCAAGCTAAGAATGTAAAAAGCTAAATTAAAACCAGAAATCTGAAATACCTCAAATTGCACTAAATAAAGCAGTCAAATCTAACATAAAGTTCATAAACCAAATAGCAACATAAAGTAATCAAAAGGGAAAATAAATAAACTAGAAAGATAGAATAAATAAGAGTAGAAGGGAAACTAATTAAACCAAAATAGAAATCTGAAATTGAAAAGCTAATCCTAAAATCCTAAAACCTAAAAGAGAGGAGAGAGCCTCTCTATAAAAACTACATCTAAAACCTAAAATTGTGTGAATGAGAAGTTGTATGATGAATCCTCCACTCTATAGCCTCTAATCTATGTTTTCTGGGCCAAAAACTGTGTCAAAAGCAGCCCAGAAATTGCCCCCAGCGATTTCTGATACGTCTAGCACATGCCTCTATCACACGTACGCGTGCTTCATGCGTGCACGTCGTCTAACCACAAGGCAACTATGGTAAATATATATCCTTGCGAATCCCCGAATGTTAGCTTTCCAACACAACTAGAATCGCCTCATTTGGACCTCTGTAGCTCAAGTTATGGTCGATTTAGTACGAATAGGTCAGGCTGGACAGCTCAGCAATTCCTTTAGTTTCTTGTATTCCTTCCACTTTTGCATGCTTCCTTTCCATCCTCTAAGCCATTCCTACCCTATAATCTCTAAAAACACTTAACACACATATCAAGGCATCGAATGGTAAAAAGAGAGGATTAAAATTAGCAAATTTAAGGCAAAAGAAGCATGTTTTCAATCATAGCACAAAATTAGGAAGGAAAATATAAAACATGCGAATTCTATGAATAAGTGTGAGAATAGTGGATAAAATCCACTCAATTAAGCACAAGATGTACCACGAAATAGTGATGCATCAGTTAGGATCTGTTTGGATTATTAGGTTCTGAGGAGTATTTCAAAACTTGGTAACTTGGATTAACTAATCCGGGATTACCAACCGAAAATTCACTATCAAGAGCAACCTAATTACAATGCATTTAGTGACCCAAAGGGGTGCTGGGCATCAATGTCTTAGGAAGGATTGTGAGCCAAGTGTCTGTGGTAAAGATGTGTTGACTGAAAAATAATATAAAAAGCTGCTGCAACACATGACACTTAGCGGCGAATAAAAGTATAAGCTTTTCAGCAGAAAAACAAAAGAAAAATCAAACACCAAGGATGAATGAATAATAAGGTTCACAGCAGGAGCTTTAGTTATCTTTCATGGGGACATTTCAATCTTGAAATCTAAAAAAGGTAGAGCTTCAATTACATCTGCACAAAACCCCATGAACCAGATTCAGTTACTTGCTAATAAGGACATGCATACTTTTCTGCTTTCATTCATTTCATCTCATGTTTTAGTGCTTGCTTGAGGACAAGCACGATTTAAGTTTGGTGTTGTGATGACAAAGTCATCTTATGCTAGTTTAACTAGCATTTTTCCTTGCTTTTGTTAAGTTTTATGCACTTTCTTGCACAATAAGTAAGTGATTGGAGTGGAATTCCATGTTTATCTTGATTTAATCAAACATCATTAATTTTATACAAAATCATGAGATTTATGCAAGAATTAAGTGATTATTATAAATGATGTAATTTCTTATGATTTTGGTGAGACTTTGATTTCTTGTTTGATTGATTTTAGGTGAAAAAGTGAAGAAAATGAGACGAACAGTAGGAGTAGGAATAGAATAGAAAGCTCAGGCTGGAGGATTAGAGACTCCAGATCTCTCTTGGAGGATTAGAGACTCCAGAGAGCTTATCATATTTGATATACTTTTATGTTTCTGCACTATTACATTTCAGTGATCAATTTGGGTTATAAAATTTTAGTTTATGATAATTCTCTTCTGCAAATTTACTTGCTGCAATTGTTCTGAGTTCTGATTTACTGCTTTCTTTAATTTTCCTACACCCAATTCTCTTTACATTTGATGCAATTTACTTTTCTTGCTCTTTAAGGTTCTGCTGATTTACATTCTGCACTTTAAATTCACAGCAATTTACTTTCTGTTGCTTCAATTTCACCCAATTCACCACTGTTAGCTTAACTAAACTAATCACCTCACTAAAGTTGCTTGATCCATCAATCCCTGTGGGATCGACCTCACTCTTGTGAGTTATTACTACTTGATGCGAACCGGTACACTTGCCGGCGAGTTTGTGTGGAATCATTTTTCCCTCATCACAACATCAATCCATAAGTCCTAACCTAGCTACTAATTGACTTAGTAGTGGGCTAGTGTCAATGGTTATCAAATTGATCACATAGGGTTCTCAAATCACCAATTCAATGAGACCCAATGACTCAAGGTCATTCAATTCCCTTGGCCTAGGCCAAGAGTAAAGAAAACTACTCAAAATCTAGTGAAAACATTTCCTCAAACACCTAGAGTGCAATAAAAGTAAACATCATAATTTGTAAAAATTAACAAAACCCATAACTAACATGAGCAAGGAATCAACAATAGTAACTAGGATAAACATAAAAGGACATGGAAACATAAAATTGCATTAAATGAAAACCAAATCCAACAAGAGAATTCGTAAACATAAAAGTGACATCAAAGGGAAATTAACACTAATAAACTAGAGAATTGAACTACTAGAGCATAAAAATGTAGAAGAAACAAGATGAGAATAAGAAATTAAACCTAGATCTAAGAGAATTTAACCTAATGCTAACTTAATTCAAGAGAGAAGATGGAGCTTCTCTCACTAGAAAACTAACTAAAGGCTCATTATAACTACACTAAGTGCTCTCCCCTTTTCCAATCTTTAATGCTGCATGAAATAGTCTCTAGAATCAGTTGGATTTGGGCCTGGGAAGTGATGAGCGGATAATTTATATGCTTTTTGGCATTGTTTTTAGTATGTTTTTAGTATGTTTTAGTTAGTTTTTATTATATTTTTATTAGTTTTTAGTTAAAATTCACTTTTCTGGACTTTACTATGAGTTTGTGTGTTTTTCTGTGATTTCAGGTATTTTCTGGCTGAAATTGAGGGACCTGAGCAAAAATCTGATTCAGATGCTGTTTGATTCTGACCTCCCTGCACTCGAAGTGGATTTTCTGAAGCTACAGAAGCCCAATTGGCGCGCTCTTAACTGCGTTGGAAAGTAGACATCCTGGGCTTTCCAGAAATGTATAATAGTCCATACTTTGCCCGAGATTTGATGGCCCAAACAGGCGTTCCAAGTCAGCTCAAGAAATCTGGCGTTTAACGCCAGATCTGGCACAAGAATGGGAGTTAAACGCCCAAACTGGCACAAAAGCTGGCGTTTAACTCCAAGAAAAGTCTCTACACATGAAAGCTTCAATGCTCAGCCCAAGCACACACCAAGTGGGCCCGGAAGTGGATTTTTATGTCATTTACTCATCTTTGTAAACCCTAAGCTACTAGTTCTCTACATATAGGACCTTTTTACTATTGTATTCTCATCTTTGACTAGTCTTATGCTATCTTAGATCACGTTTTGGGGGCTGGCCTCTCGGCCATGCCTAGACCTTGTTCTTATGTATTTTCAACGGTGGAGTTTCTACACACCATAGATTAAGGTGTGGAGCTCTGCTGTACCTCGAGTATCAATGCAATTACTACTGTTCTTCTATTCAATTCGGCTTATTCTTGTTCTAAGATATCACTTGTTCCTCAACTTGATGAATGTGATGATCCGTGACACTCATCATCATTCTCACCTATGAACATGTGCCTAACAACCACCTCCGTTCTACTTTAGATTGAGTGGATATCTCTTGGATTCCTTAATCAGAATCTTCGTGGTATATGCTAGAATTGATGGCGGCATTCAAGAGAATCCGGAAGGTCTAAACCTTGTCTGTGGTATTCTGAGTAGGATTCAAGGATTGAATGACTGTGACGAGCTTCAAACTCGCGATTGTGGGGCGTTAGTGACAGACGCAAATGAATCACTGGATTCTATTCCGACATGATCGAGAACCGACAGTTGTATAGCCGTTCTGTGACAGAGCGCGTTGAACATTTTCACTGAGAGGACGGGACTATAGCCACTAACAACGGTGATGCCCAACATACAGCTTGCCATGGAAAGGAGTAAGAAGGATTGGAAGAAGACAGTAGGAAAGCAGAGAGACGGAAGGGACAGAGCATCTCCATACGCTTATCTGCAATTCTCACTAATGAATTACATAAGTATCTCTATCTTTATTTTATGTTTTATTTATAAATCATCCATAACCATTTGAATCTGCCTGACTGAGATTTACAAGATGACCATAGCTTGCTTCATACCAACAATCTTCGTGGGATCGACCCTTACTCGCGTAAGGTTTATTACTTGGACGACCCAGTGCACTTGCTGGTTAGTTGTGCGAAGTTGTGATAAAGAGTTGAGATTGCAATTGAGCGTACCATGTTGATGGCGCCATTGATGATCACAATTTCGTGCACCAGGAAGCTCAGAAATCGCCCCCAGCGTTCTCACTTTAATGAGGTTACATGCGAGCTGTGACATATACGCATGGGTCACGCGTGCGTGTCGCTTGGATTTTACTTCACATACGTACGCATCATGTCACGCGTACGCGTCGCCATGCGACTTCATATCCACGCGTGCGCATCTGTCACGTGTGCGTGTCGATGAATGGACTCCAAATCCTTATTTTTCCATGAGTTCTCCACTTTGCATGCTTTTCTCTTCACTCTTTTAATCCATTCCTAGCATTTTCAACCTAAATTCACTAACAAACATATCAAGCCATCCAGTGAAATCAAAGGTGAATTAAAACTAGCAAATTAAAGTCATAAAAAGCATGTTTTATACTTAAGCACAAATAAAGGGAGAATTACAAAACCATGCTATTTCATTGAATAAATGTGAGAAAAGGTGATAAAATCTCCCAAATTAAGCACACGATAAACTACAAAATTGGGGTTTATCATTACTGTTAGGAGAGAAGTAATGATCCATTGCATTATGATGGGTAACGAGGTGGAGGTCCATTAAATAATCCCTTGTGAATTCTACAAATTCGTAAACACGACCTCTATTCAGGCCAAGCTGGCCTTCCCAAATCTCATCTCCCGCCTGTGTAGTGAGGCAGGAGTCCTTATTGGCAGAGACACATGCATCCTCATAGAAAACCCAATTACCAAGGAGAGTGCGGAGAATGCCAAGGGACCAGCTCCAGACAAGATCCAACAGCCGGATAATCAGCCTAAGAGAAAGACACCTGAGCAACCCCAAGATCAGAGTATCCCTTCAATTGAATACTGGACTCAGCTGGTGACATCTGTTGCACAGTTGCAATCCACTCTTGATCAATTGAGAGAGGAACAAAAAGACCAATCCAGCATGCTGTGTAAACTGGTTAAGGAACAAGAAAGGCAAGCGGGAGAACTAGAAGATCTGAAGCATTAGAAAACATCTTCTGAAGAGAGCAGTGACCACCATGAACAAGGTGGTTGAGTTTCACCCCCTATCAAGTTCTTGATTTCAGTACTTTATTTTTTGTTTTTCTAATTCTAGGTTGCATGATTACTATTAAATTTCCCATTTTTTTCAGTAATGTTTATTTTTGTTAAATAAGTATAAACTATCCCACTTGTCATTTCATTAGACTTAATTAAAATTTTTTATCTCTTTTAGAAGTAATGAGTACATAATTTTCGAGTATATCAAGACTTGTCTCTAATTATTTTGATATGGTGGCCATGCATTGAATTTCTGAATGTATGAATTAACCGTGCATGTTTGATGTTGGAGTAAAGTGTATTGGCTCTTGAAAGAATGATGAAAAAGCAGAAGTATTATTGGTGATTGATTAGTCCATATTTGATGTGATATTTTGGCTTGAATTGAGTAGATTTCATCATATAAACTCACACTTATTCACTAAATATAGCATACTTTTGTGTTTGATCCTAAATTGAACCTAAATGTGAAAACATGCATTTTTGTGCTTAAATTGAGCAATTTAATCCCACTTTTATTCCATTCGATGCCGTGATATGTTTGTTGAGTGATTTCAGGTCCTAGAGGCAAGAACGGTTTGGTAGAAGTGGAAGAAAGCATGCAAAAAAGAAGAAAGCATAATGAAAACAAAGGAGAAAAGCTCAACCATGCGTGCGTACGCACAAGAAGGATTCAGCTAGTGTGCGTGCGCACAACCCACTGTGCGTACGCGCAGGAGGAAATTTAGCAAAGTATACGTACGCATACATCTATGCGTACGCACAGGTACCAGTGCGTGCCTTCATTAAAAATGCACGTGCACTCGTATTTTGGGGCTCCTTTTGGCCCAGTTTTGAAGGCTTGAGGCTGAAATCAAAGGCTCTATCAAGGGGGCAACATCTCATATGAAGGCATTAGCTTAGAGAGCCATCTTAGATTAGGAAAAATACATTTTAGAAGTAGTTTTAGGGTAGTTAGCTTAGGTCTTCTCTCTAGTTCATTAGGGTTTTAATTAGGTTTTCAATGTAAAATTTTATAGTTCAAGTTTTGCTTTTGGATTTTGCTTTCCCATTGTAAGTATTCCTTAATTTCCTCTTTTATGACATTACTTGTTCTACACTTTCCTCTACTTTTCATTTCTCTTACCAATTTACATAGTTTTGCAATTTTGGATTCCTAGTTGTTTAATTTGATGTTTGATGACTTTTATATGTTTGTTTGAGTTGCAATTCTGATTTTGGTCATTTATGGTTCATAGCTTTTACTATTTTCTCAATTTTGCCATATTTTATGTTTATGCCCTCTATTTTTTTGATGACCTTGGCTTGGGAAAATGAGTGATGAACCAGAATTTCACTACCCACATATAATGAATCCATTCTTTACCAAGCGCACCAAATTGTCGTCAAGTAATAACCCACAATGAAGTGGGATCGTATCTACAGAGATTAATTGGATTAAGTAAGCAATAGTTGATTAATTGTCCTAGTTAGACGATTCAATTTTTAGTGATAAGCAGCAAGAAAAGTAAATGACATGAAAGTAAAGGAAAGCAATAAAGTGCAAGAAAGTAAATGGCAAGGAAAGTAAAGTACAAGAAAGTAAAGTGCTGGAAATGTAAAGTGTAGAAAATGTAAATAACCACAAAGTAAATAAAAGAAAGAAAGATAAAATAAATATTGGGATCAAGAGATATTGCATTCTCCGGATTAATTGATTTCATCTCATCTTCAATCATGCAACTCATTGACCTCTTGGCAATCATGATTGATTGAGCCCCAATTCCTTGGTGACTCAATCTCTCAAATCTTGATCGATAGCCAATTCCTTGGTCTAATTGCTCATAAGAAGAGATGATGCTTGCTCCCTGATTATACCACACATCCTCATAGGTCCAAGTAGAGGGAGGATTATATGTCACCATATCCAAACACCAAAACCCAGATCCTACTCAAGTGTGAGAAATGATTTCAAGCATGGTTTTATGATTCCTCTTCCAAGGTTCCCATAAAACCCAAATACATTCAATCTCTTTTCCAAGATAATTGAATGCTAGAATGAAGAACGAAATCCCTTCTAGTAAATCAAAGAGAGATGAAGAGAAGAAGAAGAATAAAAATAATCAATCCATCGAAAATCAATAGAGCTCTCTTTCCCAATGAAAATAGTTAGTAATTCATAACTAAAATATTTACAAGTAAGAAAGTGGAAGAGGAGAAGAGAACGGTGGGAAGGAGGGTCCAAAGACTCACTCATCCAAATGTGTCCAGCCTAATAGATAGCTCCCTAATTCTTTGAAACTAAGGCCTTTATATAGGCTCTCCTAAATTACAAACTTGAATGAAATTAAAAGCAAATTACAATGAAATGAAAATAAACTATTCTATATGCTTCTTGTGGCCTTGATTGGTTGACAATTGTGGCTTGAATGAGAGTTGGAGTAGGCTTGGTTGAAGATTGGGGGCTGCAGGAAGAAGTTTGCGTGTGGTTCCAAGTGCCATTCCCACTTGATTTTGCCCTTTGGAGTGTGACCAACTTTGCAATATTGAAAGTATGGAGTTGGTTGGGCCTCGAAATGAATATCCACTATGAATTATTATATATGGTTGGAAAGCTATGGATGTCTGCTTTTCAACTCCTTTAAAATCAACTCATTTGGATCTCTGTAGCTCAAGTTATGCCCATTTGAAGGTGACTAGGTCAGTCTGTCAAGTAGCCCGATGTGCCACGCCCACTTCTGGCGTACCACGCCCCATATGTTGTGAAACTGGCGTGCCACGCCCAAAACTGGCGTGCCATGCCTTCAATGATGCACCAAAATCTTTTCTCTGGCCATTTGAACTGGCGTGCCATGCCCAGAATGCCAACTGGCACGCCCATTATGAAAATAGAGCTGGCGTGCCACGCCTTCGATATCAAGTGGCACGCCCAGGTTTTACAATGCTGAATTAATGGCATTTTATACCTCAAGGTTTAGCGTCCACCCTAGAGTGTTATGTATTGTTGAAAAGCTCTTGATGTCAGCTTTCCAACGCCACCAAGATCATATCATTTGGCTCTACAACTCAAGTTATATTCCCTTGAAGATGAAGAGGTCAGGCTGGTAACTCTGCAGTGACGTGTTTTGCTTCCTGTGATTTTGGGATTAATATCTCCCCCAATTCCAGTGTTCATCATAAAGTGTTATATATATTTGGAAATACCTGGATGTCTACTTTCTAATGGCACTAGAATCACCCCATTTGGAGTTGTGTAGCTTAAGCTATCTTCATTCGAATGAGAGGCGGTCAGGCTAGCATATGCCCCGGCGTGCCACGCCCATAGTGGGGCTCAAAATCACTCTTCCGGAAGTTAAGCCTGGCGTGCCACGCCCAAGACACCAAGTGGCATGCCTAAGTCACAATTGAGGTTGGCGTGCCACGCCTTCGACATCAAGTGGCACGCCCATGTTGAACTCTTCAATCTCTCTTGCTGGAATGTTTGCCTGGCGTGCCACGCCCAGTGCACCAAGTGGCACGCCAAGCTTTATTTGCTTGTTTTGTGATCTTTTTGCTTATTTTTCCACCTGAAATTTAACACAAACCATTTCAAAGCAATGTACTACAATATATATTATTTGTTCCATGAAATTGCATTGATGGGATTATGTTCTTTTTATGGCCCTTTTAGATAAGAAAAAGGGTACATGATGCGCAGTCTATGGATTACTAGAGCCATAATGTCCAACATTTAGTGATAATTCTTGGGTTGTTAGTTGTTATTGTTTCCACTAACGCTAGCTTTTTACTAATGTAATTAGTAAGTTAGCTAGGATTTTCAAACATCACACCACTTCCACCATACACCTTCTTACACACCACCTCAAGATACTCATCAACATGACTCATCTCCCACATATATAACTTTTCTCCTAAATTATGAACCTTCTTGTTCACCCTAATTTGAAGCTTTCCCACCCTTGACCTAGGACCATCAAGACCTTCAAGCCTTTCTCCAAGAGCAAGAAGGATTCCGAAGAACTCAAGGGCAAGTCATGGCTACCACAGCCAAAGAAGTAAACCACTTAATCCTCTTACGCTCATCCGATCAAGGCATTCCTCTTGAGGAATGTGAGGGATCAACTAAGGCTTGTAGTAAAGAGGAGAGCATGGAGCCACAAGGGAAAGAAGGAGGGTTAGAGCTTAAAGTTCCACTAGAGGAAGAAATGGGAATATGTGAATCAGATGAGGTAAAGGGAGATATGATGGAGATTAATCAAGAGGAGGATTTCATCATTAATGATTTTTTGTCCTCCTTGATCAAGCCCCTTAATGATCCTCATGAGCCTTCCCCCATTGATTTTGAGAGAAACATGGAGGTAGACTTCTCACAACATCCTTGTTATGATATGAGTGATGGGGAGGAAGAAGTTGGTAAGGAAGAGGTTGACAACCAAGAACATATTGAGTGGGTGAAAATCTCACCTTTGAGCTTCATTGGCCCCCACCATTATGCTATTTTGGAGATGGATTACCAACTCAAGGTCCTTCTTGGGTTGGTACATGGTGGAGAAGGCAGTATGGGTTGCCAAAGGAGTCCAAGGCTCATTAAGGAAATCAATTCAAGAATTGGAACTCAAGCATGGTGTGAAGTACAATTGGGTGGATTCCGGAGAGTGTTGGGTTGCTTCAAGGGTCAATTGGGAACTTGTCCATCCGGCTTGGAGCATAAAAATTCGCAAGAAGGAGAACGAGAAACTAGAATATGGGATCCCGGAGGAGCTTTAAGGACCATGCAGGGATGGAGGTTTAAGGATGAGTGAAAACACAAGCCACCCTAGCAAGAGCCTCCTTAAAAAGTCCAACTTAGGACTATAAAGCAAAGTGTTAGGTGGGAGACACCCCACCATGGTAACATCTTTCTTACCCTTTCTCTTTATTTATAGTGCTAGTTTATTACATGTTTTCTTGTCTTAGTTAGCTTAGGATTGGTTTAGTTTTAAGTTTAGTAGGTTAATTTGCATATGGATCATGATTTTGTGATGTTTTGAATGTTTTGGGATTGATATGTTGTTGTGCTAAGGCTTAGTACCTAAGTTTTGAAGAGAAAAAAAAATTTGAGATACAGGGCATTTGTGCGTACACACCATCCTGTGCGCATGGCACACATCTACATTTTTTTGCCACCTGTGCGGCCGCACAAGCCTGTGCGTCCACACAAACCTTGACATGCCCTCTGGTCGCAGCGCCAGCACAGCCTGTGTGTGCGCGCTACTCTGTTTTCTGTGACCTGTGCGTACGCACGTGTCTCCACTCTCACGCCTTTTATGCGGCCGCACAGGAGTGTGCGTTCGCACGCTAACCTGCAACCCCTCTGGTGGGAGCATTAGCATGGCTTGTGCGCGTGAACACCCCCTATTTGCTTCTGTGCACACGCACGGTAGCGTGTGTGCGCGCACACATGATCCCTTTAAAAAAAAAGTGTCCTGTGCGTGCGCACGCACACTTCTTTCACCCCTCCTGTCCAGAGCATTCGCACGACTTGTGTGGACGCACCCCCACTTTTCATCTAGTGTGCATATGCACACATGTCTGTGCGTACACACATGTCTGTGCGTACACAGAAGTGTTGTTTTGGGCAAAATTTTTATTTCTCTTCCAATTAAGCCTTAAAGCACTTCCACCCTTTCCACCCCTCTCTTTTCTAGCTTTTTCCTTGTTTCTCTACTTATTTTTACTTAGCTTTCATTGCATCTCATTTTCATTTTAGTAGTTATATTAGTTTTGCTTTAGTTATTCGTTAATTGAATATGTTGCAAGTGTTTGTTTGATATTGATTGGATTGTTTGTTGCTTGAAGTTTCCACCCATGCACTTATACTTTGTCTCAATGTACTAGTACCTAGTGGGTTTGAATACTCATGTTTTGATTGTACCACTAGTACAAATTATGTAAGTGCATTGGATTAAGTGATTTGAGTCAAAACTTACTTGTTCATCATGATTTCCATATTAAATTCATCACATGACTAGTACTTGCTCCTTATTAATGCTTTGCATTTGTTTGAGTGATATACCTTGATTTTTATCAAGCTTCTCACTTTTTGTAACAAGTACCTTCACCATGTGACTTCTTCCTTATGTTTCATGATGAATAAGTGGTTTCCTTTTCATTAGTAGATTGGTTGTTGTTTATTTTGCCTATCTTATATAAATTTTGCACTTTCACTTGCACAATTCCAATAGCCAATTTTTGAGACACTCACTTAAATTTTGTGGTTACCTAGGGTTGCTTGTGCTTTAAGTTCTACTTATGCTTTACTTGCAACCTAGGTAACTCAATTGAGGAACATAGGCTATTAGTTTTTGATTTTGTGGTCACCGGTCTACCCAATCAATGTGTATGTTCTAAAGTGTGCCCACACTTAGAATACACACATTGCCTTTTGTCACACCACGCCTCTATTCAAACTTCCTTAATTAGATGCTTATTGTTTTCACCCCCCTTTTTTACCCTTTTATGCTACTTGCCCTATGATCCTAATTATACTTCATTCATTCTTTTTGAGAATGAGACATAACGGCAAGGAACTAGGAGAGGAGGAGGACACCGAGGATGGAGATGCCGAGAATGCATTGAACGTGGCTATTTTAATGCAACCCGAGCCCCCACATCCGCCAACTGAAGGCGGAGCGCTTTAGAGACATTCTCCCCAGATCGTGTTCGTGCACGGAGGACCGTGCAACGCTTAAGTGTGGGGGAGGATTCACCACTTTTAGGGCGTAAATTTCTTTTCCGAACACTTTGCACTTTCATTTTTTGTTTTTTTTTTTTATTGTTGCATTGCATTTTCTTTTCGTACATATATCTTAGTTTGTTCAAAGTTTATATCTATTGCATTTCGCATCTTTTGCATGGTATATTTTATAGATAGAAGTTGTGATTGGATGATGTGAATTGTATAGCACCTAGTTCAATTTTGTCCTAATTGTTCATGTTAGTTTTTGCGATGTTGAAAACTAGGATTAGAACTAGGAATTTTTTGAAAAAATTGCATCCATCACATCATACATACATATAGGAAATAATTTTGGTGAAAAACAACAAAAATTTCCAAGAATTTTGTTTTAGGGTGTTCTATTGAATTGATTTGGAAAATTGTTTTTAAACTTACTTGAATTATTTTTGTGGAACATAGAAGGGTGATAGAACAAAACAACCTTGTGAGTTGTTGAGCCTTAATGTGTGGTTACACATTACAACCACTATTTTTGTTCATTGTGTGCTATGCTCCTTCTATGATTGTAATCTTGGTTTTGCTTGATTCTTTATTTCCAATATTTGATGTTGTGATTGCATTTAGCATGATTGAGGCCATTTTTGTATTAAACTCACTCACCCATATGGACCTACCCTTTCCATTTACCATTGTTAAACCCCTTTGAGCTTTATTTATCCCATTATTCTTTATTTTAGCACATCACAACTCTAAGCGGAAAACGATGAATTACCTTGAATTGCATCTTTGATTAGCTTAGGTTGAAGAGTGTGTTTCATTTAAGTGTGGGGGGGGACTTTTGGAAAACATTGGTGGTGAATGAAAAAGTTTGTATTGAAAAAAAATTTTGGAAAATGGGTGCACATTCATGTATCAATTTGCTTTAACCATATGCATTTGTCATAGAAAAAGAAAAAGAAATAGAAAAAAATTATTATATGCAAAAATAATAAGAAGGGACAAAAGTTGCCCCAAAGAAAAGAAAAAAAATAAACGAATAAGGAATGCATTTGTGTTTTGAATAGAAACTAAGGCATGAATGTGTGTGAAAAGAAGTAATGGATGGTTAGAATGCATATTTGTGATTTGGTTCATGAAGGTTGAGTTGGGCACGTGAGCTAATCAAAGATCCAATTCCTTAGTCCACTTAGCCATATTTATCCTACCTCAACCCTAACCCCATTACAACCCTCTAAAGACCTCATGATACTTGCACTCATGCATCAAATATTTGTCGATTGTTAGATGAAAAGTAAATCCTTGAAAGCATGATTAGGAGGAGACATGAGTGATTAAACCCTAAAATACCAAGTGATTAGAGTGTATACACACCTAATGAGGGTTCAATTACTCAATTCTATGTTTCTACATCTCTTGTCATGCATTCTTGCAAGTTGCTTCATTTTGAAACTTGAATCAATTCTTTAGATTTTGCTTGCATTGGATTATGTCCTTGCTTCGTCCTATATGTCTATATACTTGTTTGGGAATTTGTTTGTTTGTTTTCACCAATCATATAGGAAACTATAGTATATATATGTATATATAGTATACACATACTTGCATGCATATATTTAGTTGCATTCAATAAGTTGTTTCCCTTTGATCTTTCTCCTTGTTGGTTTAGCATGAGGACATGCTATGGTTTAAGTGTGGGGGAATTGATGAGTCCAAATTTGATGAGATATTTTGGCTTGAATTGAGTGGATTTCATCATATAAACTCACACTTATTCACTAAAAATAGCATACTTTTGTGTTTGATCCCTAAATTGAACCTAAATGTGAAAACATGCATTTTTATGCTTAAACTGAGCAATTTAATCCCACTTTTATTCCATTTGATGCTGTGATATGTTTGTTGAGTGATTTTAGGTCCTAGAGGCAAGAATAGTTTGGTAGAAGTGGAAGAAAGCATGCAAAAAGGGAAAAAAGCATGAAAAAACAAAAGCGAAAAGCTCAGCCATGCGTGCGTACGCACAAGGATGCATGCGTACGCACAAGAAGGATTCAGCTAGTGTTCATGCGCACAACCCACTGTGCGTACGCACAGGAGAAAATTTAGCAAAGTGTGCGTACGCACAGATACAGGTACTAGTGCGTACCTTCATTAAAAATGCACGTGCACTCGCGTTTTGGGGCTCTTTTAGGCCCATTTTTGAAGGCTTGAGGCTGAAATCAAAGGCTATATCAAGGGGGTAACATCTCATATGAAGGAATTAGCTTAGAGAGCCATCTTAGATTAGGAAAAACACATTTTAGGAGTAGTTTTAGGGTAGTTAGCTTAGGTTTTCTCTCTAGTTCATTAGGGTTTTAATTAGGTTTTCAATGTAGAATTTTATAGTTCAAGTTTTGCTTTTGGATTTTACTTTCCCATTGTAAGTATTCTTTAATTTCCTCTTTTGTGACATTACTTGTTCTACACTTTCCTCTACTTTTCATTTCTCTTACCAATTTATATAGTTTTGCAGTTTTGGATTCCTAGTTGTTTAATTTGATGTTTGATGGCTTTTATATGTTTGTTTGAGTTGCCTTTACTGATTTTGGTCATTTATGGTTCATAACTTTTACCATTTTCTCAATTTTGCCATGTTTTATGTTAATGCCCTCTATGTGTTTGATGAAATGCTAATTTTGATTATGGGAAAATGTGTCTATGGATTACTAGAGCCATAATGTCCAACATTTAGTGATAATTCTTGGGATGTTAGTTGTTATTGTTTCCACTAACGCTAGCTTTTTACTAAGGTAATTAGTAAGTTAGCTAGGATTTGTGGATTAATAACAATTATGCTCACTTGACTTATCCTTCGATGTTAAGGGTTGACTTAGTGAGATTAATCCATCACAATTATCATAGTTGTGGTTTTGGCAAGGAAGGGACTCCATAACTCATCCTAAGTCAAGGTTTCATTTATGTTTTAAATCACATTTTCATCACTTTATAGTCTTACTTGTTTATATTGCATACATAGTTCTTTTATTCCTTTATTAGTTTATTAATTGCAATTTTGCATTGTTCTTTAATTCCTTTATTGCTTACTTCTTTATTGAAAACACCCATTTGCTTCTCACAACCAAAACTGTGTGCGCTCATTGGCATTAGTTCCTAGGGAGAACGACCCGGGAGACTAAATACTCTCGGTTTACATTTGCTTTGAATTGTGACTATCCTTTCAAATTAAATTTGATTGAGAGGATTTATTACCGGTTCGGACTATACTTACAACAAAAATCTATTTAATTCCGAATTAGTATAATTCTCTCTCATCAGTGATCTGAAAACTCGAAAAAAAATTTATTCTTGAAGAAGAAAAAGCAGCCAAAAGAAAAAAAAGAAAGAAAAAGAGAAAGAAAAAGCAAATATATATATATATATATATATATATATAATAAAAAGAGAGAAAAAGCCAAAAGCTCTTAAAACCATAAGGCAAGAGTAAGAATCCAAGACTTTGAGAATCAATGGTTACGAGGGTCTAAAGAAACAAAATTTTGGCCTAAAATTTTCAAATGAGGTGCTTCCCTTAACTAAATGCTTGTGGTGTGAAGGTGTCAAGTGACAAGCTTGAGACTGAGCAATTAAAGTCGTTATCCTAAAAGCAAAAGAGTTCTCCTAAGAGCTCTGGGTACCACTGTGTGGAAATTTTGGATTCACCCAGTTAAGTGCCTGTGGCATTTATGTATCTGGTGGTAATACTAGAAAACAAAATGCTTAGGGTCACATCCAAGCTCAAAAAGAAACTGTGTTTAAGAATCAAGAAAAGTAGAACTAAGAAAATCAATAATATCATCCGGATTTTAAGTTCTTAAAGATGTCAATACTTCAGTGCTTCAAGGGAAAGTGAGGTGCCAAACCTATTCAGAATTCAAGAAGCTAACTACCCATTCAAATATTTGGATGATAAGTTTCATTTAGAGCTCTGAGACTTATTATATTCTTCTCTTTTTTTATGTTATCTTGTTTTTGGTTGCTGTGGGACAAGCAACAGTTTAAGTTTAGGGTTCTGATGAGCGGATATTTTATACACTTTTTGGCATTATTTACATAGTGTTTTGGTTATGTTTTGTTAAGTTTTATTAAGTTCCAGTAGGTTTTTTGTGCAAAAATCACTTTTTGGATACTACTTTGAGTTTTTGTATTTTTCTTATGTTTTTAGGTGATTTTTGGGTGATTCTGGCAAGTTTTGGAAAAGTCTTATTTAGAGATAGAAAAAGGGCTGCAGATGCTATCAGATTCTGACCTCCGTGCATTCGAATGAGCATTTATGGAGCTATAGAAGTTCAATTGACGCGCTCTCAACAGTGTTGGAAAGCTAATATCCAAGGCTTTCTAGAAATATATAATAGCCCATACTTATCTTTGGAAATGATGGCCCAAAACGGGCGTTGAGCGCCCTCCTAACCCCCTACCTGGCGTTTGGACGCCCCAAGAGAACCATGATGGCATTTGGACGCCCAAAAGGGAGCAAGCCTAGTGTCCAACGCACCAAGAGAAGTTTAAGCACATGAATTCACCTGAAGCTCAGCCCAACCACTCATCAAGTGGGCCCAAAAAGTGGATTTTAGCACCTCTAAGTCTAGTCTATCATATTTGTGTATTCTTTTCATTATTAAAATAGTATAAATAGAACAAAGATCACCCTTGTTAGAGATCTTTGGCTTATTCGAACTTTTCACCACTATTTTCTATAAGCTATGAGCAACTAAACCTTCTAAGTTAGGGTTAGGAGCTCTGCTAATTCTCATGGATTAATAATATTACTGTTTCTATTTCAATATGTTTGATTCTATTCTCTTATGCGTTCTCGTTCTTCAATCACAACAAATTGGGGGTGAACCGTGACATTCATCCTTATACTACATGGGTTTCATGCTAGTCCTGACCCAGATAGCATTGAACTAAAGCTAGAGAATGCATTGCGAATTCCAAGAGAGTACCTGGACAACTTTTAATACGTGACATGAAATTCCGTTGACCGTGGGTTACTGAGGTCTCTGTGGTGTTAAGAATAGAGTAAAAAAAGAAGCACTCTCTGATCCGTAAAATCCAACTTTGTCTGTAGCATTTTGAGTAGGATTGATGAGCGGATATTTTATACGCTTTTGGCATTGTTTTCATATAGTTTTTAGTATGTTTTTTTTAAGTTTTATTAAGTTTTCATAGGTTTTAGTGTTAAATTCACATTTTTGGATTCTACTTTGAGTTTGTGTATTTTTATGTAATTTTAGGTATTTTCTGGCTGAAATGGAGGAGCTGGAGCAAAAGTCTATTTTAGAGGCAGAGGAAGTGTTGCAGATGCTGTCTAGATCTGACCTTCTTTCATTCAAAGGAACTTTTCTGGAGCTACAAAAGCCTAAATGGAGCATTCTAAACGGATATGGAAAGCTAACATCCAAAGCTTTCCAGAAATATATAATAGTTTATACTTTGCTTCAGAATAAAAAGCCCAAAACTGGCGTTCAACGCTAGCCTCCTGCCCCATTCCAGGTGTCTAGCACCGACCAAGGAGAGACCAGCGTTCAAACGCCCAAAGAGATGCCCCTAGCCAGCATTCAACACCTTAGAGCCCTCCTAACACGTGGATCCCAATCAAGCTCAGCCCAAACACTCACCAAGTGGTCCCCAAAAGTGGATTTTAGCACTGAAAGACTATTTTACCCTTTTTATGAAACCTTTAGTCAGTAGTTTAGTATTTAAAGATTTTTACGCCTCTCATTCCGGGGAGGACACACACTTTACACCTTTATCATTGTATTTTCTATTAGTATTAGTTTCTGAACCTCCTAAGTTGAGGGGAGGAGCCCTGCTAAGTTTTATGGATTAATAAAAGTATTACTATTTCTCTTCAATCCGTGTTTGATTCAATTCTAAGATGTATATTCGTTCTTCAACTTGATGAATGAGATGACCTGTGACAATCATCTTCATTCTTCATACTAAGACCGTGTGCCTGACAACCACCCATGTTGTTCTTGGGTTCGTGTGAATACGTAATTGGAAAGCATCGAACCACCAACCTGATTATACATCTCTTAGACGGCTAATCTACGACCTCGTTGGGGACTTCTTGAGACACCAGTTTAGACGAGGTATGGGGAGATTAGGGGCTTTGTGGTAGAGGCTAGAACCCAAAAGCACAGCATTCTCTGATCCAGAAGTTCCGACCTTGTCTGTGGCATTTTGAGTAGGATCATGAAGGAGAATGGACTGCAGGAGCTTCACCCTCAATCAGAATGGATCCGCACTAACCCTGGGGTTCAGATCTGGAGGTGATTAGCGAATACGACCATACGACGTTCATCACATATAGCCTGCCATAGAAGAAATCATTCACAATTGAGGAAGACAGTAAGAGCAGAGTTAATCCAGAAGGACAAAGCACCTCAAATCCTTAACCATTTTCTTATCGTTGCAAACAGGTCAACCTAGTTTAGATCTCACAAATCTAACAACTCTTCTATCCGACTAACTAATATCTACAAGATAACCGTAGCTTGCTTCAAACCACAATCCTCATGGGATTGACCCTGACTCGCTAAGGTATTACTCGGACGACCCACTGCAATTGATGGTATAGTTGTACGAAGTGAGGGGATTCGTGCACCAAGTTTTTGGCGTCGTTGCCGGAGATTGTTTGAGTTTGGACAATTGACAGATTATCTTGTTGCTTAGATTAGATATTGTCTTTAACTTTGTTAGATTTTTTATTTTCATCATTCTTTTTTCAAAAAATTCAAAAAACAATTCAAAAACTTTTTCTTTTCTTTGTTTAATCTTTGTCTTTGGTTTGAATCTTTTGTTTTTGTCCTTGTTGAGTTTTCGAATTTTCTTAAGTCTTTTTCTAAAAATTTTCAAAAATAGAGTCTTTTTTTAGTCTTGTGTCAATCTTTAAGTTTGATGTTCTCTTGTGTTTTAGTTTTATAATTTTCGAAAATTTTGTTTTTGGTTTTCAAAATTTTTAAGTTTGGTGTCCTTTGCATGTTCTTGTTTTCTTTGAATTATTTGAGTTTTGTTCATAGTGTTCATCTTGATCTTCAAAGTGTTCTTGTTTTTCTTTTTGCTTTGGTCTTAAAAATTTTTAAGTTTGGTGTATCTTTGTGTTTTTCTTCTTTATTTTCGAAAACAAGCTGCTTTTTATCTAAAAGTTTTAAGTTTGGTGTCTTTTTGTTGTTTTTCTCTTTCTTCATTAAATTCAAAAATAAAAAAATATTTTTCTATCTTTATTTTAATTAATTTTCAAAAATTTTAATTAAAAATTCAGATTTTAATTTTGAAATCATATCTTATCTTATCTTATCTTAGTTTTAATTTTCAAAATCAAATCTTTTCAAAAAATTATATCTTTTTCAAAATCTTATCTTATCTTATCTTATTTCAAATTCAAATTTCAAATTTCAAATTTTAAAATAAAATCTTTTTTAATTTCAAATTTTAAAATCAAATCTTTTTTAAATCTTTTTAGTTTCTTGTCTTATCTTTTCTAATTTCAAATTTTAAATTCAAATCTTTTCTAATCTTCTGCCTTATTTTGTTTTCCAATCTTTCTTAATTAGTTAGTTGATTTCTCTTTCTTCTCTTTCAAAACTTCTTAACTACTTATTCTCTCTCCTATTTTTGAAAATTCTCTTCTATTTCTCTCCCTTCTATTTTCAAAAATTTATCAATTAATTTTCAAGTCTTTTTAATTAATTAACCTTAATTTTTGAATTTAATTAATAAATAAAATAAAAACAAAAATATTTTAATTCTTGTTTATTTTTTTACTTCTCTTTATTCGAATTCTTCTTCTCCTTCTTCTATCTTCATTCTTCTTCTTCTTTTTTCTTCACATCTCACAAGGAGTCCTCTGTTCTTGAACAAAGAGCTCTGATTCTTCTTCTCTCTTGTTTTGTTTTCTTGTATATGAACAAGAACAGGGATAAAGAATCTCTCTTTAATCTTCATCCTGAACCTGAGAGGACTTTAAGGAGGAGCTTACAACAAGTTAAAGCACAACATTTCAGAAGAAACCTCTCAGAAAATTTTGAACAAGAAGCTAAAGACATGGCCGAACCTAATCATAAAGAAGAGGCAAGAAAGGTTCTTGGTGCTTAAACCAAGCCCACCTCTCACTTCTATGGCAGAAGTATCTCTATAACTGCTTTTGGAGTTAACAACTTTGAGTTGAAACCTCAACTGGTGACCTTAGTTCAACAGAACTGCCAGTATCATGGACTTCCACAGGAAGATCTAAATTAATTCTTATCTGACTTCTTGCAGATATGTGACATAGTCAAGACCAATTGAGTGAGCCTTAAGGTCTATAAGTTTATGCTCTTTCCATTTGCTGTAAGAGACAAAGCTAGATTGTGGTTAGATTCTCAACCTAAAGAGAGTCTTGACACATGGGAGAAGGTAATCAATGCATTCTTGACTAAGTTCTTTCCACCTTAAAAGTTGAGCAGACTTTGGGTGGAAGTTCAAACCTTCAAACAAAAAGAGGGTGAATCCATCTATAAAGCTTGGGAGAGATACAAGCAACTTATCAGAAGATGTCCTCCCAACATGATCTCAGATTGGACCACACTAGACATCTTCTATGATGGCCATTGTGAGATATCTAAGATGTCACTGGATAACTCTGCTGGTGGATCACTCCATTAGAACAAAATGCCAAAAGAGGCAAGAGAACTCAGAGACATGGTTGCAAACAACCAATTCATGTACACTTCTAAAAGAAACCATGCAAGTAATGGAGTAACTCAGAAGAAAGGAGTTTTTGAACTTGATACTCTGAATGCCATACTGGCTCAGAATAAGATCTTGACCCAGTAAGTCAATATGACCTCTCAGTATTTGACTAGAATGCAAGCTGTAGCAGGCAGCACTCAAGAAGCTTCTTCTGAAGAAGAAGCTTATGATCCTGATGAACATACCATGGAGGAGGTAAATTACATGGGAGAATACTATGGTAATACCTACAACCCCTCATGGAGGAACCATCCTAACTTTTCATGGAAGGATTGATGAATCCATATTTGACGATATATTTTGGCTTGATTTGAGTGGATTCCATCACATAAAGCCATATTTATTCACCTAAATAGCATGCTTTTGAGATTTCTTCCGAAATTGTGCTTGAAAGTGAAAACATGCTTTTTTATGCTTAATTTAGTCAATTTTATTCACTTTAATCCCATTTGGTGCCTTGATGTATTTGTTAAGTGATTTTCAGGTTTCTAAGACAAGTATGGGTTGAAGAAGTGAGGAAAAGAGCATGCAAAAGGGAAGAATTCAAGAAATGAAGGATTTGGAAAGCTGCCAGCACTGACCTCTCTATACTAAATTGGTCATAACTTGAGCTACAGAGGTCCAAATGAGGCGGTTTTAGTGGCATTAGAAAGCTAACGTCTGGGGCTTCAAAATGATATTCAATTTTCTATAGTGGACATAAGCTTAGGTGTGCGTACGCACAGGTACTTGTGCGTACGCACAGGTACTTGTGCATATGCACAAGTCTGGATTAAGCATGTGTGCGGACGTACACATCTGTGCGTCCGCACAGGTCCTGGCACGTAAGCTCATTAATTGGAAACCGCTGGAGGCAATTTCTAGGCCCCCAAAACCCAATCCAACTCATTTATTGAAGCTATTTAAGGCCAAATTGAAGAAGGGTGAAGGGGGACAATTAGGTTTAGTTTTTATGATGTTTTCTCTTAGTTTCTAGAGAGAGAAGCTCCCCTCTCTCTCTAGAATTAGGGTTTGTTAGTTTAATTTCTTGTAATTTCTACTTTTAATTCCTAGTTTCATTTACTTTTCCTTGTCATTTATTGTTATTGCATCTTTGTTCTTTCCTTCTATTTGCTATTTTATTTCTCTTGTTCTTTTACGTTTATGACACTTTGTTATTTTAATTTACATTTAATGCAATTTATGTTTTATGTTCATTTATTACATTCTTTAGTTATTGTTATGATTTTCTTGCATTTGGTAGTTAGAATTTATTTTTAATACAATTTAATATTATTTTATTTTCATACACACCAAGTGTTTGATAAAATGCTTGGCTTAGTTTTCACTTAGTTTTTCTATATTATTGGCTTGAAATTGTTGACTTTGGTGTCCCTTGAGTCATTGATACCCATTCTTGTCTGATATATTAGAGTAGTTAGTTAATTTGGTTTCCCTTGACTTTATGTGACCCCTAGTGTTGACATAGGACTTAGGGATTAAAATCAACTATGCCTATTTGACTTATCTTCGATATAAGGTTGACTAAGTAGGATTAACTCTTCATAATCATCATATGTTTGTGGTCAATGTCTAGGATAGGTAGCCTTAGCTCTCAATTACTTGCCAAGAGGTTTTCTTGCATTTGAAGTTTCCTTTCCATGAACTTTACTTGCTTTGACTTTTATTGCTTTTCATTTAATTTCTTGCATGTTTACTTTTCACACTCTTGGTTGAGAAATTGGATGTTTGGGTGAAATTGAGTGGTGGATGTCCATTTCATATTGTGTGGGAATAGTTAACTGATTTGGTTTCTATTGACACTAGTCTTTCACTAAGTAATTAGTTAGTTGACTAGGACTTATGGATTGAGATCAATTACACTCTTTTGACTAATTTGGATTGATTTCACACAATTATCATGTTTGTGGTCCACAACTAGGATAGGAATCTCTAATTATCCAATTCTTGCCAAGAGTTCTTTTTAGCATTTAATTTCCATTTTCATTGCTTTTGTTTGCTTTGACTATTGCTTTCTTGCATGCTAAGTTACTTAATTGCTATTTACATTTCTTGCTCTCTTGTTTGTATTCACAATTCCCCATGCTCTCTCTCTCATAGCCAATAATTGTACATTTCATTGCAACTCCTAGGGAAGACGACCCGAGGTTTAATTACTCTCGGTTATTTTAATTTGAATTTAAAACATTTGATTTGGGAATTAATTGTTGGTCTAGACTATACATTCAACGATGGAATTCTATTTTGTGAAAATCTAGATCGAAGATAAATTCCTAACATCAAGGATCAACAGAAGCCCCAGCAAGGCTTTAATAGTAATCAAGGGGAAGAACCCAGAATAGGTTCAACAACAGACCATCATTCCCATCTTATCAAGGGAATATGGAGACACCTAAGCAGAACCTTTTGACTTAGTTGCTATAATCTCCAACCTCTCTAAGACTACTCATAGTTTCATAACTGAAACAAGGTCCTTCATCAGAAACTTGGATGTACAAGTTGGTCAGCTAAGCAAGAGGATCCCTGAGACTCCTCCTGACACTCTTCTCAGTAACACTAAGGTGAACCCAAGAGAAGGGTGCAAGGCCATCAACCACTGAGGCTGAGGCCGAATCTAGAGAGATTGGAAAAGCATTGAACGCCAGTGAGGAAGATCTCACTGGGCATTCAACGCCCAAAATGGCTAAGAGCCTGGCATTGAACGCCAGTGAGGAAGCTCTCACTAGGCGTTCAACGCCCATCCTGGCAGCAGAGTTGACGTTGAACGCCACCTAGGGAACACTAGCTGGGCGTTCAACGCTCAAGCAAGCAGGGACTCTAGTGCTGAACGCCAGTGAGGAAGCCCTCACTAGGCGTTCAACGCCCAAACAGACAGGGAAGCTGGAGTTGAATTGATGAGGGAAAAACGATTCCACACAAACTCATCGGCAAGTGTACCGGGTCGCATCAAGTAGTAATAACTCACAAGAGTGAGGTCGATCCCACAAGGATTGATGGATTGAGCAACCTTAGTTAGGTGATAAATTTAGTTAAGCGAATATTTGATGATTTGAGTGAATTTGGTTAATAGAAGTGATATTGCATGAAAATAAAAGGGGGAAGGTAAATTGACAAAATCTTAAAATGCAGAAGAGGTAAATTGTAGAAACTTAGAGTGCAAGAAAGTAAAAGAGCTGAAACTTAAACTATAGAAAGGTAAATGACTGAAACTTAAAGTGCAAGAAATATAAATTGCTGAATCTAAATTGCTCGAAAACTTAAATTGCATGAAGAATAAAGGGATTTGGGTATTGGGATTCAAAACAAAGATGGAAAATGTAAAGTGTAGTAAATTAAAGAAGTAAATTCAGATCAGGATCTCAGTAGCAAATCAGAAATGGAAAATTACAGAAGAATCAAAACAGCAGGGAAACTTAGATCCACTCTGAAATCCTAAAGAGAAATTGACAACAGCAAAAGAGTAACAAGAACAGAAAGCAGATCTAGATCTCAATTTCTCTTGTGACCAAAGAGAAAAGAAGAAATGGCAGAAGAAACTAAATGAAAGCAGAAAATAAAGTTCAGATTCAATTTCCAATTCTTAGAACTATATAGAAGAAAAATAAAAGATGATTCTCAGATGAAGAATTGCAGTAGAGTTATTCAATCTGAGTTCAAAACCTAAAACAGAAAATATAGAAGTTGCAGAAGAAAAGAAAATGAAGAAAGAAAACTTAGATCTCCTCCCAATTCCCAAATTTTCAAAAATAAAATAGAAAACTAAAAATGAGCTAAAGGTCCCGTCCTTCTCAAATCAAAATTGCTCCTATTTACACACTTTCTATTTTAGTCTTCAAAACTTGGAGTGGGCTTTTTAATTTTTTGAAGAAATGGATCCAAATGGCACTTGTTGACTTGGGTCAGGATGCACTTGGTAGCTCCCAGTGGAGTGCTCCGTGCAATTAGTGAATGCTGCGTTCACTTCCTTTTGGTGCGCATGTTGCTTCTCCAGCGCTTGCTATTTGAGCGCTATGCTCCTTGAGTGAGCACTCCCTCTTAGTTGAGCGCTTCCTTTGGTTGAACCGCTTCCTTATGGCGCTCCCTTAGTGAGCGCTACGCTCCCAATTTGAGCGCTAGCTCTTTTGGTGCTCCTTGGTGCGCAACTCCTTCTACTAGCGTTGCTTAGTGAATGCTACGTTGGGACAATGAGCGCTACCTATGCTGTATGGAAGGCAAATCCTTCACTCCCCAAGCTGAAACTCACGAAAAAGTTCACAAAGTGAACGTGGCGCTCACTTCCAAAGTGAATGCTAGCTATGTTGGCTATTGATCGTGGCGCTTCCTTTTTAACGCAACGCTTTACTGATTGCATCCCCTTTCTCTTCATTTCTTCACCTACAAGCAACCAAAGAAGCAATCAAAGTCTCACCAAATTCACAAGGTCTTTGCATTGTTCATGAAATCAATTAATTCTAGCATAAAACCTATGATTTTGTGTAAAATAAATGATGTTTGATTAATTCAACATAATCATGAAAATGCACTCCAATCACTTACTTATTGTGCAAGAAAGTGCATAAAACCTAATGAAACTAATGAAAAATACTTGTAAGACTAGCATAAGATGACTTGTCATCACAACACCAAACTTAAACCTTGCTTGTCCCCAAGCAAGCACTAAACATGAGAAGAAATTAAATGAAACAGAGAAGCATATATCCTTATTTAGCAGGTAATTGAATTAAGACTATAGGATTTTATGCAGACAAGATGCATCTCACTTATTCTCAGCTGCTAGATATAAAATGTCCCTTTGAGGATTTACTAGAGTTGTTGCTATAATGCCTTGCTCTTTGATTGATCCCTGTTAGATTTCTCCTTCTTTCATTTGCTTTGAAGCTTATTTTTCAATGAAGCTCAGTGTCAAGTGTTGCAGCAGCCTTTTGGCTCAATTTTTCTCAACACCTCTTCACTACAGACACTTGGCTCACAATTCTTCTTAGGAACATTGATGCCCAGCACCTCTTTGGGTTACTAAATGCCTTGTAACTAGGTTGCTCTTGATAGTGAAATTTTCGTTGGTAATCCCGGATTAGTTAATCCAAGTTACCAAGTTTTAAAAGACTCCTCAGAACCTAATTGTCCAAGCATATCCTAGTACAAGAAGCATCACAAGCATATGTCCTAAGGTCCAAGCTATTGGTGTCTAGCCTTATTATTTGTTTCTTTCATTATTGTTTCCAATCCATGGCTTTTCTTTTCTTTTTCTTTATTACTTTTCTTCATTTTCCAGGGATGTTCATTAATTGAAGGTTCTATAGCAGCAACTTAGTTCTCACTTCAAAAGACATTCTACTCTGCAGCTTTTATTATTGAGCTTATCATCTAATCAGGCAATTACCACCACTGAACTTCATTCCAATTCCTACCACATTGGACAATCACTTTCTGTTTCAAACATTTTCTCTTATTGATGCAAAGGGGAAACAAGACATGAATTTAAGGCAGATGAGTGATAACAAACATTATGCAGATCATTTATTTTGAATAACACAGGACAGTAAACTATTAGAGTATATATATGGGTAAACTTATCAAAAAGGAGAATAATTTGACTTCCAACTAAAGCATAGCAGATAGAAACAGTTGAGTAACAATACAACCTTTTGGTATCTTCTTGTTTAGTCCTTCATCTTCCTTCTTAGCTTTTGTGTCTTCCTTGCTCATGATGTACAATCCTTCCAAAAAGCTGAGTAGTTCTCTGTACTAATAGTGGAAGTTGCTTATCTCCCAAGTACTTATCATGCATGAATGTTTGTAGGCTTTTGAAATTTCTTTGGTGTGTGAACACCAAACTTAGTACCTTGCCAACACCTCTTATGCAACAAATCATCCATGTACATGAAACCTTGTGCCTTTACTTGAAGTTAGTAAAACTAAAAACTAGAAAACAGACATTGATTGAGCAGTTTCCTTGATTGTTTGGAGCTAGTAACCATTTATGCAGAGGGTTGAAATGTGTTTTTAAATAAGATTTTTGGTAGAACACCAAACTTAGCATCCTTGCAATATAGAAATACTTAGGAAAAGAAAACTACCTCTAGTTGGGTTGCCTCCCAACAAGCACTCTTTTAATGTCAATAGCTTGACATTCTTCATTCTTGCTCAACTTAATTCCTGAACCTCCTTCTCTTTGTTCCAATGGCCTCCGAAGTAGTGCTTTATCCTGTGACCGTTTGCTATAAAGATGTTCTTTGTTGCTTCATCCATAAGTTTAAGGCTTCCATAAGGAAGAACCTTTGTCACCAAGTAGGGACCAGTCCATTTGGACTTGAGTTTGCCAGGGAAAACTTTGAGCCTGGAGTTATACAAGAGTACTTGCTGTTCTGGTTTGAACTCCTTCTTTGAGATCCTTTTGTCATGCCATTTCTTAGCCTTTTCCTTGTAAATCTTGGCATTTTCATAGGCTTCCAGTCTAAACTCATCCAACTCATTTAGTTGCAATATCCTCTTCTCTCCTGTTACTTGAGAATCAAGGTTGAGGAGTTTAGTGGCCCAGAAAGCTTTATGCTCAAGCTTTACAGAGAGGTGATAGGACTTGCCATATAATAACTGAAAAGGGAACTTTCCAATAGGAGTTTTAAAGGCTGTCCTATATGCCCAGAGAGCATCTTCTAATTTTCTTGCCCAGTCTTTCCTTGTGATCCCTACTGTTTTTTCTAAATTTTTTTTCAGCTCCCTGTTTGCCAATTCAGCCTGGCCATTAGTCTGAGGATGATATGGTGTGGCCACTTTATGAATCACTCCATATTTGTGAAGCAGCTTTTCCATCTGCCTGTTGCAAAAATGACTACCACCATCACTGACAAGACCCTTAGGCACTCCGTATCTAGTAAAAATGTGCTTCTTAAGGAATTGAAGGACAATTTGTGCATCACATGTGGTTGTTGCTATGACTTCCATCCACTTTGAGACATACTCTACTGCCACAAGTATGTATTTGAAGGAGTATGAAGGTGGAAAAGGGCCCATAAAGTCTATGCCCCAAAGATCAAAGAGTTCTACCTCCAGGATGTAGTTCTGAGGCATCTCATTCCTTCTTGTCAATCCTCCAACTCTCTGACACTCATTGCATAGATGAACGAACTCCCTGGCATCCTTGAAGATGGTTGGCCAATAAAATCCACTCTAGAGTACCTTGGCAGCCATTCTTTATGGTCCAAAGTGACCACCATAGGCTGAATTATGGCAGTGCCACAGCATATCTTTCATTTCATTCTCATGAACACATTTCCTAATCATCCCATCTGGACACCTCTTGAATAAGAATGGTTCATCCCACAATAACTTCTTGGCTTCATTGAGCAGCTTCTTCACTTGTTGCTTGGTGAATTCTTAAGGGATCTTCCTTCCAACCTTATAGTTTGCAATATCTGAAAACGAAGGGGCTAGTTGAATTTATAAAAGATGTTCATTTGGAAAGCTTTCGTTTATTGGATGTGAAGCTTCTTGATTTGTTTCTTGTGGCAACCTCGATAAATGATCAGCAAATTGATTTTTACTCCCTTTTCTATCCTTTATCTCAATGTCAAACTCTTGTAGGAGCAATATCCATCTGATGAGTCTTGGTTTGGCATCCTATTTTGACATCAAATACTTAAGGGAAGCATGGTCAGTATAAACTACAATCTTAGATCCAATAAAATATGATCTAAACTTATCAAATGTATAAACCACAGCCAATAATTCCTTCTCTGTTGTGGTGTAATTTTTTTGAGCTTCATTCAATACTTTGCTTGCATAATAAATGACATGGTGTAAATTGCCCTTCCTTTGTCCCAACACAGCACCAATTGCAAGGTCACTTGCATCACACATGAGTTCAAAAGGTAATTCCCAATCTGGGGGTGTGATGATTGGTGCTGTTGTGAGTTTGGTTTTTAAAGTTTCAAAGGCACGCTTACAATTTTCATCAAAAACAAAAGGATTGTCAACCACTAGCAAATTGCTTAGTGGTTTAGCTATTTTAGAAAAATCCTTGATAAATCTTCTATAGAATCTGGCATGCCCTAGGAAACTTTTAACAGCTCTCATATTAGCAGGCAAATGAAGTTTCTCTATGACTTCTACTTTTGCTTTGTCAACTTCTATTCCTTTTCTTGAAACTTTGTGACCCAGAATGATTCATTCGGGCACCATAAAATGGCATTTTTCCCAGTTTAAAACTAAATTAGTTTCTTGGCACCATTTCAAGACTAGGGTAAGATGATGCAAGCAAGCATTGAAAGTGTCACCAAAAACAAAGAAGTCATCCATAAAAACTTCAATAAACTTTTCTACCATATCTGAGAAGATTGATAACATGCATCTCTGGAAGGTAGCTGGGGCATTACACAACCCGAATGGCATTCTTCTATATGCAAAGACTCCAAAGGGGCAAGTGAATGAGGTTTTCTCCTGATCTATGGGGTCAACCACTATTTGATTGTAACCGGAATATCCATCAAGGAAGCCGTAATAAGCATGGCCGGCCAATCTTTCAAGCATTTGGTCAATGAAGGGGAGGGGGAAATGGTCTTTTCTCGTGGCATCATTCAACCTTCTATAATTAATACACATCCTCCATCCTGTCACTATTCTTGTGGGAATGAGCTCATTCTTCTCATTAGTAATGACAGTCATCCCACCTTTCTTTGTCACCACTTGAACTGGGCTTATCCATGAGCTGTCAGAAATAGGATAGATAAATCCATGTATTCCATAACTTCATTACTTCTTTCTGAACAACTTCTTTCATTGTGGGGTTTAGCCTTCTCTGAGGTTGAACCACTAGTTTGGCATTGTCCTCCAAAAGTATCTTGTGTATGCATATGGCAGGGCTTATGCCTTTCAAGTCATCAATGGTCCACCCTAATGCACCTTTGTGAGCTCTCAATACAACAAGGAGTTTTCCTTCTTCTTCTTCATTCAAAGTGGAGTTAATGATTACTGGGAAGCTATCTGCTGTACCAAGGAATGCATATTTAAGGTGTGGAGGAAGAGGTTTCAATTCTTGGGTTGGCTTCTCCTCTGGCTTGCTTCCAAAAGAGTTTTCAGTCACTTGTTCCCTTGAGGCATCTTGAGCTGCTTCTATCTCTCCTTCTTGTTCTTCTTGACTGGTTGCTTCAAGCACTTCCTCCACTAGATCTTCTATCATTTTCACTCTCATGTGCTGTGCTTTCTCAAGGGGGTGTTCTATAGCTTTGAAGATATTGATGATCATTTGCTCATCATGCACCCTGAAGATCATTTCACCTTTCTCTATATCTATAATGGCCCTTGTTGTGGCCAAGAAAGGTCTACCCATGATAATTGAGTTATGTCCTTCTTCTTCCATGTCTAAAATGACAAAGTCAGCAGGGAAGATGAACTCTCCAACCTTTACTAACAAATTCTCCACCATTCCATTATGTATCTTGAGTGACCGATCTGCCATTTAAAAGTAACATTCTAGTTGGTATGAGTTCCTCTATTACAAGCTGCTTCATTAATGAGAGAGGCATCAAGTTGATGTTGGCTCCTAGATCACAGAGAGCTTTGTCTAATGTTCTGTTGCCTATAGTGCAAGATAGGATGAAGCTTCCTGGATCTTTGAGCTTTGGTGGAAGACCTCTTTGGATGACAGCATTGCACTCTTGGGTCAAGATCACTGTCTCCTTTTCATTCCATCTTCTCTTCTTGTTGAAGAGTTCTTTTAAGAACTTTGCATACAAGGGCATTTGCTCCAATGCTTCAGCAAGAGAAATATTAATTTCCAGCTTCTTGAAAACTTCTAGGAACTTGGGAAATTGTTGGTCCTTGAGTTCTCTGTTGAATCTTTGAGGATATGGAAGTGAAGGAGTGCATGACTTCTCCATGATTTGTTTCCCTTTCTTTGAGGCTGGTGGCTCTTCTTCTTTCTCCTTGAGCTTTTCTTGGCCCTTCTCCTTAAGTGTCACTTTTTCTTTGTTGCTGGCCTCATCATTCTCAGATGGCCTCTTGTTAGCTTCTTTATCCTTCTCTAAGGTTCTTCCACTCCTTAATTGGATTGCTTTGCATTCTTCTTTGGGATTGGGAATGGTGTCACTTGGTAATGCATTGGGTGCTCTTTCAGCCACTGTTTGCTTGGACAGTTGCCCAATTTGCCTCTCTAGATTCTTTAGTGAAGCTTCATAATTTTTACTGGTTAGCTCTTGATGTTTTGTAACAACCCTAGTTTTTGAAAATTAAATAATTAGCTATTTGTGATTTATTTATTTGATGATAATTTTATTTTAAAAAAATTATTTTACTAAAGATAATTAAATGGAGTTTTATCATAATTGGAGTTTAAATTAATTAGAATTTTTATATAATTTTTATTGGATATTTGGTATAATTAAAATTATAATTTTGATAATTAAAAAATAAGAAGAATTGTATAATTTAATTCTATTTTGGATGAATTATGTTATTAATTTGAACTCCTAGAAATTATTTTATTAGAAATGATCATATTGATATTTATAAATACCTTAAGTTTAAGTCAATTAATATTTATGTACAATTTTTATTATAATTAGTTATTTTATAAATCGAAATTAAAGTTTTGGAGGTAGAAAAATAATGAAAAGTTATTTCATTTAATTTGAATAATTAATATTGAGTTAAAACTATATTTTATAAAAATGTGATTAATATGGTTATTTTATAATTTAAATTAAAAATAATTGATTGAACTTAGCAATATGTTGATAAATAATGTTCCTAAATATTTTTAATAGAATATATTTGATTTTAAAGTTATCCTACCCTCCAATTTTATCAAAATATCTATTCATTTCTATCTATATTACTTTATAAAATCCCTAATTTCTAACCCTAATTCCCAAATCAAACTCAGAAAATCCTAATTTTTCAAATTGGAAACCCTAAATTTCCAATCAGAGACCCTAACCCCCTCCTCTCCACCACACAGCCGCAGCCTCACCCTCCCTTAACGCAACAAACACACACGCGCTGAGAGGAGATCGGAAGAAGAGATAGCGCCTGCGAAAGGGAAGAAGAGCGTCACCGGCCTGGTATCACCGTCGCCGTCGCTTTCCTGCCATCACTTCCACCACGAAGCTTCCTAATTGAGCTGAGGAAGAGGGAGATCGAAATGGGCTTCGAAGGAGATGCCGTCGCCACGCAGCCGCCGTCCCGTTGCCAACGCCGTCGCGAGGGAAGACCAGAGCTGAGGCAGGGAGCAGCGCCGAGAGGAGAGAGTGCCGCGAGCCAGGGTTGACGCGATGAAGACGAGAAGTCCGTGACGAGCCTCGTCACTGTTAGCGCCGCGGGTTGTCGTCGCCATCCTCGCGAGCTGCCACCGCGTCACCGTCGTGCCATCCACCCACGCCGAGAAGGAACAGAGAAAAAGAGGAGAGTAGCGTCGCGTCTGCTGCGAGCTCGCCACGGAGGAAAGCCGCCGTCGCCGCTGGTCTGTATTGAAGCTGCCGTCGAGTAGAATGCGAGGAAGAGGAGTTCTTACCACTGTTGTGCACTCAGTCATTGCTGCTACTTCCAATCCCGCCGGCGAAGCTGCCGCCACTGCCATAACCACCCTCGAGCTGCTGCGCTACTGTTGTCTTATTGAACCACCACCCGAGCTACTGTTGGCTTGCCGCTGCTGTTTGATGGGTTCAAGATTGCTGCTGTTGTTCTTGCTCTGCTCTGTCTCTGCTTCTAGTTTTTGGAATTTGACAAGAACGCCACTGCCGCTGCTAGAGCTGCTATTAACTGATGCTCTGGATCCATTCTGAACCGTTATCGCTGCTGTTTGGCTGATGCTGAGGCCTTCCATCATCAATGGAGCTTCCCAGAATCATCATGGTAGCTGCCAAGAGAGCGGAATAGGTGTTGGAACTGTCAATAGAGCTGCTGTGTTTAGTAATTTCTGCGAGTTTCGACATTGAAGTAGGGGATTTAACGTTTTTAATTTAGAATGCCTACAAAGTTATTTGGATAAGTGCAAATGGTTAACAATGGTTAAGAATTTCTTAATTGACATGAATGACTTGAAATGCATTTCTAATTAGTTAGTTGTTATGATTATTCTGAGCTGTCAATAAATTTAGATGCTGTTGTGATTAATGATTAATTTAGTATATTTTATTAAATTGAAGTATGCCGAGTTAATTATTGAAGAGCTGTCATATGGATAATTGATGAATTGAGTTTGGAATGTTGCTGTGAATATCTTTGGGTTTTGTGGTTGTGAGTGTTTGAAGTTATAATTGATATTAGTTTTCTAATTTTGATGGATTTGTTGGAAATTCTGATCTTATGGGATATTGCTGAATTGGCTGAAATCTGGTTGTGAATTGTATTTTAAATTACTGATTTTTGTGACGGGTTGGCTGAGATTCTGATCTTGAATGAGTTATTTTGAATTATTTGATATTGAATTGGAATTTTAATATATTGAAATGACTGTGAAATGGACTTGTGATGGGTTGGAACTGGTTGAAGTGTGGCTGCAAGTGGTGATTTATTTAATGTTACTTATTAAATTGAAATATGATGGGTTAATTATTGAATGAAATGTATTTGAGAAAAAGTTAGTTGTGGTGATTATTCTGAGTTGTAATTGAAGCTGGATGCGGATGTGAACTGAGTTTAGGTTATGGTTGTGATATTGAATGGCTTCGTTGTCGTGAGTAATTAACTGATGAGATTTACTTTGATTTGAGGTTGTGATTGTTACGGATTTTCTGATTATTTTAGAATTGCTGGAAATTCCGATTTTAGTCGATTATGCCAAGTTGGTTATTACTGTTGATTTAAGTATAATTAGAGTTGATTTTGAAGATGGTTAAAGAATTGAAGGTTGACCACTGAACTATTTTCTTAAAATATGGTCTTTAGAATGAAATGGTAACTTTGCTAATAACTAAATAACTTTAAAAATAACTAGAAATATGAAAAGTTGATGTTTTGGATATTAGTTATGAATTCTTGAAGCTGGACTGGTTTACTTTTAAAGAATGGTTTATGGAAACTCTAATTTTAATTAATGTTAGGATGTTGGTTTTCAAACTGATTTATGATGAGATGATTATTGAGATTCTGTTGTGAAAACTTCTGATAAAAGAACAGGAGATTTGTTGAGAAAGAGGGAACCCGTAAGGGTGGCTAAGTCCGAGTTTTAGGGGAGGTGCTGCCGGAATTTTGTAAAATCTGAGGTTTTACTTGGAAACATTATTTTATAAGAATTGGATTTGGAAAGTTACATTATTTAAGTTTTATCTATTGATTAAAGTATTATGCATGGGCTGAATTTATTACGAAAACTATTTTATTTAGAGTTGATTCATTAATAATAGAATGAATTATGTTTTGAATTTTATTTAGGTAAGGAAAGAATTATACTAAGGAAATGTTTATGTTTCAAGTTTGATTTATTTAAGAAAGGAATTGTTTTGAATTTAATTTAATATGAAAAGAATTATGTTTTAAGCTTGAAATAAAGGATTACTTTGTAGAAGTTTGATGAATTTATAATATTTGAATTTGAATAGTAAAGAGAGATGATTTTTGAGACTTTGGAAAGTTAGTAAACTTGAGAAAGAGTTTTATTTGATTACTTTTAATAAGAGGTTATGTTTTGAAAAGTGTTTAATGAATTTAAAATAAATGATTTTCTTGAGTCTTTTGATAGAGAACTAAACTGAAAAATAGTTTTAAAATTGGCTTGACTCAAAATTGCCAAGGCAGATATTATGAACTGAATTGATGATTAAGATTTTTATGAACGAATGCTTGAGAAAATTAAGAAAGGTTTTAGAAAATGTGTTAAGGATTCAAAGGGGAAAAAAAGAGAATGGAGAATTGATATACGGAATGTTGAGATTTAGAAAGAATAATGAAAAGTGATAAAAGATGGAAAAACCCCACGAACTGTTAGTTGTTTACTTACGGGAAAAATCCACGAATTGATAAAATGGTTAAATTCGGGAAGTACCCACGAACTGAATGATCATTGATCTCGGAGAAACCTATAAATTGTTATTTGTTTTATATGCGGGAAAACCCACAGACTGATAATCATTGATTACGAGAATAACCCATGAATTGTTGTATGTTGATCTCGGGTATAACCCACGAACTGAAGATCATTCTTTGCTGTGTATTGATCTCGGGTATAACCCACGAACTGAAGATCGCTATGTTATTGTGTATTGATCTCGGGGAATAACCCACGAACTGAAGATCTCTGTTTTGTTTGTGAAATGATCTCGGGGACGCCCACGAATTGAGGATCACTGTTTCCCCTTGTGCGTATATTATGGGATCGGGCTTTGCGCTGACTGCCGATAGTCACGAAGGAGTGGTATTCTTACCACCGACATATATGCACTAAGGACACAAAGGGAAGCCATATCTGGGACTCGTTCCTAGGTAATGTTGGGCTCCAGGGTGTAAACCGACACGTGAGCTCATGGCCTGCTTAGGACAGACATGCATCATATTGGTTGTGCATTTACATTTGGTTGTGGTTGCCTGTATTACTTCTCTGTGATTGTGTTGTTTGTCTTATTATGATTTGTTTGTGTGTTGAATTGAGTTTCTTACTTATGCTAGTAGTTTGTGAATGGATAGAGATGATTAATATCTGTTGTTATGACTAAGAATCAATTATGTGGCTGAAAGATATTTAATATGCCAAGTTTTGCGATTGAGATCTGTTTTGGGTTTAGAAATTTAAAGAAAGTAATTATTTATCTAAAGTAAGATTAAAAAGTATATCAAAGGGGTTTGACAAAGATGGTTTATTAAGCAAAGTTAATTATTTGTCTGTTAATCATTACTTTTGCGGTATTCCCATTCCCTACTGAAAACGTGTGGTTTGTTCTCACTCCAAAATCTTCCAACCTTTCAGTGACACAGGTTCGAAGACTCAGTTTGAAGCTGCGGGCGATTGTTAGACCTTATCTATGAGTTTTGTTTATGAGTTAAGTTTCTTCCCTTTGTAGCTTTAGTTTATATTTTATGCAGAGGGATAAGAGTTGTATCTGAATTTTATTTAAAATTCTCTTGTATAATGTTTATTATTATTAATAAGTTTATGATTATTATCACTTGGTGATGTTTGCTATGTGATTTTAATTAATAAAAACAAAAATTTTCTAGAATTTTCTTAGAAACTGAAACGCGATATCAAACTAAAGGCTCAATATTAAATAGTTAATAAAAGAAATAGGTTAGTAACTTCTTATTTTTGGTACGATCATGACGTACTGGAAGTTGGGTCGTTATATGTTTCATCATCTTTTCCATCATTATCTCCAAGTTGGAAATCCTTTGGGATTCTTGAGGTGGTTGTGGTTGATTGTAGGATGTGGATGGTGGGTGAAAGTTATTTTGGTTAACTAAGGGGTTATTGGGTGGATAGTAGTTGGATGAGGGTTGGTTATTTTTTTGTTTTCTGTATTGGTTTTGGTTAGTGTTTTGATGGTTTTGATGGTTTGTGTTTCTAGAATTGTTCTGGTTTGAGTTTCTCTGCCAAGGCTGTTGGTTTTGGTTGTCTCCCCATCTCAAATTTGGGTGGTTCCCCCAGGATGGGTTGTAGGTATCTCCAAGGAACTCATGTTGTCCAGTTCCTTGGTTATGCATGTATTGGACTTGCTCAGGCTGTTGCTCTTCATAGCTCTCTTCATTTTGTCCCCATGTAGGTGATGGTTGAGTTGTTGTGTTCATTGCAGCTACTTGAAGACCATCAATCCTCTTGGCCATCATCTCCATTTGTTGTTGAATCTGTTGATGCATTACCTTGTTTTGTGCCAAAATAGTATCTACACCTTCTAGCTCTAATACACCCTTCCTTTGAGCTGGTTGGCATTGCCTTTGATGAGCATAGAAGTATTGGTTATTTGCCACAATGTCTATGAGGTTCTGAGCTTCCTCAGCTGTCTTCATTAGCTGTACTGATCCTCCAGCAGAGTAATCCAAGGCCTCTTGAGCTTTTAAAGTCAATCCCTCATAGAAATTTTGAAGTCTATCCCATTCATTAAACATCTCCGGTGGACACTTCCTAATCAAGGCTTTATATCTTTTCCAGGCCTCATAAAGTGATTCTCTTTCCATTTGGGTGAAGGTTTTGTACCTCTGTCTTCAATCTTATGATCCTCTGAGGTGGGTAGAACTTGGCTAGGAATTTGCTTACTAAATCCTCCCAGTTATTGATGCTTTCTGTGGGAAATGCTTTTAACGATTGAGTAGCCTTATCCCTCAAGGAAAATGGAAACAGTAGCAACTTATAGATGTCTGGGTGTACACCATTTGTCTTAACTATGTCACATATCCTTAGAAAGATGGCTAGGTGCTGATTTGGATCTTCCAAGGGACCTCCTTCATAAGAACAATTGTTCTGCACCAGTGTAATGAGTTGAGGCTTCAATTCAAAGTTGTTTGCATGAACATTTGGAGTGAGTATGCTACTCCCACAGTGTCTTGTATTGGGGAAGGTGTAGGAAGCTAGAACTCTCCTTTGAGGTTGGCCATTGTTAGCCACTTCATCTGGTGGATTACAGACATTCCCTTCCATCTCCTGATTATCTTCTTCTGATTTTTCTTCTCCAATAAATCCCTTCCCTCTTGCTTTTCTTCTCAATCTCAAGAGTGTTCTCTCTGGCTCAGGATCAAAGGATGTGGATTCACCTCTTCTTCCTCCTGACATAAAACACACACAAAACCAGAAACCAAAAGCAATTCATTCCACTGCTAGAGTGAGGTTAATGTTAGTTTAAACAAAAACTCAAACAGTTAGTGTGCTTGACAAAAACAAAGAAAAAATGCTTAATCTAGATTATCACCCTACTTAATCATTGTCAATCTATATCAATACCCGACAACGGCACCAAAAACTTGATGAGGAAAAAACGATTCCACACAAACTCACCGGCAAGTGTACCGAGTCTTATAAAGTAGTAATAACTCACAAGAGTGAAGTCGATCCCACAGGGATTGATGGATTGAGCAACTTTAGTTAGGTAATGAATTTAGTTAAGCGAATATTTGATGATTTGAGTGAATTTGGTTAATAGAAGTGAAATTGCAAGAAAATAAAATGGGGAAGGTAAATTGAGAAAATCTTAAAATGCAGAAGAGGTAAATTACAGAAACTTAGAGTGCAAGAAAGTAAAAGAGCTAAAACTTAAATTGCAAGAAAGGTAAATGACTGAAAATTAAAGTGCAAGAAATGTAAATTGCTAAATCTAAATTGCTCGAAAACTTAAATTAAATGAAGAATAAAGGGATTTGGGTATTGGGATTCAAAACAAAGCTGGAACATGTAAAGTGCAGTAAATTAAAGAAGTAAATTTAGATCAGCATCTCAGTAGCAAATCAGAGATGGAAAATTGCAGAAGAATCAAAATAGCAGGGAAACTTAGATCCACTATGAAATTCTGAAGAGAAATTAACAATTGTAAAAGAGTAACAAGAACAGAAAGCAGATCTAGATTTCAATTTCTCTTGTAACCATACAGAAAAAAAGAAACGGCAGAAGAAATTAAATGATAGCAGAAAATAAAGTTCAGATCCAATTTCCAATTCTTAGAACTATATAGAAGAAAAATAAAAGATGATTCTCCGATGAAAAATTACAGTGGAGTTATTCAATCTGAGTTCAAAACCCAAAACAGAAAATATAGAAGTTGCAGAAGAAAAGAAAATGAACAAAGAAAATTTAGATCTCCTCCCAATTCCCAAATTCTCAAAAATAAAATAGAAAACTAAAAATGAGCTAAAGGTCCCATCCTTCTCAAATCAAAATTGCTCCTATTTATACACTTTCTATTTTAGTCTTTAAAACTTGGAGTGGGCTTTTGAATTTTTTGAAGAAATGGATCCAAATGGCACTTGTTGACTTGGGTCAGGATGCACTTGGTAGCTCCCAGTGGAGCACTCCATGCAAATTAGTGAACGCTGCATTCACTTCCTTTTGGTGCGCCAATTTGATGCGCATGTTGCTTCTCCAGCGCATGCTATTTGAGCGCTACGCTCTTCGAGTGAGCGCTCCTAAAATGCTCTCAATTTGAGCGCTAGCTCTTTTGGTGCTCCTTGGTGCGCCACTCCTTCTACTAGCGTTGCCTTAGTGAATGCTACGTTGGGACAATGAGCGCTACCTATGATGTACGGAAGGCAAATCCTTCGCTCGCGAAGCTGAAACTCACGAAAAAGTTCACAAAGCGAACGTGGCACTCACTTCCAAAGTGAATGCTAGCTGTGTTGGCTATTGAGCGTGGCGCTTCCTTTTTTAATGCAACGCTTTACTGATTGCATCCCCTTTCTCTTCATTTCTTCACCTACAAGCAACCAAACAAGTAATCAATGTCTCACCAAATTCGCAAGGTCTTTGCATTGTTCATGAAATTAATTAATTCTAACATAAAACCTATGATTTTGTGTAAAATAAATGATGTTTGATTGATTCAACATAATCATGAAAATCCACTCCAATCACTTACTTATTGTGCAAGAAAGTGCATAAAACCTAATGAAACTAATGAAAAATTCTTGTAAAACTAGCATAAGATGACTTGTCATCATGAACACCAGCAAGGATACCCCTGTTGGGCATACAACACCCAAAGGATAAAGGAACTGGCGTTTAATGCCAGTGAGGGGATGTGTGATGGGTGATCAACGCCCGAAGAGCCACCAGAGCTGGCGTTGAATGCCAGTGATGGCAACCCTCCCAAATGTTTCTTACCTATTAAAGTAATCCCTATCCAAGAGATAAAAGAAGCCAAGGCTCATATAGAGACCATAGAGGTTCCTTTGCATGCACTCCTACAGTGCATGAGTTGTAATAAACACTCATCCCTAAATGAGGATGAAGACACTAGGAAGAGCGAGTTGCTCGGTACTGGTGGACGAAATTGTGATCCATGTTCTTTGTATTTGTATGAAATCATTATTATGGCACCGGTTGAATTCACAACTCCATTCAACTAACCAGCAAGTGTACTGGGTCGTCCAAGTAATAAACCTTACGTGAGTAAGGGTCGATCCCACAGAGATTGTTGGTATGAAGCAAGCTATGGTCACCTTGTAAATCTCAGTTAGGCAGATTAAATTGGTCTATGGTTTCGAAAATTAATAATAAAATAGAAAATAAAAAGGGATAGAAATACTTATGTAAATCAATAGTGGGAATTTCAGATAGGTGTATGGAGATGTTGTGTTCCTCTTGAAACTCTACTTCACTACTCGCTCTTCCTTGAATCCTTCTTACTCCTTTCCATGGCAAGCTGTATGTAGGGCTTCACTATCATCAATGGCTACTTTTAATCCTCTCGGGAAAATGGTCCTATGCGCTGTCACTGCACGGCTAATCGTCTGGAGGCATAGCTACATCCCATCCTCTCAGTGAAAATGGTCCAAATGCTCTGTCACAGCACGGCTAATCATCTGTCGGTTCTCAATCAGGTTGGAGTAGAATCCATTGATTCTTTTGCGTTTGTCACTAACGCCCAGCCTTCAGGAGTTTGAAGCTCGTCACAGTCATTCAATACCGGAATCCTACTCGGAATACCACAGACAAGGTTAGACTTTCCGGATTCCCAGGATCCTACTCGGAATACCACAGACAAGGTTAGACTTTCCGGATCCTCATGAATGCCGCCATCTATCTAGCTTATACCAAGAAGATTCTGTTGGGGAATCTAAGAGATATGCGCCCGGCCTAAAGTAGAACGGAAGTGGTTGTCAATCACGCGCGTTCATAGGTGAGAATGATGATGAGTGTCACGGATCACCACATTCATCAAAGTGTTGTGCAACGTATATCTTGGAATAAGAACAAGAGAGAATTGAATAAAAAGTAATAGTAATTGTATTGAAACTTGAGGTACAGCAGAGCTCCACACCTTTAATCTATGGTGTGCAGAAACTCCACCGTTGAAAATACATAAGTAAAAGGTTCAGGCATGGCCGAATGGCCAGCCCCCTGAGTGATCAAGAGACTGAATAATCAAAGGCTAAATAGTCAAGAGATTAAACTGTCAAAAGATGTCTAATACAATGGTTAACTGTTCTATTTATAATAGACTAGCTCTTAGGGTTTACATGAGTAAGTAATTGATGCATAAATCCACTTCCGGGGCCCACTTGGTGTATGTTTGGGCTGAGCTTGATCAATCCACGAGCTGAGGCTTCTCTTGGAGTTGAACTCCGAGTTATGACGTGTTTTGGGCGTTCAACTCCGGATCATGACGTTTTTCTGGCGTTTAACTCCAGACAGCAGCATGTACTTGGCGTTCAACGCCAAGTTACGTCGTCAATTTCCGAATAAAGTATAAACTATTATATATTGCTGGAAGGCTCTGGATGTCTACTTTCCAACACCGTTGAGAGCGCGCCATTTGGAGTTCTGTAGCTCCAGAAAATCCATTTCGAGTGCAGGGAGGTCAGATTCCAACAGCATCAGCAGTCCTTTTGTCAGCCTTTTTCAGAGTTTTGCTCAAGTCCCTCAATTTCAGCCAGAATTTACCTGAAATCACAGAAAAACACACAAACTCATAGTAAAGTCCAGAAATGTGAATTTAACATAAAAACTAATGAAAACATCCCTAAAAGTAGCTTGAACTTACTAAAAACTACCTAAAAATAATGCCAAAAAGCGTATAAATTATCCGCTCATCAGGTACCTAGGAGCTCTCATGAAGCTAAATGCCAAGTTATTTGATACAAAACCTCTGGAGGAAGAACCTCCACTGGTTACCAAAGAACTGAATGCTTTGGTTCAGCAGAAGCTGCCTCAGAAGCTTCCAGATCCTGGACGCTTCCAAATTCCTTGCACCATAGGCACCATGACCTTTGAGAAGGCTCTATGTGACCTAGGGTCAAGGATAAACCTCATGCCACTCTCTGTAATGGAGAAGCTGAGAATATTTGAGGTACAAGCTATAAACATTTCATTAGAGATGGTAGACAAGTCAATGAAGAAGCCACATGGCTTAGTAGAGGATGTCTTGGTGAAGGTTGAAGACCACTACATCCCTGCAAACTTCAAAGTCTTGGATATTAGAGAGGATGAGGATGAATCTATCATCTTTGGAAGACATTTCCTAGCCACTACCAATGCTATCATTGATGTAGCTAAGAGAGAACTGACTCTATAACTAGGGGAGGAACACATCTTATTCAAGATGCCTCACCCCAATTCTCCCTTTGAGAAAAGAGAGATAACTGTGCAACACTTAGTGATCCAACCATCTCTTTAAGTGTAGAGCTTTACTAAGTCCCCAAACATCAATTCTAAGTTTAGTATTGGGTAGCCATTAACAAGCACTAAGAAAAAAGGTACTAGGAAGAAAGTACCTAGAGTCTGGAGGGACAAGAAAGTCCCCACTGAAGGCTTCTCACCTGGAATGAGAGTTGTCTATTCCAAGAAACCAGTCATACCATATATAGTGAGTCGTGTCTTGTCTCTAGAGCATGTGGAGCTCATTCATGAGAAGACAGGAAGAAAGTTCACTGTAAGGGGAAAAATTCTGAGCCCACACTCACCTCCATAAAGAGCTAACCATCAAGCTAATGACGTTAAAGAAGCGTTTATTGGGAGGCAACTCAACCCTAATTAAATATTTTTTATTTCTTTTAATTTTTTAATTTTATTTTTCTTTAAGTTATTTCTTTAGGGTCATGATCATGTGCAGCAGTCACAACAAAGACATAAATGTTAGGCACTGAAAACAGAACACTCTAGATGGAGTGTTACTGGCATTGAACGCTAGCCAGGGAGCACTGGCTAGGCGTTCAAAGCCCCCAATGGGTAGCATAGTTGGCATTGAACGCCAGCTAGAGAGCAGACCCTGGGCGTTCAAACACCAGTGCAGAGGGCAGAAAATCTGAATTCCCTAGCCTCTCAGGACCAGTGGGTCCCACAGCATCTCTATCTACTTCACTGCTTCTCTCTCCTTTTCACACTTTCCCATATACTCTTCCCTATAAACCCTAGCCCACTCCTACAAATACCCTTCATTCTAATCCTTTATACACACACCTCTCATACCCTCTAAAGCCCCTGTTCATACACTGACCGGGCTCCTCCAAACTCGGTCAGTTCATAAAAGGTCCGACCTCGTCCTAAGGCTCACGCCTAAAGGTCGGACCTCGGACGAATAAAGCAAGGGAAGGCCCATCAAAAGGAACGCAGCCCAAACCTAAAGGCCGAAAAGGCCTAGTAAAGGCGGTTCCACAAAGATAGGGATAAAACTCCCGAAAGATAAGATAAGATAAGAATATCCTATCCAGGGAAGATCACGGCCAACTACTATAAATACACTGGAGCACCCAGGTATGGCATCCACTCCACATCTACATATCTGCTTGGACCCATGCTAACTTAAGCATCGGAGTGTCATTGCAGGTACAACCACCAACCACTCTGCATATCAAGCTCGGGTCCCTGAACCCCCACCTCGGGCCTCTCCAGACGACCGAGCTACACGTTTCAGGTAACCCTCGGAACATTGGCGCCGTTGCCGGGGACCTGGAAGTCATCCCTTTACCATGGCGGACGACTCTCACAACAATGACCGCGCTGCATCTGAACAGGAGGACGAAATTGACACCGGAGAACGACCGGACAGCCCTCTATCACCACGCACTCCAGGAGGAAACAAACAGAATCGCCCAAAGACATCATTCCCAAACAAAGATCCACAAAATTCCGAAAAAGAGAAGAGCTCGGAAATTCTAGAAGCAGTCCGGGCACAACAAAACCGACTGAAACAACTCGAAGAGGACATAAAGAAACAGAAAGAAACGGAACAAGATCTGAGAAGGGAGACTCGAAAGCGCAGAGAATTAGAAGAAAAACAGCGGAAAATAGAGGCCAACCTGAAAGACCGGACAGAACGCGGCACCACCCCCGAAGGCAACCATGATCCCTTCACGCAAGAGATCATGAAGGAAAATGTACCGCGAAACTTCAAACCACCCGATATGGATCTCTACGACGGCACCACCGATCCAAGTCACCACCTCAGCAACTTCAGAAGCAGAATGTACCTAGTCGACGCCTCCGACGCGATTCGGTGCAAAGCCTTCCCCACCACTCTCACCAAGTCAGCCATGAAGTGGTTCGACAACCTGCCACCAAGATCAATCACCAGCTTCGAAGACCTAACCAAAAAATTCCTAACAAGGTTCTCTATTCAAAAGGACAAGACAAAACATGCCCCCAGTCTACTCGGGATCAAACAAGGCAACCAAGAAACTCTCCGAGAATACATGGAGCGATTCAACAAAGCCTGCCTGGACATACAACACTTGCCCACTGAAGCAGCCATCATGGGACTAGCAAACGGCCTAAAAGAGGGACCGTTTAGCCAATCCCTATCCAAACGCTACCCGACCTCCCTATACGAGGTGCAGGAGCGAGCAGAAAAATACATCAACATGGAGGAAACCTCCCAGTTAAGAGACTCTTCTAGGAAGGAATCGACCTACCCACTCCGAGATCGAGATCGGGAACAGAAGAAGAAAGAAGAACCCAACTCGAACAAGCCACGGAAGTACCACAACTACACCCCCCTCCGAGTCTCCCTGGTAGACGTCTACAGAGAAGTATGCCACACCGAAAAGATCCCACCGCCCCGACCGCTAAAACACAAGAGAGCGGGAAGAGATCGGTCCGAATACTGTGAATATCACAAGCTCTACGGTCATTCTACTAACGACTGCTACGACCTAAAAAATGTTATAGAAAAGTTGGCCAGAGAAGGAAAACTCGACGGATACATAGCAGAGAGAGGAGAAGAGATCAGGAAGAGAAGGCGGGGAGATAACGAAGGTCGGGCCGAACAAACCCCGCGAACCCCTGAAAGACACGTTCACATGATAAATGGAGGTTTTGCAGGCGGAGGAACATCCCGATCCTCGCGAAAAAGACACCTCAAAGAAGTCTATCACGTCCGAGAAGACGGTCCCCTGCCCGAATTACCTACTATCTCATTTACCCGAGAAGATGCCCAAGGGATAATTCCCGGGCACGACGATCCAATGGTAATCACCATTATCCTAGCAAACGCCAACTTACATCGAACCCTGATTGATCAGGGAAGCTCAGCAGATATCCTGTTCAAAACGGCCTTCGACAAGCTCGGACTTGAAGAAAAAGAACTAAAGGCCTATCCCACCGACCTATTTGGGCTAGGGGATACTCCGATCCATCCCTTAGGATACATCTCGCTACACACTACCTTTGGAAGAGGCGAGCAATCTAAAACATTAAGCATCGACTACATTATAGTCGACGTCACTTCAGCATACAATGCCCTCATTGGGCGGCCAACCCTAAACAGACTGGCAGCTATAGTCTCGACCCCACACCTCTGTATGAAGTTCCCTACCGCAAAAGGAATCGCTACCCTAAAAGGCGACCAAAAACTAGCGCGGCGATGCTACAACGAAAGCCTAAGCCTAAAAGGGAAAGAGGTCAACACAATAGAACTCGGACGAGTTCAAGCCCGAGAAGATCTTCGGCCATAACCAGAGGGAGAAACCGAAAAAGTCCAGATTGGGAACACACCTGAAAAAATAACAAACATAGGAGCAAACCTCGAAGCAGGCCTAAAAGAGGAACTCATAACCCTCTTAAGGGAGAACTCCGACCTCTTCGCCTGGAAAGCCTCCGACATGCCAGGCATAAGCCCCGACCTGATGTGCCATAAGCTATCAGTATACCCGGGATCCCGACCTGTCCAACAAAGACGCCGGAAGCTCGGACCCGAGCGCATGCAAGCAATAGAAGAACAAGTACAAGCACTGCTAGATGCAGGGTTCATTAGGGAAGTAAAATACCCCCTATGGCTCGCGAACGTGGTCCTAGTAAAAAAGCCCAACGGAAAATGGAGGATGTGCGTCGATTACACAGATCTCAACAAAGCCTGCCCCAAAGACCCATATCCACTACCAAACATCGACGCCTTAGTAGACGCAGCCTCAGGCCACAGATATCTCTCCTTCATGGACGCATACTCGGGATACAATCAAATCCCGATGTACGGACCCGACCAAGAAAGACCTCGTTCATAACCCCAAGGGCAAACTACTGCTACGTAGTAATGCCCTTCGGGCTAAAGAACGCAGGGGCAACCTACCAGAGGCTAATGAACAAAGTGTTCTCAGAGCACATCGGACTACAGCTGGAGGTGTACGTCGACGACATACTGGTAAAGACACAAGAAGACAGAAACTTGCTGACCGACCTCACCAGTGTCTTCGGCACCCTCAGAAAACACAACATGAGACTTAACCCGACAAAGTGCACCTTCGCCGCAGAAGCCGGAAAGTTCTTAGGCTTCATGCTGACTCAAAGGGGCATCGAAGCAAACCCGGACAAATGCCAAGCGATACTCAATATGAAGAGCCCGACGTGTGTCAAAGAAGTACAACAACTGAATGGAAGGCTAGCCGCCCTATCAAGATTCTTGGCAGGATCAGCGATAAAGTCACTACCTCTCTACTCACTCCTAAGGAAAGGGAAACCCTTCTCATGGACCCCGGAGTGCGAAAAAGCCTTTCAAGAATTCAAAGAATTCCTCGGACAGCCACCCATCCTAACCCGACCTTTAAAAGGAGAAGAACTCGTACTATACCTCTCGGTTGGACATCGAGCAGTCACTTCAGCATTAATACGAGAAAATGACCAAGGACAACACCCCATATACTTCGTAAGCAAGGCACTACAAGGTGCCGAATTAAACTATCAGAAGATAGAAAAATTCGCTTACGCCCTAGTGTTCACAGCTCGGAGGCTCCGTCCCTACTTTCAAGCCCACACCATCAAAGTCCGGACAAACCAACCCATGAGACACATCCTCCAAAAAACAGACCTGGCAGGACGAATACTGCAATGGGCGGTGGAACTGTCCGAGTTCGACCTCCATTATGAAACCCGGACTGCCATAAAATCTCAGTATCTAGCCGACTTCATCGCAGAATACACTGAGACCCCTGGAACCCCACTCTCATGGAACCTGTATGTCGACGGGTCCTCAAACAAAACTGGAAGCGGAGCCGGGGTTATACTCGAAAGCGACCAAGGAACACGGATAGAACTATCCCTAAAATTCGAGTTCTAGGCTTCGAACAACCAAGCCGAATACGAGGCCCTACTAGCAGGTCTAAAGCTAGCCGAAGAGGTCGGAGCCCAGAAAATCACGATCTTCAGCGACTCCCAGGTCGTCACATCACAAGTAAATGGAAGCTACCAGGCCAAAGACCCAACTATGAAAAAATACCTGGACCAAACACAGGCACAATTATGCCACTTTCCAGAGATACAGATCCAGCACATACCTCGGGAACAAAACGCCCGGGCAGACGCCCTCTCAAAGCTTGCCAGCACCAAGCCCGGAGGCAACAACAGAAGTCTCCTCCAGGAAACCTTACAATCTCCCTCCGTGCTAAGAGAGGAAGAAACGCTAAATATATCCGACCAACAGCAAGGATGGATGACCCCCATACTCAGCTACCTGAAGTCGGGAACTCTCCCCGCCGAAAGAAAGGAAGCTAAAAGACTCACGAAAGACGCCCAGAATTATACACTAATTCACGACGTATTATACAGAAGAGGATTCGCAAACCCCCTCCTTAGGTGCGTCCCGACCTCAGAAACAAAGAGCGTCCTCGAAGAAGTCCACGGAGGCATGTGTGGGAACCATCTCGGAGCTCGGGCATTATCCAAGAAAGTAGTCCGGGCCGGGTTCTACTGGCCAACTTTGCAAAGAGACGCAACGGAGTTTGTGAAAATATGCCCCCTGCCAAAAACACGCCAATTTTCACAAGGCACCACCCGAAGACCTCATCAGCATCACCGCACCATGGCCCTTCGCAAAATGGGGACTTGACCTACTCGGCCCGTTCCCCAAGGACCGGGGCAAGTCAAATACCTCATAGTAGGGGTCGACTACTTCACAAAGTGGATCGAAGCTGAACCTTTAGCCACCATCACGGCTCAGAAAAGCCGCAAATTCCTATACAAAAACATCGTCACAAGGTTCGGAGTTCCCTACTCCATCACAACAGACAATGGAACACAGTTCACGGACACAAGTTTTCAGAACTTGGTGGCCGAACTAAAAATCAAACAGCAATTCACCTCAGTCGAGCACCCACAAGCCAACGGACAAGCAGAGGCCGCAAATAAAGTCATCTTGGCCGGGTTAAAACGAAGACTCCAAGAGGCCAAAGGGGCATGGGCCGAGGAGCTCCCCCAAGTATTATGGGCATATCGGACAACTCCACACTCTACAACGGGAGAATCGCCATTCCGACTAGCTTACGGGATGGAAGCAATGATTCCTATCGAAATAGATGAAGGGTCACCCAGAGTCATCTTCTACAACGAAGAAGGTAACCCGCAGGCACAAAAGGAAGAACTCGACCTCCTCCCCGAGGTCCGAGAAAGAGCCCGGATCCGAGAAGAAGCCTTAAAACAGCGAACGGCCCTCAGATACAATCAGAAAGTAATAAAACGAAGCTTCTCCACTCACGACCTAATTCTAATCCGAAATGACATCGGAACACAAAAGTCGGGAGAAGGAAAGCTAGCTGCAAATTGGAAAGGACCCTACAAAGTAACAGAAGTCTTAGGAACAGGCTATTACAAGATATCCGACCTAGAAGGCAATGAGATGCCCAGGACCTGGCACGCCTGTAATCTAAGACGGTACTACAGCTAGAAAAATTTGACCCGAGGTGTACTCTTTTTCCCTACAAGGGTTTTTTTAATGAGACACCCGGTCAAGTAAGGCACCCAACCTAGTCAAGGGTAAACACTCTGTAAATATTCTTTCTTTTTTAATACTAATCAAATTTTTCTATTTTCTTTTGTTCTTCCTCGTGATGAAACAAATCCTGAAAAAGTACCCCGCCAAGGCGCATTAATTTATGCTCGACAAAACGCAAAAAATCATTGCCGAGAGACCACACAAGGTCGGCAAAGATAAAAGCGACGAGGTTCAAATTAATGTGAGAAGTTATAAAGTAACTCTGAAAAAGGCTCAAAAAGCCAAATAAAAAGAGATTACAAAAATAACTTAAAAGGCCGACCAATGACAAGGTCGGATCCAACAAAGGGTGTACTCGACCGCCCAACCCGAGGTCCGAGAAAAAGCCCGGACCCGAGAAGGAAGCCTTAAAACGGCGAAAACAAAGATTTCGAAAACGCTTACTAAAAAGTTGCTATACAAAAAACAACTAAAAAGTACAAGCGAAAAAACGAAATCAAAAGGGAAAAACAAAAGTTTTAAAGAAAAAGCGCTAGCTAAAAGGTTGTTATCCAAAAACAACTAAAAAGCATAAAAGCGGAGCAAAAAAGTCAAAACGCGAACAAAAACACCGCATAATAAGCTAAAAAGTTACTACAAGTAGCTAAAAGCAAAAAGGGTGTCCAAAGCGTTCACAGAAACCATCCAAAAACAAAAGAGCCCACAGGCCGGGCAAAAAACCAAAAGATAAAAAGGATTACAGAGAATCAAAGATCCTTTCCGGACGCCACATCAACAGAAGGCTGCGGAAGAAACATAGAAATCGGGACAGCATCGACGGCACCGTCATCTCGATTTAAAACCTCCACACCAGATCCATCCCCGGCCAAAGGTGAAGTCGGGTTCACAACCGGAACCTTGGGGTCGGACACCGGAACTTTGGGGTCGGACACCGGAACCTCATCCTCGTTGGGAGCAGGAACAATCTTTCCCTCCACAACAACGTTATCCGTACTTAATAAACTCAGATCCAGATCAGGAGCAAGAACCCGGACCTGAGCCTTCAAATTTTCATACATAGCATCCATACCCTTAGCCACATGCCCTTCTAGCTCGAAAAAATCATCCTGAGCAGATTGCAACTTCTCCTTTGCCTCCACAAGCTCAGCAAGTGCCCGAGTATAATTCTCCTTCGCCGCCTTCGCCATCTCCTCGGACGAACTCACCGCCGCCACAGCCGCGGTAGCTTTAGCTTTCTCCTTCTCCAAAGACTCCTCCAGCTCAGCAATCCTAGCAGCCTTCAGTTTACTAATTCTCTCGAACTCAGACTGAGCTTTCTCAAGTCGGGAACTGGTCGCACCAATAGGGGATTTCTTGAACTCCCAGGCAATAGCGGCATGAAGACTAGCCATCCGGACACAGCTCCGCGCCATATACTGAAAATGGTGCTCCATAGACACATCATCAGTAGAAATAAAAGTCTGAGGGAGAATATGCTGTTCAACCCAACCAAGAGCATCGAAATCCTTGTCATTAAAACCCGCAGGCTCTTGAGAGGTCTTCTGTTTCTTGGGAGGAGGACCCGAGGACGAAGGAGGAGAAGAGGTAGCAGGTCCAGAGGTCGGAGGATCTTGATTTATAGCTCGGAACTGGGGAGTCGGAATAGTCTTTGACCGAGTAGTGACACCCACAGTAGTCTTCTCCGGAGAAGATCGGGCAGAAGCCCCCCCAGCCTCGATATTCCGAGCGGCCACAGACTTCTTCGTCCGACGAAGGTACTTCATGGAATCCGTCTGAGAAGACATCTTTGCAGAAATAAAAGAAAAGGATTACCACAACAGAAATTCCACCAAAACAAGCAAAGCCAAAAATACTAAAAAAGATGGATCTCGGAGAGGTCGGGAACTACCTAACTCGGAACGGAGAAGGCTTGGATCTCCCAACATTTTCTTCGTGTCCAAGTGAGGTGCCCGACCCCATAAACTGCTTACCACACCCACAAAAGCCTGCTCCACCTCATCTAGACTCTCAAAAGTATACTTAGTAGACACTACATTCTCCTGCCAACAAAGAGGAAAAGAAGGCTCCCCACTCTCATCTAGAAAGAAAGGTCGGACATCTCCAGTAGCCCGGACCTTGAAATAAAAGTTCTTAAAATCATGAAAAGACTCATCATACAGGGTACAAAACTTCCTTCCCTGGTTAGCCCTAAAAGAGACCCAAGATACCTTCCCTCCACCCGACCCCGGCTTCGTCAACACAAACAAATAAGAAAAAAGAGAAATAGAGGGAGCAACGCCCAAAAACTGACACAAAAGTTGAAACAGCTTTAAAAACGCCCAGGAATTTGGATGGAGCTGCGTAGGGGCAAGATTACAAGACCATAACACCTCAGACTCCAGGTCGGTAAAGGGAAGTCGGACACCCAGCTTAGAGAAAAAACAATCATAAGCATAAAAGAAGAGCTTCTCGGAACTATCTAAGGGCGGGAAGCACACTCTCTCCTCGGAATCCGGGGCTACTAGTTCATAATCCCTCTCAGACTCTCTATTTTCACATATGCTACAGTGCCTACGGAACCTAGCTAAATACTCAGAATCTACCACAGAAGGGACTCTTAGAGGAAGAGGGTCTACCCAACCAAGACCACGCGGAATCTTAGTCGACATCGCTTGAAGAACCTTTCGAGACATAAAATTCTTACCTACAAAGAAGAAATGCAACAGCAAGCAAAAATCACATAAAGAGGACAGCGAAAACCCGTTCAGCAAAGCAAGAAACAAAACCCCACGAAGAAAAGGCAACCCGGAACTAAAGATACCAGAGAACAAAAAGAGCCCCCCCCCCATATACAAACAACAAAACAAATGGCGGCGCCTCTTTTCGGGGCAACCCAGGCATAAAGAAAAAGAAGCAAATAAGAGCCACACAAAAAAACAGAAGCATATGTGCACAAGAAAAAAGAAACATGGGAACAAACCTGGAAAGAAACGAAGACGACGAGCTCCGGAGCAAGAAGAAACGACGGCACAGAAGAAACCCCAGAAAGACACACGGAGAGATTCGGGGAAATAGAGTAAAGAGAGAGAAGAAGCAGCGCTCGAAAAGGAAAGAAGAAACAAAAACGCAGAGAAAAGAGGAAAAGGGGCAAATAAATAAAGCCTTCACAGAGCCCGAACGGAAATCGAGGAAAAACGGTAAAATGCAATAAATGCAGGAAACGGCCATTTTTGAAATTTGAAAAACTACTATGCCCGAGCTCGACCTCCCAAAGAAAGGACGAACTCGGGCAGGGGCACTGTTCATACACTGACCGGGCTCCTCCAAACTCGGTCAGTTCATAAAAGGTCCGACCTCGTCCTAAGGCTCACGCCTAAAGGTCGGACCTCGGACGAATAAAGCAAGGGAAGGCCCATCAAAAGGAACGCAGCCCAAACCTAAAGGCCGAAAAGGCCTAGTAAAGGCGGTTCCACAAAGATAGGGATAAAACTCCCGAAAGATAAGATAAGATAAGAATATCCTATCCAGGGAAGATCACGGCCAACTACTATAAATACACTGGAGCACCCAGGTATGGCATCCACTCCACATCTACATATCTGCTTGGACCCATGCTAACTTAAGCATCGGAGTGTCATTGCAGGTACAACCACCAACCACTCTGCATATCAAGCTCGGGTCCCTGAACCCCCACCTCGGGCCTCTCCAGACGACCGAGCTACACGTTTCAGGTAACCCTCGGAACAGCCCCCTTGGTCGAAATCACCATCTCCCTCTGTTCCAAGGGTTACCTGAAACTGTAGGTCGATCTCGGAAAAGATCTTCTGTGCTGATCAGAGATGATGTGTCCGGTTTTCTGGACTGACAATGCTGTTGATTCTTTGTCACCGGAGGGTGGTGGTACCTGCAAGGGACTCCGATGCTTAAGTTAGCAAGGGTATTAAGCAGGTTTTGAGTAGAATCAGAGTATGAGTTATACCTGGGTGCTCCAGTGTATTTATAATGGCGTAGAGTGACCTTCTTAGATAAGATAAGTTAGTTATCTTATCTTATCTTTATCTTATCTTTGACTGGGGTCCTCTTATCTTCAAGGGAACCGCCTTTACCTTTACGGGCTTGGGCCGCCCTTGGATTTGGGACGTGTTCCTCTATTTTGGGCCCTTTGTTTGGGCCGTCTGTGACTTGGCCGAGCTTTTTGAGAAGAGATCGGGTTGTCCTGACCTGAAGAGGTCGGTCGCTTTGTCTGTAGAACATCCCGGGTCGGACAGCTCGACCCAGGGTATGAACACCCTCTATCTTCTTCTATTCTCCTCTTCTTCTACTCCATTCTTCTCTTTTCTTTATTTTTGCTCGAGCACGAGCAAAGCTTTTAAATTTGGTATGGAAAAGCATTGCTTTTTGCTTTCCATTACCACTTATGGCACCTAAGGTTGGAGAATCCTCTAGAAAGAGGAAAAGAAAGGCCATAGCCACTGATGAGCGGATATTTTATACGCTTTTTGACATCACTTTCATATAGTTTATAGTATGTTTTGTTTAGTTTTTATTGAGTTTTTATTGGTTTTGGTGTTAAATTCACATTTTTGGATTCTACTATGAGTTTTTGTGTTCTTGTACAATTTCAGTTAATTTTTGGCTGAAATTAAGGAGCTAGAGTAGAAGTTTGATTCAGAGACAGAGAAAGCATTGCAGATGCTGTCTGGATCTGACCTACCTGCACTCAGAAGAGCTTTTCTGGAGCTACATAGGTCCAAATGGATCTCTCTCAATTGTTATGGAAAGCGGACTTCCAGTGCTTTCCAGAAATGTATAATAGTCTATACTTTGCTTCGGATTTGAAGGCCCAAAACTGGCATCCAACGCCAACTTCCTGCCCCCTTCCAAGCGTCCAGCACCCAAAAGCAAAGACCAGCGTCCAAAAGCCCAATGACGACCCCTTAGCTGGTGTTTCACGCCCAAGGGACCTCATAGCACGTGGATCTCATCAAATCTCAGCGCAAATACTCACCAAGTGAGCTCCATAAGTGGATTTTAACACTAAATAGACTGTTTTGCCCTTACTAGTCATCTGTTTAGTATTTAAGGGATTAAATTTATATTATTCAGACCATCTTCATATAACATACACGTTTTTACTTTGTATTTTACTTCAGTATGAGTTTTTAAACCTCCTAGGTTGAGGGGAGGAGCCTTGCTGAGTCATATGAATTAATAAAAGTATTACTGTTTCTTCTTCGATCTGTGTTTGATTTATTTCTATGATGTATATCCGCTCTTCAACGTGGTGAATAGGATGATCAAACAATAAGCTCTGTTTATCACACTAAGATGAACGTGCCTGACAAACACCCGCGTCTACTTGGGTTCGTGTGAATACGTGACTGGAAAGCACGAGCCAACAGCTATGTTTATACATCTCTCAGACGGCTAATCCATGACTTTGTTGGGGACTTCTCGAGACACCAGTTCATCTGATTTCCCGGGAGATTAGGGTCTCCGTGTTATAGGCTAGAATCCAAAGAAGCAGCATTCTCTGATTCGGAAGATTTGACCTTGCCTGTGGCTTGTTGAGTAGGATCGCCAGGAGAATGAACTTCTAGCGCTTCACCCTTCGTCAGATTGGATGACCATGGCCAATGGCGTTCAATCCGTAGTAGAGAAAATTAATGACCACAACCCATGGCATTGATCATATACAGCCTACCATAGAAGACATCATTCACAAGTAAAGAAGGCAGTGATACCAGAACTAATTCAGAAAGACAAGGCAACTCCAACCATCAACTATATCCTTAAAGTATTAGCACCCTGTTATAATAATCTTGAATTCCGTAATCCTGCAAACCTTCTGATCTACCTGACTAAGACTTGCAAGATAACCATAGCTTGCTTCAAACCACAATCCTCATGGGATCAACCCTGACTCGCTCAGGTATTACTTGGACGACCCAGTGCACTTGCTGGTACAATAGTACGAAAGTCTGGGGATTCGTGCTACCAAGTTTTTGGCGCCGTTGCCGGGTATTGTTGAGTTTGGAGAAACTAACGGATTGTCTTGCTCCCTAGATCAGGTAATTTATTTTATTTTATTTTATTTTATTTTATTTGAGTCTTTTAATTTTTGTTTTCTTCTTCCTAAACTTTTTTTAAGAAATATTTGTCTTTTTGTGTTTAATTTTTGTTCCTGATTTGAGAGTCTTTGTTTGTGTTCTTGTTGAGTCTTTATTTTTATTTTTATTTTCTTCTTCTCTATTTTTTCAAAAAAAAAAAAATTTAAAAAGCTTTTCCAAAATATTTTGTCTTTTTCTTTCTTCAATATTTGTTGTTGGTCTGAGTCTTGTTGCTTGTGTCACAGGTAATTTTCTAAAATTTTGAGTCCTTTTTTCTAAAAATCTTTCAAAATTAGTGTCTCTTTGTTTAAATCTTGTGTCAAATCTTTAAGTTTAGTGTTTTCTTTTATTTTTCTTTATATTTTTCAAAATTTGTGTTGTGGTTTTCTAAAAATTTTAAGTTTGGTGTTCTTTTTATGTTCTTGTGTTCTTTGAGTCTTTGAGTCTTGTTCTTTGTGTTCTTGTTAGTCTTCAAGGTATTCTTGAGTTTTCTTTGTGTTTGATCTTAAAATTATTAAGTTTGGTGTCCTTTTGTATTTTCCACCAAAATTTTTCAAAAACAAGGCGCACTAGATCTAAAAATTTTAAGTCATGTGTCTTTTACGTGTTTTTCTCTTTCAACATTAAATTCAAAAATCAAAAAATTATCTTTTCTATCTTTATTTAATTATTATTTTCGAAATTTATGATTAAAAATTCAAATTTTAATTTCAAAATTTTTATCTTATCTTATCTTAGTTGTCAATTTTCAAAAATCTTATCTTATCCTTTTCAATTTTTCAATTTTCAAAATCTTATCTTTTTCAAAATCAAATTTCAAATCTTATCTTTGTAAAATCTTTTTCTAAATCTTTTTTGTTTCTTATCTTATCTTTTCTTATCTTTTTTCTAATTTTAAATTTTAATTTCAAATCTTTTCTTTCTAATTTTAAATTTAAATCTCTTTTTTATCATATCTTCTATCTTATTTTAAATTCAAATCTTGTCTTAATTAATTAACTCTCTTCTCTCTCTTCTTTTTCAAAACTTCCTAACTAACTCTTCTATCTCTCAATTTTCGAAAACTTTTTCGTCTTCTCTCTCTTCTATTTTCAAAATTTAACTAACCAATTTTCAATTATTTTTAAATTATTAACCATAATTTTTGAAAACTAATTAATAAATAAAATAAAAACAAAAATATTTTAATTCTTATTTATCTCTTTTAGTTCTAATTCTCTTTTCTTTTACTTTTATTTATTCGAATTATACTCCCCTCTCCTCTTCTATCTTCACCTTTTATTTTTCTCTTCTTCTTATTCCCTCACATCTCACAGGGAGTCCTTTGTTCTTAAACATAGAACTCCCATTTGGTTTCTATTTTGTCGTCTTTCTTTGTTTCTTGTTTATTACCAGGAGCAGGGATAAAGAACCCCTCTTGACTCCTGATCCTAAACCTGAGAGGACTTTAAGGAAGAGCTTCTTGCAACAAGATAAAGCACAACACTTTGGAAGAGACCCTTCAGCAAAATTTTGAATAAGAAAAGGGAGACATGGTGCTTGGTTGCTACAATCCTGATTTTTAAGGAGAAAGTATCAATATACCTCCTATCAGAGCAAGAAACTTTGAGATCAACCCACAACATATCGCATTAGTGTTGCAAAAGTTCCAGTTTCATGGACACCCACAGGAAGACCCCAGCAAATTCATCTTTGACTTCCTATAGTTCTGTGAAACTGCAGACACCAATTGAGTGGACCCTGAACTCCACAAGCTGAAATTATTCCCATTTGCTTTGAAAAATTGAGCAAAGGATTGGTGGGATATTGCACCCAAAGGAAGTACGAACACCTAGGATCAAGTTATTACCAAATTCCTAAAAAGGTTCTCTCCCTTACAGAGATTGGCTAAGTCAGCAACAAATGTTCAGACCCCAGTCAGGACAGAAGTTCTAGACAAGGAGACTGTAGCCGCACCCTCTGCTGAGAGTTATAATGCTCCTAGTGCTATGAGTGGTGACCACCCTCAAGGAGACATTCTTACCCATGACAGGTGGACACCTGAGCAAGGTTATATTCCTCTTACTGAGTTGTTTAGGGAAGTGCAATCCCAAAGGGCCCTCACAGAAAGCTGGATGCTCTTTGGGAAGGAGACCTTGAAAGAAGGTGAGACAGTAGTCTTCTCCAAAGAGGCCGAACCTCAGGAGTCTGCTACTGATAAATTGAGTGGTTTTTATCAAGCCTTTGCACACTTATTCATACTATTTGCATGGTTTTACAATTCCTTCCTCATGATATGATATATGTGAAAACATGTTTTCTATGCTTTAGAAACATTAAATTTAATTATCCTTTATTACCATTCGATGCCTTGATATGTGTGTTAAGTGATTTCAGGGTTTATAGGGCAGGAATGGCTTAACGGATGGAAAGAAAGCATGCAAAAGTGGAAGGAATACAAGAAGTTGAAGAAACTGCTAAGCTGTCAGGCTGACCTCTTAGCACTAAAACAGTCATAACTTGAGCTATAGAGGTCCAAATGATGCGGTTTTACTTGCGTTGGAAAGCTAACGTTCGGGGCTTCGATTTGATATATAATTTGCCATAGTGGCCGTACCGCTGGGCGACGAGAACGCGTGCTCCACGCGGACGCGTCGCAGTGACGAAAATCAGCGTAGCAGATTTCTTCTCCAGCAATTTCTGGGCTGTTTTCGACCCAGTTTGCGGCCCAGAAAACACAGATTAGAGGCTATAAAGTGGGAGAATCCAATCATTCATTGATATCAGCTCATAATTCATAATTTTAGATGTAGCTTTTAGAGAGAGAGGTTCTCTCCTCTCTCTTAGGATTTAGGATTAGAATTTTTAGAAATTTGGAATATTTTCTTCATCTCAGGTTCAATGTTCTTCTATTTATTGTCTCTTTTATTTGTTTAATGACATCGATGTTATGATTTTCTTATTTAAATATAATTTGAGGTATTTTCAGATCTATGATTTGTTTCTTTTATTTATATAAATAATTTAGATTTTTTCCTTTTGGCTTTGGTTGATTAATTGGTAACTCTTGAGTTGTCAAACTCATTGTTAACTGAAAATTGAAATTCTTCAAGAATTAATTCGAGTTCCAATAACTCTAGTCTTTCCCAAGGAAAGACTAGGATCTGAGGAATCAAAATTAATTCATCACTTAACTTACCTTCATAGTCAAAGGTTAACAAAGTGGGAGAAAAATCCAATTCTCATCACAATTGATAAGGATAACTAGGATAGGACCTCTAATTTCTCATATTTTGCCAAGAGTTTATTTTACAATTATTTATTTATTTTACTTGTCAATTAACATACTTCTTCCTTACTTTCAAAACCCCCAATTTACAAGACTAATAACCAATAATAAGAACATACCTCCCTGCAATTCCTTGAGAAGACGACCCGAGCTTTAAATACTCGGTTATCAATTTTAAAAGGGTTTGTTACTTGTGACAACCAAAACTTTTGTAAGAAAGGACTTTTGTTAGTTTAGAAGCTATACTTGCAACGGGAATTTATTCTAAATTCTAGACCTAGCAAAAATCTTCTTTTCAAAATTGCGCCGTTGCCGGGGAATTGCAAACGTGTGCCTTATTATTGGTTATTGTAAATATTTTAGAAAAAAAAATTCAGATTTTAAAATTTTTATCTTATCTTATCTTATTTTTCAAAATTCAAATCTTTTTCAAAAAAAAATATATCTTTTTCAAAATCTTATCTTATCTTATTTCAAAAATCATATCTTTTTCAAAATATTTTTCTTATCTTTTTCTTTTTCATATCTTTTTCAAAATATTTTTTTTGTTAGTTTTTGTTTTTATTTTCTCCTACTACTATGCATTCTCACTCTTCTGGCTTCAAGTTTGATTCCAATGTTGTTGTTAGGAATGGACACTATAATGAGAACAGGAATATGCATCAAGGTCAAAACAATCAAAGGTGGACGGAGCCAAGAGGATCTGATCAACCCTTTAGGCAACAACACCTTCCAAGATATCTTGGACAAAGACCACTCTACAATGCATACAAAAATAATAGATATCCTCAGCACAGCTTCGGACCACCATACTCACAAGCCCCTTTCCGCCATTCTCCTCTATCTGACCCTAACCCATATCCACCATACCAACCACCCTATGAACCGTATGAACCATATATCGAACCACCCCAATTACTCCCAAGAACCACCACCTCAATATACACCATCTCCATATCCATCAACCCAAGAGCACTATGATCCCACTTATGATAGCCGAGCGCAACAAGAATCAAGGGATCATTTCAAGGAATCAGTGGATCAATTTCACGCAACCCTTCATCAATTGAACCAAGTGATAAATCAATTAGCTTCCCAACGTTCGGACACTCAAGGGACCCCCATGGCTTCATGTGGACAATCTAATGAAGAACGTAGCATGAAGGAGAAGTTAGACACTCCGGTGGCCAGTGAGCAGCACGATTTTGTACTGGAACAATTGGAAGAAGCTACGCCCACCATTGAAGAAGAAGAAGTGGTTGAAGACTTAGGAGATGCAGAACCTCCATGGGAAATTCAAGACATAGAGCCTCCTTTAAAGACGTTTGAAATTGATTTCGAGGAGGGTGTACAACCTCCAAAGTATCTCATGGTTGAAGACTTTGAAGGGGATGATCAAGAGATGGATTCAATCATTGATGAATTCTTATCCACATTTGAATCCTCTTCCATTGGACTTGATATGGAGTTTAAAGAAGAAGAAGCACAACCTCCCATGCCCTTGGTAAACAATGAAGAAGAGATTCAATTGGAAGAAAGCCACCAAGAGGAAGAGGTTGAAATTGAAGAAGCTTACAAAGAGGTGGAAGTTGTCAGAGAAGAGCATAAGGGAATGGAGCTTGCAAATTCATTAGAAATATCTCTCCCAAGACCATTACCGTCCAACACAATGTTCAAGTGGGTAAAATTCCTATCCTTATCCTTTACTTTCCCACTTGAATATAGGCTACTAGAGACAGATGGTCAGCTTCGAGCACTTTGTGGCATTAAGAGTAAGAGGAAGATGGTCAGTGGTAAGAATTGTCCTACAAAGTTCATTATGGTTGGAAGCTTTAAGCTTAAACGCAAGGGTTGGTATAGAGCTCAGTTGAATGGGTCTAGGAAGTTATTTGGCAGCTCCCCTGAGGATTCTAGAAAGTTATTTGACAGCTCCCCTGAGGATTCAGACTGCTTGCCACCCGGATGGAATCATGATAATCAACTTGAAGATGGGTATAGAAACAAGATTTGGGATCCAGGAATATATGAGGATCAACTTTGGGAGCTCAAAGCTTGTAGAGAACTTCATCAACGCTTGGTAAATTTACATGGTATTGATAGAGCTTATTAGAAGTCCAAGCATTGGTGGAAGTTTCAGGATGAGTTCAAGCATAAGCCACCATAATAGGGAGCTCACCAAATGTCCAACTTAAGGACTTTAACTAAAAGTGCTAGGTGAGAGACAACCCACCATGGTATAATCGTCCCTTTTTGGTTTTAATTCTAGTCTATTTTGTTTGTTTTTGAATTTTTATTGAACCTGGAATTTTGCATAACATTCATATTACCATTGAATTTGCATACTGCATCAAAAAAAAAAAAAAAAAACACGCACGCGATGCGACAGCGTCGCTGACGCTTCCGCGTCACCAGTGCATTGGAAAGAAAAGAAAAGTGAACAGAGAGTCACGCAAGAGCATGGCTGCAGGCGTGCCTTTGGCACAACTCATCCCACGCGACCGCGTCGCTGACGCGTCCGCATTTCATGGGAAAAATGCCTCCCACGCGTCCGCATCACATTCCTATAATGGCCACTCACGCGACCGCGCCGCCTTGGAATTTGGCAATAATGAATTTTGAACAGAGAGTTGTGCGAGCGCGAGGCTGCCCTCGCGCCAGTAGCACAAAATGCGTCGCGCGACCGCGTGACCGACGCGTCTGTGTCGATTAATTTAAGCGCAAGTCGCGCGATAGCGTCGCCGACGCGTCCGCGTCGCGTGCGCCGCACAGCTTACCCTAAATTGTCAAAATATCTTATCTCTTCTTCCCCAATCCTAATTTTTACTTCTCCTTTCTTATTTCTTTCTTCTTATTTCTTTCTTCCTCCTTTCTTACTTTCTTTTTCTTTTCCATTGGTGTTAAATTTCCTTATTCAACTGTTGTATCCTTTCTAGTATTATCTTGGTGCTTAGTGACTTGTTTTATTCTTGTTAGGAAATATTAATTAAATCAATGCCTATCTTTTATACCTGTATTACTTTTGCATTGACGTGAATTTATATTATCTCTCTTTACCCACTCTCTTTTCCATTGTTGCAATTTTTGCACATTTGATTTGCCATGTGCCCCTACTGTTTTCTCACTTGCATGTTGTAGCTACCATGTAATTGAGACCCTTATTGTCTGGCATTCACACCCATATTTTATTTATTTTTTCATCCTTATTTTTTGGTTACTTTCCTTTTTTTTTCTCTTCTTTCAGGATGGCCACCACAAAGAGTGAGAAAAAGCTTCTTAATGGGGAGACAGGCAAGTCACTCTGCATAATCTATAGAGAAAAACATCAGTTGGAGCAGCCCGTCCACTTGTACATCTTAGCATGCACCGAGGACGGTGCATTCTTTAAGTGTGGAAAGGTCGATACCGATCTCCATGGGTTAGCTATTTTTTTCTTTTCAACACCAATATTATATTTTCTTTGTTTGTTCATTGATGCATTTGCATATTTGATTGCATGTTTGTTTGATTTTATGCATTTAGTTACTACTTGGTTAAAGTAATGAATTTCTTTTCAAGACTCTATTTTATAATATTCCACTAATTTTGAAGATTATAAATTGGAACATGGTTTTTGAGCTAAAGAACACACAACCTGTGAGATTTGAGCTTAATTACATGGTTACATTATTTAATCATAGTATTTTATTCTTGTGTGTTTTGTTCTCTATGATTGTAATCTTTACTTTGTTTAAGTCTATATGTCCAATATAGAATGTAGATATATACATGCATGTGATTGAGGCCATTATTTGAATTTTTGCTCACTTATCCAAATAAGCCTACCTTTTACATCACCCTTGTTAGCCCCCTTGAGCCTTTTTAATTCCCTTTTGTTTTATAACCACATTACTAGCCTTAAGCAGAAAAACAAAATAAAAATCCCAAGTTGAATCCTTGGTTAGCTTAAGATAGATATTGTGTATAATTTAAGTGTGGGGAATTTTATGGGAACATGGGATGGTAGAAAAAAAATAGGAAATTAAATTGAATATGTTATTTGAAAATTTGGGAAGCATGCTCATGTGAAATCAAAATAATTAAATTACCATGTGCATTGAAAAAAAAATTATTAAGTAATTGAATAAGGGGATACCAAAAAAAAAATAAACAAACAAAAAATATATAATATACCCCAAATGCAAAATAAAAAGAATCAATGCACATGGGACAAAATTCAAAAATAAGTTTGATACATGAGCATGTAATACATAAGAAAAAAAAATTTTGGGCAGCTAGGCAAGACTTCTAGATTACATAGACTATGTATATGTTAGGTGACATCTTAGACTAATCAAGGGTTCAATTATTAGCTCACTTAGCCTTATATATATACCCTTACCCTTACCTTAGCCCCATTACAACCTTGAAAAACACCTCATGATGTTTGCATTGGTACATTAAATACTTGTTGATTGGTTAGATGAAGAACAAAGTTTAGAAAGCATGACTAGGGAAGAGTAGAGTGATTACCCTATACCCTAGAGAGACTAGAGTGATATACACTACCAGTGAGGGTTCAATGCTTGATTCTATATTCCCTGCTTTCATGAGCTATCTTCTTACAAGTTTACTTGTCTTTCATTGTATAATTTGAATCAGTTGAATTGATTCATATTTGTCTTGAAGAACTTGCTTACTTTTAACCAAGTAGATAGAAGTATTTTTGCATTCATATAGATAGGTTACATTTCATACATTTTACCATTCCTCTTCATTCCTTTATAGCTTCTCTTAAGCTTAGCATGAGGACATGCTAATATTTAAGTGTGGGGAGATTGATAAACCACTATTTTATGGTTTATCTTGTGCTCAATTGAGTGGTTTTTATCAAGCCTTTGCACACTTATTCATACTATTTGCATGGTTTTATAATTCCTTCCTCATGATATGATATATGTGAAAACATGTTTTCTATGCTTTAGAAATATTAAATTTAATTATCCTTTATTACCATTCGATGCCTTGATATGTGTGTAAGTGATTTCAGGGATTATAGGGCAGGAATGGCTTAAAGAATGGAAAGGAAGCATGCAAAAGTGGAAGGAATACACGAAGTTGAAGAAACTGCTAAGCTGTCAGCCTGACCTCTACGCACTAAAACGGTCATAACTTGAGCTTCAGAGGTCCAAATGATGCGGTTTCACTTGCGTTGGAAAGATAACGTCCGGGGCTTCGATTTGATATAAAATAAGCCATAGTGGCCATACCGCTAGGCGACACGAACGCGTGCTCCACCTGGACGCGTCGCAGTGACGAAAATCAGCGTGGCAGATTTCTTCTCCAGCGATTTCTGGGCTGTTTTCGACCCAGTTTGCGGCCCAGAAAACATAGATTAGAGGCTATAAAGTGGGAGAATCCAATCATTCATTGATATCAGCTCATAATTCATAATTTTAGATGTAGCTTTTAGAGAGAGAGGTTATCTCCTCTCTCTTAGGATTTAGGATTAGGATTTTTAGAAATTAGGAATATTTTCTTCATCTCAGGTTCAATTTTCTTCTATTTATTGTCTTTTTTATCTGTTTAATGACATCCATGTTATGATTTTCTTATTTAAATATAATTTGAGATATTTTCAGATCTATGATTTGTTTCTTTTATTTATATAAATAATTTAGATTTTTCCCTTTTGGTTTTGGTTGATTAATTGGTAACTCTTGAGTTGTCGAACTCATTGTTGACTGAAAATTGGAATTCTTCAAGAATTAATTCGAGTTCCAATAACTCTAGCTTTTCCCAAGGAAAGACTAGGATCTGAGGAATCAAAATTAATTCATCACTTAACTTACCTTCATAATTAGAGGTTAACAAAGTGGGAGAAAAATCCAATTTTCATCACAATTGATAAGGATAACTAGGATAAGACTTCTAATTTCTCATATTTTGCCAAGAGTTTATTTTACAATTATTTATTTATTTTACTTGTCAATTAACATACTTCTTCCTTACTTTCAAAACCCCCAATTTACAAGACTCATAACCAATAATAAGAACATACTTCCCTGCAATTCGACGACCCGAGGTTTAAATACTCGGTTATCAATTTTAAAGGGGTTTGTTACTTGTGACAACCAAAACTTTTGTAAGAAAGGACTTTTGTTGGTTTAGAAGCTATACTTGCAACGGGAATTTATTCTGAATTCTAGACCTAGCAAAAATCTTCTCTTCAGCTACTGAGGGACTTAAGGCAATCACGGACAAGAAGGATCCTTAGATTGCCAATGAGAACACCCCAATAAAAGAGAAGAAACCTCAAGTTGATTCTTCTCTAGGTGTGCAAGAGGATTTTGTGATGATCACAGAACTCGCTCTTGCAGAGGTGAAAGAACCTCAAGAGCAATCTTTCCTTGGTGTGCAGAAAGAACTGGCAAATGAGCAGTTGGCTCATTCCCCAGCAGCCCTTAAAGAACTATAAGTTAATATCTCTTTTACAGAGGTATTTGAAAAGAAGGACTTAAGGGGAGATGAAACAGAAATACTTACTAAGAAGTACAGTATCCTAATTCAGCATGAGCTTCCAAGGAAGATGCAAGATCCAAGGAGCTTTCAGATCCTATGGACTACTGGAAAGATTATTTTTGACAAAGCTCTGTATGATCTTGGCTTAAGTTTAAATCTGATACCTTCCACTAAGGCAGAGGCCGAGTCTGAAGAGACTAGGAAGGCATTGAACGCCAGTGAGAAAGCCCTCACTGGGCATTCAACGCCCAGCCTGGCAGCAGAGCTGGCGTTGAACGCCAGTCAGGGAGCACTGGTTGGGCGTTCAACACCGAAACAGGTAGGCTTTCTGGCGCTTAACGCCAGTGAAAAATCCATCACCGGGAATTCAACGCCCATACACCCAGGGAAGCTGGTGTTGAACGCCAGCAAGGACATCCTTGGTGGGTGTTCAACACCCAAAATGACAGAGAGACCGGTGTTTAACGCCAGAAAGGGTGCACAGTATGGGTGTTTGACGCCTAATAAGCTAACAGAGCCGGCGTTAAATGCTAGTCAAGGCACACCCTTTGAGTGCTTAATTCCCACTCAAGAAACCCTTATCTCAGAACCAAAGGAAGCTGACGATCGGATTTTCTATCGGTAAAAAAATATAAAAATATAATCACATTGTAAGTATAGTTTCTAAACCAACAGAGAATCCTTTCGTACAAAAGTTTTGTTTGTCACATAAGCAAATCCATTAAAAATAAATAATCGAAGTATTCAAACCTCGGGTCGTCTTCTCAAGGAACTGCAGGAAAGTATAATTTATTATTGGTTATGGAAAAAGATATATTTTTGGGTTTTTGAAATAGAGAACAAGTAATTGAAATAGCACGAAAAATAAATTAATAATTAAGAAAACTCTTGACGAGGTATGAGAATTAGAATTCCTATCCTAGTTATCCTTATCAATGGTGATGAGAATTATATTTTGCTCCCATTAAGTCAAGTGGTTAAATTAGATTAACACCTAAAGTCCTAGTCAACTCCTAAGAAAAGACTAGAGTTATAGGAATCTAAATCAATCAGCAAAGATATCAATTATCAATCACAATGAGTCTGACAACTCAAGAGTTACTAATTAATCAACCAAAGCCAAGAATGTAGAAAGCTAAATAAAAATCTTATATCTGAAAATACCTCAAATTGCATTAATTAAGAAAATCCTAACATGAAAAGTTCATAAGCCAATTTGGCAACATAAATCAAATAAAAGCATTAGAGTATCTAAGAATGGAAGAGAAACATAAATTAAAGTGACATTGAACCTGTAATTGAAGAGGTCATAGCTTAAGCATAATAGAAATCCTAAATCCTAATCCTAAGAGAGAGGAGAGAACCTTTCTCTCTAAAAACTACATCTAATCCTAAAATTGTGAATTACGAATATTGTATATGAATTTGTTGTTTTTGAATGGATGTATTCCCCTACTTTATAGCCTATAATCTGTGTTTTCTGTGCTTGGATTTGGACCAAAAAGGGTCCAGAAATCAATGGGGACGATTTCTGTAATCTTCTGGATGTGGGGTCCGTCACGCGTTCGCGTGGGTCACGCGTCCGCGTTATTTGGAGTTTTGCTCTTCCACGCATCTGCGTCAGTCACGCATTCGCGTCAATTGCGTTCTGCTCAAGGCAAGCGTCTGTGTCGTCCATGCGTTTGCGTCGATGCTTTTTCGCTAAGCACGCGTCCACATCGTCCACGCGTTTGCGTCGCTACTTTTCTTCAAAAACTCCATTTTGTGTGTTCCTTCCATTTTTGTATGTTTCCTTTCTATCCTCTAAGCCATTCACCTTTTGCCTATAGTGACCTTAGCCTTTCCCTTGCGCTTGGGATCAGACATCCTGAAAAGTAGAAGTAGCAGGATATAATTGAAGAACGAAATTAGAAAAACAAGTAGGCAAGTAGGAATTATCAAGATAAGCATAAAGGCAAAAGAGCAGTGGAAGCATGAAATGAGTCAAATATAGGTGCATTTTAGATTGTATTCGAGTTAAAAATCTGAAAATAACATTCACAATCCAAAATATACAATGAATGGAATTCAAGTTAATTAGGAAAAATAGTGATCATGCCATGAGTTAGAAAGTTAAAGTAGTTAGGTAAAAACCAAAAAGAGAAGTTAGAAAGTTAAAAGTGGGTAGGAGTGAAAAAGAAGGTTAAGGCAAGTGGCATGAGAATGAGTTCCTAGTTAATAATGAATTCACAATTTGAAGAACAATCAACTCAAATTCAAGCAAGGCTTGCAGTTTATTGATGATCATTCATATAGATAAAGGAACTGGAAAAGGGGAACGAAATCATCAATAAGTAATTAATCATGCAGGGAACCAAAAGAAATAGGAATGCTAGCTCGGGCATTCATGAATTGGTTTGGTCACAGCCAAGTAATGCAAAATACTAAATTTCCAAATTCAATACATGAATGGGGTAGAATAAAACAATTTGCAGAAAATTGGGCAGCATTCTGGCTAAAATTAGGTGTTCCGGGGTAATAAACAGCAGGAAAAATCAGTTCATATAAAATTAAATAATGCTGCAAAGAGACACAAATAACATGAACATGAAAGAACAGTGTAACAGTAGCATGAAATATGGAAGAACAATATGATCATCACAGCAAAATCAAAATCACAAAATAGATAAAACAAGTAGCAAGAACGGCGTACTTATCAGGCCTAAATCCACTAACCACATCCTAGCTACCTAACCACCTAGAATCCACTACAATCATGCATCTCTAACTATCCTAATTTGAATAGAATCTGAGAAATATGCAACTAACTAACTAATGATACAAGAATCGATGTTCGGTGAAACCTGGTATGTGTATGAATAGAGGTATGGATCAGAGAGATGGTGGGAGTGTGGTGGTGGTGGCGGTGACACGGCGGCGGAGGCAGGCAGCGTGGCGGCGGTCCGTGGTGGAGGCAGGGGTGGTTTGGTGGTTTGGTTAAGGTCAAGGGAGGTATGAAGGGGAAAAGAAGGGGGTGACGGGTTGGGGGTGGTGGATTGTGGGTGACCGGTGGTGATGGGAGGCAGCTCGGGTAGTGGCGGAGGGTGGGTGGAAGAGAAGGAAAGGAGGTGAGGGGAGAAGAAGAGAAAAAAGAAGAGAGAGGAGGTGTCGCGGTGGTGGCGAGGTGGTGCGGCGCGGTGGGCTGGTGGCTAGTAGGTGCTGGTTTGTTACAGAGGAGGGTGGTGCAGAGGAGGAAGGAAGGGGGGTTTGGGACGCAATGGGGTTAGGGTTCGCGTGATTTGGGTTTAGTGATTCCAAATCCACGTGAATGCGTGATTGGGGCAAAAGGTGGTTGATGCGATCGTGTTATTTACGCGATATGTTAGTTAGGTAGAGGATAAGTGATGCGGATACGTAAAGCACGCAAACGCATCATTGTGAATTGTGCTAGATGTACAGTTCCAGCGTCGTTTTGGCGCAACTCTTTGTTTCCATTTAGGGGGCCATAATATCCAGCGTCGCTCACGCTTTCGCTTGGGATGAGTGTTGTGCAAGTGACGCGTTCACGTCAGGGACGCGAATGCGTGGGCCGTGTTGTGCTAAACGCACACCAGCCGCACGATTCCAGCCCAACTTTCTAGGCGTTGGATCTTTACGCCGATTTCCATTCGACGCCCACGTGTGGCCTGCGCGCTCGCGTGGGATGATTTTTTTATGCAATATTCAGAATGCAATGAATGTTATGCACAATTCCAGGTTCAATCAAAATTAAAAAATAGACTAAACTGAAAAAGGAACGATCATACCATGGTGGGTTGTCTCCCACCTAGCACTTTTGGTTAAAGTCCTTAAGTTGGAAATTTGATGAGCTTCCTGTTATGGTGGCTTGTGCTTGTATTCATCCAAAAATCTCCACCAATGTTTGGAATGCCAACAGCCTCCGGGGTCCCAAACAAGGCACGTAAAGCCCTTAGGTGAGTTCAAACAGGCTTCAAGGCTCCCAGGGTGTTGAATGTCAGAATAGATTCCAGGATCCCAAACTTTACTTTTACACCCGTTTATGTCTTGATCTGCATTTTTCCAGCTAGGTGGTGAGCAATCTGAATTCTCACTGCAGCGACCAAACAGCTTCCGAGACCCATTCAATTGAGCTTGACACCAATCCTTGCACTTCAGATTGAAGCTTGGAACCTTATTGGATTTTGCATAGCAACTCTGAGTACGATCTATTTTCCTCTTACTCTTGAAGCCACAGAGAGCTCTGAGCTAGCCATCTGTTTCAAGCAAGCCATATTCAAGTGGAAAAGTAAAGATAAAATTCAAGGATTTTACCCACTTGAAGTTGGAGTTGGGTGGTAGTGGCCTTGGGATAGGTGTTTCTAGTGGTTCTGCAAGCTCTACTCCCTTGTATTCCACTGTGAATTCCTCCACTTCTTTGCAAACTTCTTCAATTTCAACCATGTCTTGATCAAAGTCCTCGATTTCTTCCTCATCACTAAAGTCATAAGTTGGAGGTTGAGAAAAGTCTACATTAGCATTGTCTTCGTATTCACTTGGGGAAGGTTCTTCTGTCTCAAAGAAGTCACTTGCGAATGCAAGTTCATTACTAGGAGAACTTGACTCGTGATTATCATTATCAAAGAAACTCGCGTCTTGGGTTGTTTCGTCCAGTTCTTCATAAGATACCTGCTTTGGGGGTTGTGCACTGTCCCCCTTAGCATCAACTATAATTTCCTTGAGGAAATTTTCCACAACTCTAGATTCCCATGGAGGTTCAGCATCTCCTAAGTATTAAACCAATTTTGCTTCTTCTTGGATAATTTGGGCTTCCTCCAAGTATTCCAGTACAAATTCATGCTCCTTACTGTCTACCAGAGTTTTTAGGATCTCCTTCATGCTATGTTCTTCATGAGATTGCCCACATGAAGCCATGGGGTTTCCTTGAGTATCCGAACGTCGGGGAGGTAATCGACTTATCGCTTGGTCCAGTTGGCGAAGGGTTGCATTTAAGTTTTTCCACTGTTTCCTTGAAACGCTCCCTTAATTCTTGAGGTGATGGATATGGACATGGTACATAGGGAAGTGGTGGTTTTTGGGAGTAATTGGATTGAAATTGGGGTAGATAAGGGTCATACGGGGGTGAATGGTGAAAAGGGGCTTGTGAGTATGGTGGTCCAAAGCTATGTTGAGGAGATGGTTTATAAGCATAAGGTGGGGCTTGTTGGTAACTGCAAGGGGGTCCACCATATCTATTGTCTTGGCATATGTTGTAGAATGGTCTTCGTCCATGGTGTCGTGGAAGGTGTTGTTGCCTAAAGGGTTGATCAGATCCTCGCGGCTCCGTCTATCTTTGATTGCCTTGACCTTGATGCATGTTCCTGTTATAGCTTCCATTCCTTTCAAAAAAATTAGAACCAAACTCAAAGCGAGAGGGGTGAGAACTCATAGTAGCTAATAGAAATAAAAAGGGAAAACAAAAACAAATAAACAAGTAAAAGAAAAATATTTACAATAACCAATAATAAGGCACACGTTTGCAATTCCTCGGCAACGGCGCCATTTTGACGATCAGATTTTCTATCGGTAAAGAAATATAAAAATATAATCGCATTGTAAGTATAGTTTCTAAACCAACAGAGAATCCTTTCGTACAAAAGTTTTGTTTGTCACTTAAGCAAACCCAATAAAAATAAATAACCGAAGTATTCAAACCACAGGTCGTTTTCTCAAGGAATTACAGGGAAGTATGATTTATTATTGGTTATGGAAAAAGATATATTTTTGGGTTTTTGAAATAGAGAACAAGTAATTTAAATAGCAAGAAAAATAAATTAATAATTAAGAAAACTCTTGGCGAGGTATGAGAATTAGAATTCCTATCCTAGATATCCTTATCAATGGTGATGAGAATTATATTTTGCTCCCACTAAGTCAAGTGGTTAAATTAAATTAAAACCTAAAGTCCTAGTCAACTCCTAAGGAAAGACTAGAGTTATTGGAATCTAAATCAATCAGCAAAGATATCAATTATCAATCACAATGATTCTGACAACTCAAGAGTTACTAATTAATCAACCAAAGCCAAGAATGTAGAAAGCTAAATAAAAATCATATATCTGAAAATACCTCATATTGCATTAATTAAGAAAATCCTAACATGAAAAGTTCATAAGCCAATTTGGCAACATAAATCAAATAAAAGCATTAGAGTATCTAAGAATGGAAGAGAAACATAAATTAAAGTGACATTGAACCTGTAATTGAAGAGGTCATAGCTTAAACATAATAGAAATCCTAAATCCTAATCCTAAGAGAGAGGAGAGAACCTCTCTCTCTAAAAACTACATCTAATCCTAAAATTGTGAATTATAAATGTTGTATATGAATTGTTGTTTTTGAATGGATGTATTCCCCCATTTTATAGCCTCTAATCTGTATTTTCTGGGCTTGAATTTGGATCGAAAAGGGTCCAGAAATCACGGGGGACGATTTCTGCAATCTTCTGGACGTAGGGTCTGTCATGCGTTCGTGTGGGTCACGTGTCCGCGTTATTTGGAGTTTTGCTCTTCCATGCGTCTGCGTCAGTCACGCGTTCGCGTCAATTGCATTCTGCTCAAGGCAAGCGTCTGCGTCGTCCATGCGTTCGCGTCGATGCTCTTTGCACTAAGTACGCGTCCGCATCGTCCATGCGTTCGCGTCCATGCTTTTCTTCAAAAACTCCATTTTGTGGGTTCCTTCCATTTTTGTATGTTTCCTTTCTATCCTCTAAGCCATTCTGATGCCAGGGCAACTAGGCCAGTTTCACTAACCTTTTTTTTACTATTTTAGGGTAGTTTCATGTAGTTTCTTAGTGAATAAGGCAAGTTTTGGATAAAAATACACTTACACCTTGATTCAAGCAACTTTAGTGAATTTTACATGATTTCATGAGGATTTTGCAAGGATTGCATGACAAATTGATAATGCATAATCTCATGACTTGAGCTAGAGCTTTGACGCACTTTATTTGCTTGACTTCAGGACAAAGGAAGCAAGGAAGAACCACGTTAGTAGCCACGTTAATCTAGTTAAGGTGACCACTAACGTGGAATATGAATGAGCTTGCAACGTTAATGAGAAAAGTGATCACCAATAACGCCTGCGAAGCCATCATAAGCCCACGTTAATTGCCACGTTAACTAGGTTAACGTGGTAGTTAACGTGGAGATAAAGAGAGCTCCAGCGTTAGTGGTAAACGTGAACACCACTAACGCTCGAAAAATTGGCAATGAGCCACGTTAAGAGACACATTAACTTAGTTAACGTGAACTCTAACGTGGAAGAGAGGAACAATGCCAACGTTAATGACACTCACCTTTGTCACTAACGTTGGATCAAGCTAGCATTGCCCACGTTAGTGGTCACGTTAAGACCACTAACGTGAAAGTTAACGTGGAGCCAAGATTGATGAGTCAACGTGAGTGACACTCACCTTTGTCACTAACGTTGGAGATGGCATTCACCACCACGTTAGTGGCCACGTTAACCTAGTTAACGTGAACTCTAACGTGGAGAATAGGAGCGTTTAGAGCATTAGTGACAAAGGTAAGTGTCACTAACGCTCTCGAAGATAGGCATGCCCACGTTAAGAGTCACATTAGTTGAACTAACGTGAACTCTAACGTAGGGAAAGAGGGGCACAAGGCAACGTTATTGGGAAAGGTGAGTCCCAATAACACTTACAAAGGTTCATAAGGCAACGTTAGTGGTCACGTTAGTGCCACTAATGATGAAGTTAAAGTGGACAATATGGGGTTGGAACGTTAGTGAAAAAGGTGATTGCCACTAACGTTCTCGAACCCACAATTTCACATAACGTTAACATCACCAACGCCCATGCCTAACTCACACTTTTCTGCAAGCTGAGCCCACTAAAGATTGTAACTGCTTCAACTCAAGATCTAAGGCCCACATCCAAGACTTGAAGAACTCACTAGAGGATCAAGAATAGTAGTATATATAGGAGTAGTTAGGAGTAGGTTTGAAGTATAGAGAAGCTTGGCACTTTGGAGAACTACCCTGTATATTTACTCTTCTGCATTTTGAAGCATGCATTCTTTTCTGCCATTTTTCATTTCTAGAGCTATGAACAACTAAACCCCTTTCATTGGGTTAGGGAGCTCTGTTGTAATTTGATGGATCAATTATAGTTTCCATTCTTCTTCTTCTTTCTCCTCTTTTGATTTACTAGAAAGCTTTCGAGCTTAATTCAATTGGTTAGTTGTCTTGGAAAAGAAACTCTCCATAATTGGATCTCCTCTGAGCCTTGGAAAAGAGATGAGGAGATCATACTAGAAATGCTTTCTCATGTTGGACCGAATTGGGGTCTGGGTGGATATAGTGACATGTAATCCTCCCAACCCTTCATTTGGAAATATATATGGTATAATCAGTGACCACACTTCATCTCTTCCAATGAGCAATTAAATCAAGGAATTGGGCAATTGTTCAAGTTTAGAGAGATTGGGTTGCCAAGGAATTGGAACCCAATCACCTAAGATTGCCAAGGAGATCAGTAGATGCTTTGATTGAGGAATAGATGAAAATGAATTTGATCCGGAGAATACAACATCTCCTGAGCCCAATGAATTCTCCATTTCTGATCTTACCCATTCTCTTTACTTTCTGCCATTTATTTCCATGCTCATTTCCCCAAATTTCCATTTAAGATTCTGCACTTTATTTTCTGCTATTTACTTTTACACCATTTAAGTTTCTGCAACTCTCAACTATACTCTGTTTAGCTCAACTAGCATACTCTTCCAACTAAAGTTGCTTGACCAATCAATCCCTGTGGGATTTGACCTCACTCTATTGTGAGTTTTTCTTGACGACAATTCGGTATACTTGCCGAAGGGAAATTTTTTAAGAGACAAGTTTCCTTGTATCAAGTTTATGGCGCCGCTGCCGAGGATTAATTTTGTATCAACAATGATTAAGTTGGAAGTTCACTAGATTGAGCACTTTTGTTTTGTTTGTTTTCTTTATTCAGTCATTTACCTTCAGTTTGTTTAGTTTCGTCCTCATCCCCTATACCCTCTCTGTTTTCTTTCTTTCTTTGTTATTATTTACAATTCTGCTCAGTAACCCACTAACTATTTGATAATTTACACCATTCACGCTAACAATCACTCTAACAAGAATAATCTCTTCATTTTATCTCTCGCTATGTGCTTTGTTAGTTGTATGACAGGGAGAAGAGGGGGAGCTTCAACTTCCTTCGATTCAGAACCTGAAAGGACCCTCCGGAGACTAAAGAGGGAAGCAAGAGGGAAAGGATTTGTTGGTGCTGAGGAAGAGGAAGAGTATTTTGAAACAAACATGGAGGAGAATTTGGAAAACAATCATGAAGGAGAAGCTCACAACCATGCTAGAGAAGGCCCTACAAATCATGCTGGGCAAGAGAGGAGAGTTCTAAGCTCTTACGTCAGTCCAAATCCAGGAAACTGTGGAAGTAGCATCCAAAAGCCCACCATACATGCCAACAACTTTGAATTAAAACCCCAGCTCATCACCCTTGTTCAGAACAACTGCTAATTTGGAGGAAGTACTCAAGAAGACCCCAATCAACATCTAACCACCTTCCTGAGAATATGTGACACTGTGATGTCCAATGGAGTCCACCCGGATGTCTATAGGCTGCTTTTATTCCCTTTTTCACTCAGGGACAAAGCATCCAAGTGGCTTGGATCCTTCCCAAAGGAGAGCTTAACAAATTGTGAAGAAGTGGTGAACAAGTTTTTGGCAAGATTCTACCCTCCTCAAAGAATTAACAGGCTGATAGCTGAGGTGCAAACTTTCAAGCAAGAAGATGGTGAGACTCTCTATGAGGCATGGGAGAGGTTCAATGACGTAACAAGAAAATGCCCACTAGACATGTTTAATGAATGGGTTCAACTTCACATTTTCTATGAAGGTCTCTCTTATGAATCAAAGAAGGCTGTAGACCATTCCTCAGGAGGTTCTCTAAACAAGAAGAAAACCATTAAAGAAGCCATAGATGTCATTGAGACGGTAGCTGAGAATGACTACTTCTATGCCTCTGAAAAAAGCAACACTCGAGGAGTAATGGAGCTGAACCACATGGATGCAATGCTAGCTCAAAATAAGATGATCACCAAGCAGCTAGCAGATCTTACCAAGAAGGTGGAGGAAAACCAAGTTGCAGCAGTCATCACTTCATCACCAGCTCAAGAAGGAGTGAATATAGGAGAAGAAGGTGACTGGGAACAAGCCAACTATGTTGGAAACTCACCTAGACAAATCCATGATCTATACTACAAAACTTACAACTCTGGATGGAGAAATCACCCTAACTTTGGATGGGGGAATCAACAAGACCAAGGCCAAGACCAGAGACGCCACAACTATAATTCCAACAAAAATGCAACTCACCAACATACCTCATAGAGATCCTATCAACACTCACCTAACCATCGTTCTCAACCACCTAATCTCAATCCACCATCACTAACCGAGGATAGACTTTCAAAGATTGAGACTCTACTTGAAGACATATGTAGAGAAGTCCAAGACAATAAGGTGTTTAAGGAAGAAGTGCGAGGCAATATCAAAAACCAAGGGAAAATATCAAGAGACTGGAGTCCCAAGTAGGGTATCTATCTCAACAAATTTCCAAACCCACTGATTGATTTCCCAGCGACACAGAGAAGAATCCAATAGGAGAAACAAGGAAGTTCAGGTGGGAAGAATGTAAGATGATCACCACAAGTGATGAGAGGACTGTGGAGGAAGTAGACATACAAACAGAACACCTTCAAGACAGTCCAAAGGAAAATCATGCACCCCAACCCATACTCAAGAAAGAGCTAATGAAAGGGGAGATCCTGAACCCATATGCACCCTTTCCCCAAAGGCTTAAGGGTGGTGTAGCAGGGAGAATGTATTCAAGGTTCCTCGACATGTTTGCATCTCTTGATGTAAATATACCATTCATTAAGGCCCTCCAGCAAATGCCCTCCCACATCAAGTATATAAAGGAGCTACTGGCCAAAAAGAGTTCATTGAAGGGTGGACAGACCATAAAAATGAACAGGGAGTGCAGTGCTTTTATCCAAACAGGGCCACCTACAAAGAAGAAGGACCCAGGGAGTTTCCACATTCCTTATGCTATAGGAGAGACAATGTTTGATAAAGGGCTCTGTGACCTGGGAGCAAGCATCAACTTAATGCCTCTATCCCTCATGAAGAAGCTTCAAATCAATGAGCTAACACCCACAGATGTAATCATCAAACTGGCTGACAAAACCCAAAAGCAGGCAATAGGAGTGGTTGAGAACGTGTTAGTGAAGGTTGGGAACTACTTCCTTCCCATAGACTTTGTTATCCTGGAAATGGAAGAGAATCCCAGTCATCCCATCATTCTGGGAAGGCCATTCTTAGCCACAGCCCAAGCACTTATAGATGTGGAGCGAGGAGAGCTAGTATCGAGAATACATGATGAGCAGCTCACCTTCAATGTATTCAAACCCTCACAAGAAGCAAATCATGGTAACAAAAAGACAGAGGAAGAGCACAAAAAAGAGCTGATGAAAGAGCCAAACAAGGGAGCACAAGCACCACACCTCATAACTCCTATGGTTAACAACCAATGCGATCAGAAGGAGCAATAGCCAAGTGAAATCCAAAAGGAACCAGACCCACCAGAGTCATATGAGATAGGCAACAAAACCATTTTCAAAGAGGAAACCACAAGGAACAAGTTGACATCAAGGGACATAAGAAAAAAGGTCCCAAGGGGATGGAAAAACAAGAAAATCCCTACAGAAGATTTCTCTCCAGGAGATGAAGTGGTCTCTACATACTTTCCATCTATACCACCTCACCTCCCCACTATTCCATCCCAGCTGCCACCAGTGTATACCATCAATAAATCTTATCCTTAGAACATGTGAAACTTCTTAATAAAGCCAATGGAAACAGATTCACTGCAAGGGGGAAAGATTTGAAGCACTACCAACCACCCTGACAAGGACCAATCGTCGAGCTAGCGATGCTAAAAAAAGCGCTTTGTTGGGAGGCAACCCAACCTGAGGTAATTCTCTTTTCATAAGTTTCTCAATAAAAACTTCAAGTTGAATTCTTTGTAGTGTGAGGAGCAAAGTTTGGTGTCACACAACAAAATAATTCAAGGGTGAATATAGGACTCTAAGTTTGGTGTTCCACTAAAAACTCTAGCTGAAGAGTGCATTGCAACCCTTCAGTGATAAAGCATTGCTCTAGCAACCAGAGAACTCACTTGACAGAGGTCTAACCTCTAATGCATAGTTGTCTTTTTAGCTTATAATTGTTTCTTAATAAAAAGCACACAAGGTTTCTGCATGTATTCAATTTGCTGAATTAAGCAAAGAACTAAGTTTGGTGTTCACACACCGAATTAAGTTCAGAAATTCACAAGCACACATGCATGCTAACTCTTTTCCAAGTACTTAGGGAACAAGAAACTTCCAATAGTGTTACAGGAATTCAATCATGAGGTTAATCAAGGATGCAAATGCTAGGATGAGAATACCAAGGAAGACATCATGAGGTTGTATCGAACTGTCTCGAAATGCATAACTTTAATTGAAAATTGATTGAATAAAATCTTCATATTCTGCTTGTTCCTCTTTATTCACATCCAAGTGTGCTAGTCTAATGTCCTTTCTGCATTTCCACCTTCCTTACTTGTATGCCTGTCCTTTAAGTTAATCAAAAAGAAGAAGTTATGAAAAGAACAAGAGTGGAGTTAATTTGTGAAGTAAGTCCTGAATTATTGTGGTAGGGTGATTAATTAGCTAAGTTGGTTTACCAACAAGGAAAGAAGGCAACTATCTATCCTAGATCCTATGCTTGAAACACATCCTATGAGACTAACGAAATAATAAGTCCCAATAAGAAAAGAGAAAGAGCAATAAAAGTTAGAAAGGAAGGAAAAATAACAAGGAACAATGCTAGGCACCAAGGGTTTGAAGATTGAGGCATGTGTCTATGGTGTTCATATGCAAGGGATATGCTCGGATGAATAAGCTCTTAGGAGTGCCTTATCACTTGGTAACTTGGATTAACTAATCCGGGATTATCAGCTGAAAGTCCACTATCAAGAGTGACCTTTGCTACAGAAAACTTAGTAACCCAAAGAGATGCTGGACACCAAGGTCTCAAGAAAGAAGAAAAAATAACAAACCATGTGCCTGTGGTGTGTATGTATAGGGGAAAGAGACTTGAGTGAGTAAGTCCTTAGGGGTGTCTTAACACCTAGCACCTTGAACCAACTGGTTCGGGAGTGTTTGCTGAAAGCTTATCATAAATAGTCGCCCTCTTACAGAGCACCTAGCTTAAAAAGGAATGCAATAAACCTTGAAAAAGAAGGAAGGATCAGCAACTAGGAAGTCTCAAAGGATGCAATCAAGAGAGTGATCAAGGGCATGATAAAGGCTTGAAACCCTGTAAAGGAATGAACCTAAGTTGCTATGCATGAAACCCCATAAACTAGGAATTTTACTTTTATATCAATCATCTTGTTTCTTTCATTCATCCTTCTTATGTTTTAGTATTTGCTTAGGGACAAGCAAGCTTTAAGTTAGGTGTTGTGATGCCAAGGCATCTAGGCTAGTTTCACTGACCTTTTCTTTACTATTTGAGGGTAGTTTCATGTAGTTTCTTAGTGAATAAGGAAAGTTTTGGATAAAAATACACTTACACCTTGATTCAAACAACTTTTATGAATTTTACATGATTTCATGAGGATTTTGCAAGGATTGCATGACAAATTGATAATGCATAATCTCATGACTTGAGCTAGAGCTTTGATGCACTTTATTTGCTTGATTTCAGGACAAAGAAAGCAAGGAAGAACCACGTTAGTAGCCACGTTAATCTAGTTAACGTGACCACTAACGTCGAATGGGAATGAGCTTGCAATGTTAATGAGAAAAGTGATTACCAATAACGCCTGCGAAGCCATCATAAGCCCACGTTAATTGCCATGTTAACTAGGTTAACGTGGTAGTTAACGTGGAGATAAAGAGAGCTCCAGCGTTAGAGGTAAACGTGAACACCACTAACGCTAAAAAAATTGGCAATGAGCCACGTTAAGAGTCACGTTAACTTAGTTAATGTGAACTCTAACGTGGAAGAGAGGAACAATGCCAACGTTAGTGACACTCACCTTTGTCACTAACGTTGGATCAAGCTAGCATTGCCCACGTTAGTGGTCACATTAAGACCACTAACGTGAAAGTTAACGTGGAGCCAAGATTGATGAGCCAACGTTAGTGACACTCACCTTTGTCACTAACATTGGAGATGGCATTCACCACCACGTTAACCTAGTTAACATGAACTCTAACGTGGATAGAAGGAGCGTTTTAAGCGTTAGTGACAAAGGTAAGTGTCACTAACGCTCTCGAAGATAGGCATGCCCACGTTAAGAGTCACGGTAGTTGAACTAACGTGAACTCTAACATAGGGAAAGCGGGGCACAAGGCAATGTTATTGGGAAAGGTGAGTCCCAATAACGCTTGTGAAGGTTCATAAGGCAACGTTAGTGGTCACGTTAGTGCCACTAACATTGAAGTTAACGTGGACTATATGGGGTTGGAATGTTAGTGAAAAAGGTGATTGCCACTAATGTTCTCGAACCCACAATTTCACTTAACATTAACATCACTAACGCCCATGCCTAACTCACACTTTTCTGTAAGCTGAGCCCACTAAAGATTGTAACTGCTTCAACTCAAGATCTAAGGCCCACATCCAAGACTTGAAGAACTCACTAGAAGATCAAGAGGAGTAGTATATATAGGAGTAGTTTTGAACTATAGAGAAGCTTGGAACTTTGGAGAACTACCCCTGTAAATTTACTCTTCTGCATTTTGAAGCATGTATTCTTTTCTGCCATTTTTCATTTCTAGAGCTATGAACAACTAAACCCCTTTCATTGGATTAGGGAGCTCTGTTGTAATTTGATGGATCAATTATAGTTTTCATTCTTCTTCTTCTTTCTTCTCTGTTGATTTACTAGAAAGCTTTTGATCTTAATTCAATTGGTTAGTTATCTTTGAAAAGAAACTCTCCATAATTGGATCTCTTCTGAGCCTTGGAAAAGGGATGAGGAGATCATGCTAGAAATGCTTTCTCATGTTGGACCAAATTGGGGTCTGGGCGGATATAGTGACATGTAATCCTCCCAACACTTTGATTTGGAAATACATGTGGTATAATCAGTGACCACACTTCATCTCTTCCCATGAGTAATTAAATCAAGGAATTGGGCAATTGTTCAAGCTTAGAGAGATTGAGTTGCCAAGGAATTGGAACCCAATCACCTAAGATTTCCAAGGAGTTCAATAGATGCTTTGATTGAGGAAGAGATGAAAATGAATTTGATCCGGAGAATACAACATCTCCTGAGCCCAATGAATTCCCCATTTCTGATCTTACCCATTCTCTTTACTTTTTGCCATTTATTTTCATGCTCATTTCTCCAAATTCCCATTTAAGATTCTGCACTTTATTTTTTGCTAATTACTTTCCTGCCATTTAAGTTTCTGCAACTCTCAACTATACTCTGTTTAGCTCAACTAGCATACTCTTCCAACTATAGTTGCTTGACCAATCAATCCATGCAGGATTCGACTTCACTCTATTGTGAGTTTTTACTTGACGACAACTCGGTATAGTTGCCAAAGGGAAATTTGTTGAGAGACAAGTTTCCATATATCACATTCCTGCCCTATAAAGCCTGAAAGTACTCAACACACAGATCACCGCATTGAATGGTAATAAAGGATAATTAAATTTAATATTTCTAAAGCATAGGAAACATGTTTTCACATATGTCATATAATAAGGAAGGAATTGTAAAACCATGCAAAATCATATGAATAAGTGGGTGACGAATTGATAAAATCATTCAATTGAGCACAAGATAAATTATAAAATAGTGGTTTGTCAGAAGCCAAGGCTCACATAGAGACCACAGAGGTTCCTTTGCATGCACTTCTATAGTGCATGCATTCTGATGACTACTCATCCTCGGATGAGGATGAGGACACTAGGGAAGAGCAAGTTGCTTAGTACCTAGGAGCTCTTATGAAGTTGAATGCCAAATTATTTGGTACGAAGCCTCTAGAGGAAGAACCTCAATTACTTTCCAAAGAACTCCATGCTTTGGTTCAGCAAAAGCTACCTCAGAAGCTTCCAGATCCTGGACACTTCCTGATTCCTTGCACCATAGGCACCATGACCTTTAAGAAGGCTCTATGTGACCTAGGGTCAAGTATAACCCTCATGCCACTCTCTGTAATGGAGAAGCTAGGAATCCAGGAAGCACAAGAAACAAGGATTATCTTGCATGAGGACTAGATGGTGTTCAAGGTTCTTGACCCTCCATTACCCCCTAACAAGGGAGGCACTTGCATAGAAGATTCAACATCCAAGCCTCCTCCCTTGGATGAAATCAATTCAATCCCTCCTAAGACCAAACGTAAATTTGGTGTTGGATGTACACTATCCACAAATGAGGAAGGCCCCAAAAGGAAGATACCTAGGGGCTGGAAAAATAAAAATATCCCTACTGAAGGATTTTCACCATGGAAGATGGTCGTATTTACTTATCTCATCATGGTATTCACCATAGAAGAGGGAAGTGACAAAAAGGGACACCAGCATACTGCTGTAAGCCCAACCCTGCCTTAGGTAGTGAATAAGATCTTGTCTCTTGAGCGTATTATGCTATTTCATGAGAGCATAGGAAGGAAGCTCCCAATAAGGAGTAGGGATTTATTCCTCTATGACTATCATCCTCATTGAAAGGAGTTGTCCGTCAAGCTAATAACATTAAAGAAGCGCTTGTTGGGAGGCAACCCAACCTTAATTAATTATTTATTTCCTTGTATTTTATTTTGTTTTTCTTTTAGGGTCATGATCATATGCAGCAGTCAGAACAGAGACAGAATTTCACAACAGTGAAAATAGAACACTCTAGATGGAGTGTTAAAGTTGAATGTTAGCCAGGGTATCCCTGCTAGGCGTTCAACGCCCCTCAAGGGCAGCATTGCTGGCGTTGAACGCCAGCCAGGGAGTAGTCCTTGGGCATTCAAACGCTAGTGCAGAGAAGTAGGGAATCTGGATTCCCTAACTTCTCAGGACCAATGGGTCCCACAGAAGCTCCACCTACCCCACCTTCTTGTACCCTATTCTTCCCCATTATTCATAATTACTTGAGGACGAGCAAAAATCTTTTGTTTGTTGTTACAAAAGCTTTACTTTTTGACTTCTACCACTCCTAAGTATGGCACCAAAGACTGGTGAAATCTCAAGGAAGAAAAAGGGAAAGGCATTTGCCCCCACAAGAAGAGGATGGAGCAAACTAGAAAGCGTGCACATGAGCCTGTGCAGTAGCCTTAACAAAAACAAAGGAGTGACATTGAAGAGATCAAGAACTACATGGGATCCTCAAGGAGGAGCACTAACCACCATCATTTAGGTGGATTCATTCTCTTTTACTCTTTTCCTATTATTTTTCTATTTTTTGTCTGTTTATTTATTTATTCTCATGTTCTTATTGCATGATCATTTACATTGATGTCTGAAAGATGTAAAATATTCAATATATCTCTCACCTTGCTTAAAAGAAAATTTTTATTGAAAAAAAATTGAGAGATACATGAATTTCAAGTTTAAAATAAGAGTAGTTCAATTATTTTGGTGTGGTGGCATTGCTTTTCTTTTCTGAATTAATGAATAAACAGTGCATATTTGAAGTTGAAAGTTTAGAATGTTGGATCTTGAAAGAATAAGGAAAAAGGAAAAATATTATTAATAATCTAAAAGTCCTAAAAATTGATTCCTGAAGCAAGAAAAAGTAGTAAAAAGAAAAAGCATGTTGCAAAAGAAAAAAAATTATACGCATGCAAAAAAGAAAGAAAAAAATGGCGAAAAGAAAAAAAAATAAAAAACAGAAAATCCATTATTGCCCAAAAATGCAGGAAAAGGAGGACAGATTGAAAAAGCAAATAACCCTTTAAATCAAAAGGCATGGGTAAAAAGGGCCGAAGGCTTTGAGCATCAGTGGTTAGGAGGGCGAAAAGGAATAAAATCCTAGCCTAAGTGGCTCAACCAAGCTGTCCCTAACCATGTGCTTGTGGCGTGAAGGTATCAAGTGAAAAGCTTGAGACTGAGCGGTTAAAGTCATGGTCCAAAGCAAAAAGAGTGTGCTTAAGAACTCTGGACACCTCTATCTGGGGAATCTAGCAAAGCTGAGTGACAATCTGAAAAGGTTCACCTAGTTAAAGTGTCTGTGGCATTTATGTATCCGGTGGTAATACTGGAAAACAAAGTGCTTAGGGTCACGGCCAAGACTCTAAAAGCTGTAATCAAGAATAAAAAAGAACTTAACTAGGAGAATCAATAATATCATATGGATTCTAAGCTCCTAAAGATGCCAACCATTCTAAGTTTCAATGGATTGTGAGATGCCAAAACTATTCAGAAGTAAAAAGCTACAAAGTCCCGCTCATTTGATTGTAACTAAGCTTCATTGGAAACTTAGCAATTTATTGTATCTTAGTTTACTTTTTATCCTACTGTGTTTTTAGTTGCTTGGGGACAAGCAACAATTTAAGTTTGGTGTTGTGATGAGCAGATATTTTGTACGCTTTTTGACATTACTTTCATATAGTTTTTAGTATGTTTTGTTTAGATTTTATTGAGTTTTTATAGGTTTTAGTGTTAAATTCATATTTTTGGATTCTACTATGAGTTTTTGTGTTTTTGTACATTTTTAGGCAATTTCTGGCTGAAATTGAGGAGTTGGAGCAGAAGTCTGATTTAGAGATAGAGAAAGCACTGCAGATGCTGTCCGGATCTGATCTACCTGAACTCGGAAGAGCTTTTCTGGAGCTACAGAAGTCCAAATGGAGCGCTCTTAACGGATATGGAAATCTGACTTTCAGAGCTTTCCGTCAATGTATAATAGTCTATACTTTGCTTCGGATTTGAAGGCCCAAAACTGGCGTCCAACACCAACTTCCCGCCCTCTTCCAAGCGTCCAGCGCCTAAAAGCAGATACTAGCGTCCAAACGCCCAATGAGGACCCCCTAGCTGGCGTTCCATGCCCAAAAGACCTCAGCACATGGATCTCATCAAAGCTCAGCCTAAATACTCACTACATGGGCTCCAGAAGCGGATTTTAACACTAAATAGTCTGTTTTACGCTTACTAGTCATCTGTTTAGTATTTAAGGGATTAAATTTATGATATTCAGACCTTTAATCACCATCTTCGTATACCATACATGTTTTTAATTTGTATTTTACTTCAGTATGAGTTTCTAAACCTCCTACGTTGAGGGGAGGAGCCCTACTGAGTCCTATGAATTAATAAAAGTATTACTATTTCTTCCTCGATCTGTGTTTGATTTATTTCTAAGATGTATATCCGCTCTTCAATGTGGTGAATAGGATGATCAAACAATCAGCTTTGTTCATCACACTAAGACAAACGTGCCTGACAAACACCCGCGTCTACTTGGGTTCGTGTGAATACATGACTGAAAAGCACGAGCCAACAGCTATGTTTATACATCTCTAAGACGACTAATCCACGACTTCGTTGGGAACTTCTCGAGACACCAGTTCAGCTGATTTTTGGGGAGATTAGGGTCTCCGTGGTATAGGCTAGAATCCAAAGAAGCATCGTTCTCTGATCTGGAAGATTCGACCTTGTCTGTGGCGTTTTGAGTAGGATCGCCAGGAGAATGAACTTCTAGCACTTCACCCTTCGTTAGATTGGATGACCATGGCCAATGGCGTTCAATTTGTAGCAGAGGAGATCAATGACCACGGTCCATGGCATTGATCACGTACAGCCTGCCATAGAAGACATCATTCACAAGCAAAGAAGATAGTGATACCAGAACTAATTCAGAAAGACAAGGCAACTCCAACCCTCAACTATATCCTTAAAGTATTAACATCCTGTTAAAATAATCCTGAATTTTGTAATCCTGCAAACCATCTGATCTGCCGACTAAGACCTGCAAGATAACTATAGCTTACTTCAAACCATAATCCTCGTGGGATTGACCCTGACTCGCTCAGGTATTACTTGGACGACCTAGTGCACTTGCTGGTACAACAGTAGGAAAGTGTGGGGATTTTTGCTACCAGCCACCACCTCCGAATCTTGGGAGATGGAAAGATTCAACACCAAAGCCCACCAAGACCACTTCTATGAAGTAGTGGCAGGGAAGAAGGTGATCCATGAGGTCCCTTACAGGCTCAAGAAGAATGAGTATCCGAAAAACCGAAAAGAGATCCGGAGAAGAGGTTGGGAAGTCCTAACCAATCTAATCCAAGAGGTTGGGATCTTAATGGTGCAAGAGTTCTAGGCTAATGCATGGGTCATGAAAAACCATGACATTAGTGTGAACTCAAATCCAAAGAATTGGAGCACTATGGTCTGAGGGAGAATCTTATATTTCAGCCCGAAAAGTGTGAGGTTGGCGTTCAACTTGCCTCTGATGCAAGGAGATCCACATCCTTATACTAGAAGAGTCAACTTTGATCAAATATTGGATCAAGTACTCTCAGACATCTGTGTGGAAGAAGCACAGTGAAGAAGGGATTCCCAAGGCAAGCCTATTAAACTAAGAAGTCTTGACCTCAAGCTTGTAGCTAGAGGATGGTTGGAATTCATCCAACGCTCTATCATTCTTACTACCAATCAGTCAGAAGTGACCATTAACAGAGCTACCATGATTCATTGCATCATGATTGGGTGTGAGGTGGAAGTACATGAGGTGATACCTCAAGAATTGTACAAGATAGTTGAAAAGCCCTCCACCAAAGCAAGGTTGGCTCTTCCTCTCCTCATTTGTCACCTATGCAATTCAGCTGGAATTGTCATAGAAGGAGACATCTTCATTGATGAAGACAAGTGGTGCAAAATTTTATAACCCACACTTACTAACCGGTAAGTGCACCGGGTCGTAACAAGTAATACCTTACGTGAGTAAGGGTTGATCCCACGAGGATTGATGGATCAAGCAACAATGATTGATTGATTGGTTTAGTTAGGCAAGCAAAATTTGGTTTTGAGATGTTCAAAAGGTTTAAGTTCGAACTTAGAATATCAAAAGGATAGACAAATAAATGAGTTGGGAATAAAATGTTGAGAAAGCAGTTAAGGTTTCAGAGTTATCTATTTTCCAGCTTTATTTTTATCACTAACTAATTTAATCATGCAAGATATAATTTCATGGCAAACTATATGTGACTAGGCCCTAATTCCTTAGACCTTCCTAGTCTCCTCTAAAATTTATTAATTGCCAATTCCTTGGTCAATTAATTCCAATTAGAGGGTAATGATCAATTTCTAGTTTATATGCCAAAAGAATTCTAATTATCCAAAAATAAAGGGATTATATGTCACGTATCCCGTTAAATACAAACAATTAGAAATTCACTATAATATGTTTTCAAGTTGTTGTTCAAGTAAAGAGCTTTTCCACATTTTACAAGAACTCAATTAGAACATGGGTCATACTTCCGTTCCACCCATATTCATAAAGTAAAGATCGAAAACAATTATTGAAATATAAATCAAGACATGAATTAAATTAGAAAGATCAAAGGAATAAATCCATACAAATAGACAGAGCTCCTAACCTTAACAATGAAGAATAGTTGCTCATGGTTCAGAGAAGAAAAATAAGGGTTCTGGTAACAATCTGCTCCCTGTCTAAATGTACAGAGTTTCTATTTATTACTAATCCTAATAGGTTTAAAATCAAAAATTAAAAATAATATCTTTTCCTAAAAGATAAGATTTAAATTTAAATTCGAATTAATTAACAGATCTTCAGTTGATGGGTGGGGACCACTTGATTTGTCCTTTCTGCAGCTTCTAATCTGTGTTTTCTGGGCTGAAAACTGGGTCAAAAACAGCCTATAAATCGTAACCAGCGTTTTCTATATTATTGCAGATCGCACATGTGACGCGTCCGCGTCGTCCATGCGTTCGCGTCATTTGTGCATATTCCAGTCCACACATTCGTGTCAGGCACGCGATCGCGACATTGTGATTTCTCCATTCCGCGCGGTCACGTGAGCCATGCGTCCGCGTCGGTCTTCGCTGGTCATCCCTTTGGTTTCTTCTTTTTTTTCTCTGCAGAAACTTCATCTAATCCATCCGAATGATACCTAAAATGAATAAAATTGCACAAAACTCAAAATAGCATCCATAGTGGCTAAAATATAATTAATTCTTAATTAAACTCAACAAATTAGATGCAAATTCACTAGGAAAAGATAGACAAGATGCTCACGCATCACAACACCAAACTTAAACTATTGCTTGTCCTCAAGCAACCAAGACTAATATAAGCTTATGATGTGAATTTGCATGAGAATGAGAGTTCGATTAAGCTCATGTCTCTTTTTATAGTGGGGTTTATAACTGTAATCCTGAATAGGTTTGGCATCTCACTCTCCTTTGAATCAAGAATGTTATTGTCATTCAGAATTAGAATCCGGATGATATTATGAATTATCTGATCTTTACATTTCAGTTTAATCCTTAAACACAGCAACATTTACTTTAATTTATTTTTCTTTGGTGCTTTGCACCTTGAGCCTAGCCGTGACTTTAAATGTTGTCTCAAGAGTTACCTGACACAAAAACACCACAAGCACTTAACTGGGGAACTCCCTTTGAGTTCTGATATTTCTTTCAGTTACTCCCAGACAGTGGTGCTCAAAGCCATTGGCATACTCTGTTAAACGCACTTGGTCTCGACTCTAAGTGTTCTGTCTCAATGATTACTTGACACAGTCACACCACAAGCATATGACTAGGGAAACAACTCTTTGAGCTTTTTTAATCATGTCTGACCTTCTTAGTCATTAATGCTCAGAGCCTTGGACCTTGCTTTTATTATTATTTATTTATTTATATAATGATTCGAATTCTTTTGCTGTTTCTTTTGCTTCAAGGATTAAATTTTTGTTTATTTCAGAGAAGTCATAATAATTCTCTAAATTCCTGTTCCTTATACATCAACATCTCTTGATTCAAATTCAAATATGCACTGTTTATATCATGCATTCAAAAATTACAGAAAATACCACCACATTTAAGTAAATAAGACTGTTCTTAGAATTAAACTCAATTTCTCATGCAATACATCACTTCTTTTTCTTTTTCTTTTTGGATTCAAGTTCAATGAGTGGTATATGAAACATCTTTTTAGCATAAAAAAAAGGAAACTAAACTAGTCCTAGGATTCTAACTAATAAAGGATCATGCAACAAACAAAACAAAATAGCAGAAAACCGGAACCTAACATAGAAAAAGAATGGAGGAAAAAAATATGAAAGGAACTCAACCACCTTATTTATCCTAGTGGTCATTTTATTCTTCAGGTTGTGGCCCTCAGTGAAGATGATTCGCCTCCCTTTTGTACCAGAAAACCAATAAGCGCAGCGTCCAACAACACCAAACTTAAAGGTTTGCTTGTCCTCAAGCAAATAAGAACTGAAAATAGAAGAGACAAATATTATGAGGAGAGAAAAATAAAAGGATAAAAGAATAAGAGAGAATTAGGATTGGGAGAGAGAGAGAGAAAGAAAACTGGGCGGCGAACTAGTGTGGCGCAAGCGACGCGAACGCGTGGGGCACGCGTTCGCGTGATTGCGTTTTAGTTAGTTGACGCGGTCGCGTCGGTCACGCGGTCGCGTGACCCATGTTATGCTTCGGGTGTGAGTGCAGCCTCGCGCCTGCATAACTCTCTGTTTGAAATTAAATATTTGCCAAATTTGGGGTGACGCAATCGCTTGGGGCATGCGATTGCGTGAGTGGCTTCGTAAGGGAATGACGCGGACGTGTCAGCGATGCGTTCGAGTGATAGGGATTATGCATCTAGCACCAAGCCATCACCACTCCAGCACAATATTTGGTTGCGCACCCTTTTTTCGTCGAAAATCAGGGCACGCGGCCGCGTGGGTCACGCGGTTGCGTGGGAGGCTAATATTCCCACATGATGCGGACGCGTCGGCGATGCGGTCACGTGGGGCGATTTGTGCCACTGGCACGCCTCCAGCCACGCTCCAACGTGACTCTCTGTTCGTTTTTATTTTCTCCCCCATCTTTGCGACGCGGACGCGTCGCTGATGCGGTCGCGTCGCGTGGCTTTTTTTTTTAAGGTGTTCGATTCCTGGGAGAACATAGTTGCATGATCAGAAAATTAGTAAGAACTCAATAAAAATAAAATAACTAAGAAAAACTACTACGAAAAATAGTGAAGGATACGAAATTATCGGGTTGCCTCCCGACAAGCGCTTCTTTAACGTCACTAGCTTGACGGTCAGTTCTGCTAGTTCAGTAGATGAGTGGACCTCTGGCGGTCAATCTCGCCTCCAAGATAGTGCTTCAACCTCTGGCCATTCACGGTAAATTTCCTGTCAGAATTTTCTTCCTGTATTTCCACATGACCATATGGTGAGGCTCTGGTAACGACAAACGGTCCTGACCACCGGGATTTCAGCTTCCCGGGAAAGAATTTGAGCCTTGAATTATACAGAAGCACTCTTTGTCCTGGCTCAAAGACTCTGATGGCAATCTTCTTTTCATGCAGTAGCTTGGTTCTCTCCTTATAGAGCTTGGCATTCTCATAGGCTGAATATCTGAATTCATCAAGCTCATTCAAATGAAGCATCCACTTAATTATTGCAGCTTCTGAATCAAGATTCAGATACCTAATTGCCCAATAAGCCTTGTGCTCCAGCTCAACTGGCAAGTGACAGGCTTTGCCATAGACTAACTGATATGGGGACATGCCAATTAGAGTCTTGTATGCTGTCCGGTATGCCCAGAGAGCATCATCAAGCTTCCTAGACTAGTTCTTTCTTGAAACACTGACGGTCTTCTCCAGAATCCTCTTAAGCTCCCTGTTGGAAACTTCAACCTATCCACTTGTCTGAGGGTGATAGGGGGTTGCCACTTTATGACGGACTCCATATCTATGCAGAAGAGAGTCTAGCTGTCTATTACAGAAGTGACTTCCTCCATCACTAATGAGTGTCCTTGTGACGCCAAACCGGCTAAAGATATACCTCTGAAGAAAGCTCATGACCACCTTGGCATCATTGGTGGGCAAAGCCACAGCTTCCACCCATTTGGACACATAGTCCACTGCCACTAGGATATAGTTGTTTGAATGTGAGGGTGGAAAAGGTCCCATGAAATCAATACCCACACATCAAACAACTCAACCTCAAGAAGTCCCTGCTGTGGCATTTCATGGTTGGCAGGGAGATTTGCAGCTTTTTCACATCCGCCATAGTGCTTTACAAATGCTCTTGAGTCCCTGAAGAGAGTCAGCCAGTAAAACCCGCTCTGAAAGACTTTTGTAGCTGTCCTCTCACCACCAAAGTGGCCTCCATAATCAGACCCATGACAGTGCCAAAGAATCTGCTGCTTTTCCTCATCTGGGACACATCTCCGGATTATTCCATATGAGCACCTTTTAAAAAGGTATGGTTCTTCCCAAATGTAGTACTTTGCATCAGTCAATAGCTTCTTCACTTGTTGCCTACTGTACTCCCTTGGGATAAAATTCATGGCTTTGTAATTTGCAATGTCTGCAAACCATGGTGCCTGCTGAATGAGGAACAATTATTCATCTGGAAACGTCTCAGTCACAACTGTGGGTGGTTGTTCTCCTGCTTCAAGCTCAATTCTGGAAAGATGGTCAGCTACTTGATTTTCTGACCCTTTCCTGTCTTTTATCTCAATATCAAACTCCTGAAGGAGTAACACCCATCTGATTAATCTTGGTTTAGAATCCTGTTTGGTTAGAAGGTACTTTAAAGCAGCATGATCAGTATAAATAATAACCTTAGAACCAAGTAGATAGGACCTAAACTTATCAACAGCATACACAACAGCTAATAATTCCTTTTCTGTAGTTGTGTAATTCTTTTGGGCATCATTTAACACATGACTGGCATAGTAAATGACATATACAAGCTTACCATGCCTCTGTCCTAAAACAGCTCCTATAGCAAAATCACTAGCATCACACATTAATTCAAATGGTAGATCCTAGTCAGGGGGAGCTATAATGGAGGCAGAGGTAAGGTTAGCTTTCAAGGTTTCAAAAGCATGTAGACACTCAGAATCAAAGACAAAAGGGACATCAGCAACCAAAAGGTTGCTTAGCGGTTTTGCAATTTTAGAAAAATCCTTTATAAATCTTCTATAAAATCCTGCATGACCCAATAAACTCCTGATTGCCTTAACATTAGGTGGTGGTGGTAATTTTTCAATTACCTCTACTTTTGCTCTATCAACCTCAATTCCTTTACTTGAAATCCGGTGTCCAAGAACAATACCTTCTGTAACCATAAAATGGCATTTTTCCCAATTTAAAACAAGGTTTGATTCTTGACACCGTTTCAAGACAAGAGATAAATGTTTAAGGCAAGATTCAAAAGAATTACCAAAAACAGAAAAGTCATCCATAAATACCTCAATAAACTTTTCAACCATATCAGAAAAAATTGAAAGCATACACCTCTGAAAAGTTGCTGGAGCATTGCAAAGTCCAAAAGGCATTCTTCTGTAGGCAAATACTCCAAAGGGGCATGTGAATGCTGTCTTCTCCTGATCTTGAGGGTCCACTGCAATTTGATTATATCCAGAATATCCATCTAGAAAATAATAAAATGCATGACCAGCTAACCTCTCAAGCATCTGATCAATGAAAGGCAGGGGAAAATGATCTTTTCTTGTAGCAGTGTTGAGCCTCCTGTAGTCTATACACATTCTCCATCCTGTGACTATTCTTGTGGGTATAAGCTTATTCTTTTCGTTCTTGATCACTGTCATCCCTCCTTTCTTGGGAACTACCTGCACAGGACTTACCCAAGGACTGTCAGAAATAGGATAAATAATTCCTGCTTCCCATAGTTTCATTACCTCTTTTTGGACCACCTCTTTCATGGTTGGATTGAGTTTCCTTTGTGGTTGCACAACTGGTTTAGCATCATCTTCAAGGAGGATCTTGTGCATACACTTGGTTGGACTAATCCCCTTTAAGTCACTAATGGTCCACCCAAGAGCTGTTTTATGGCTCTTGAGCACTAAAATAAGCGCCTCTTCCTCTTCATGCTTCAAGGAAGAGCTAATAATCACTGGATATGAGTCATTCTCACCCAAGAATACATATTTCAGAGAAAGGGGTAGGGATTTGAGCTCGAGCTTGGGGACTTCCTCCTCTGCTTTAGGCGTGTGGACCATAGCCTTCTGGGGTGGTGAATTATCAATTTCAACTAATTCATACTTAGAGATAGGATCCAGAATGTCATCAAGTACCTCAGCTTTCAGTACCTCTTGAACAAGTGGTTCAATAACATCTATTTTCATACACCCTTCAGAATCATTAGTGTGCTTGAGAGCTTCAAAAACATGAAGGACCACCTGTTCTTCATTGACCCTCAGGGTTAATTCATCGTTTTGTACATCAATCAGAGCTCTACCTGTAGCTAAAAAGGGTCTACCAAGTATGATAGAGTATTTTACTTCCTCTTCGATGTCTAATACAACAAAATCAACAGGAAAGATGAATAGTCCTACTTTAACAAGTAAATCCTCAATAACACCCACAGGGAATTTAATAGAAAGGTCAGCAAGTTGAAGAGAAATACGAGTGGGTTTTACCTCCTCAATTTGAAGCTTTTTCATCACTGAAAGTTGCATGAGATTGATGTTGGCTCCAAGGTCACATAAAGCTCTCTGAATGGTGACATCTCCAATGGTGCAAGGAATGACAAAGCTCCTTGGGTCTGGCATCTTCTCAGGAAGGTTGTGTTGATTAATGGCACTGCATTCCTTGGTTAATACCACTATTTCTTATTCCTTCCAGTTCCTCTTGTTGGTCAACAATTCTTTCATAAATTTAGCATAGAGAGGCATTTGCTCCAGAGCCTCTGCAAAGGGAATGTTGATCTGTAGCTTCTTGAAGACATCTAAAAATTTAGAGAACTGCTTTTCTTTGGAGGCCTTCTGAAGCCTCTGAGGGTATGGCATTTTCGGCTTATATTCAGGAGCCTTTGGCAAGGTAGGATAAGTGCCAAGAGAATCAGGGAAAGGATTGTCTGCACGCTTAGGAGGTGTGTGCTCGACTTCTTCCTTCTTCTCCTCTGGGGCTTCTTTTTCAACTAATTCTTCATTGGCCTTGGTCTCAGAACCAGTTATTTTACCACTTCTCAACTGAATAACCTTGCAGTCTTCTCTTGGGTTCACCACTGTATCACCTGGAAATGTGCTTGCAGACCTCTCAGGTAATTGCTTGCTTATTTGGCCCATTTGCATTTCTAAGTTTCTAATGGAGGCTCTGGTTTCCTGCACGAAACTCATCATCATCTCCCAATTAGAATCTTCCTTGGATTTAGAGTTTGCCTGATGAGGTGGTTGTTGCTGTTGAGCCTGAAATTGGCGATTATTGTAATTATTCTGTTGGAAGCCCCCCTGAGAATTATTATTAAAATTCTGAGGTCTCTGAGATTGGTCTCTCCACCCAAAATTTGGGTGATTCCTCCATCCTTGATTGTAGGTCTTAGAATAGGGATTATTGTTGGGATTTCTAGTAGCACTCCCCATGTAATTGACCTATTTAGAAGAAGCTTGAGCATAATCATAGTTATCATTCTGCACAAAATTACCTGTCATGTCATAAGAGGCTTCTTGAGGTGGATTTTGGGTGTTGATAGCTGAGACTTGCATGCCACCCATCTGTTGAGTAAGAAGATTTATTTGCTGAGACATAAGCTTGTTCTGAGCAAGAATAGCATTAAGAGTTTCCACTTCCATGACACCCTTCTTTTGAAGAGCCTCAGAGTTCACAGGATTCCTGTTAGAGGAGTATAAATATTGGTTGCTAGCAACCAATTCAATAAGCTCAATAGTCTCCTCTGGTGTCTTCTTCTTGTGCAATGAACCTCTTGCAGAATTATCTAAGCACATTTTGGATATTTCGCTCAAGCCTTCATAAAATATGTCTATTTGTGTCCATTTGGAAAACATGTCTAGAGGGCATTGCTTAGTCAGTAGCTTGTATATCTCCCAAGCTTCATACAGTGTCTCACCATCCTTCTGTCTGAAGGTCTGAACATCCATCCTAAGCTTAGTCAGCTTCTTTGGTGGGAAAAATTTTGTGAGAAACTCAGTAACCACCTTGTTCCAAGTATCCAAACTGTCCTTGGGTTGAGAATCTAGCCATAGTTTTGCTCCATCCCTCAGAGCAAACGGGAAGAGCATTAGTTTGTACACATCTGGGTTCACTCCATTTGTCTTCACAGTATCACAAATCTGCAGAAAACTTGAAATGAATTGATTTGGGTCTTCGTGGGGGAGACCATGATACTGGCAGTTTTGTTGCACCAGGGTGACCAGTTGAGGCTTCAACTCGAAGTTGTTCGCAGCAATAGGAGGCACTACGATGCTTTTTCCATAAAGATCTATGGTAGGAGAAGAATAGGAGCCAAGCACTCTCCTTTGTTGCTCATTCCCATTCGGGTTTGCCGCATTGGGATTATCAGCATTGTTAGCATTCATAGTGGATTTTGCAGCCTTGTACAATTTTGCCTGTTGTAAACGTCGCCTGAAAGTCCTTTCAGGTTAAGGATCAAAGTCTAAGAGATGTTCTTTGTCTCTGTTCCTGCGCATAAACAAACAAAAAAAAAGAAAAGATGGGAATCTCTATGTCAGAGAGTAGAGAATTCCCTGTGAGGTAACTGATGAGCGGATAATTTATACGCTTTTTGGCATTGTTTTTAGTATGTTTTTAGTATGTTATAGTTAGTTTTGATTATATTTTTATTATTTTTTAGTTAAAATTCAATTTTCTGGACTTTACTATGAGTTTGTGTGTTTTTCTGTGATTTCAGGTATTTTCTGGCTGAAATTGAGGGACCTGAGCAAAAATCTGATTCAGAGGCTGAAAAGGACTGCAGATGTTGTTGGATTCTGACCTCCCTGCACTCGAAGTAAATTTTCTGGAGCTACAGAGACCCAATTGGCTCGCTCTCAATTGCGTTGGAAAGTAGACATCCTGGGCTTTCCAGCAATATATAATAGTCCATACTTTGTCCGAGATTTGATGGCCCAAACTGGCGTTCCAAATCAGCTCAAAACTGCCCGGCGTTAAACGCCGGAACTGGCACAAGAATGGGAGTTAAATGCCCAAACTGGCACAAAAGCTGGCGTTTAACTCCAAGAAAAGTCTCTACACATGAAAGCTTCAATGCTCAGCCCAAGAACACACCAAGTGGGCCCGGAAGTAGATTTTTATGTCATTTACTCATTTCTGTAAACCCTAGGCTACTAGTTCTCTACAAATAGGACCTTTTGCTATTGTATTTTCATCTTTCAATCTTAGAATCTTTTGATCATGTTTTTATGATTGAACCCTCTTTGGGAGGCTGGCCATTCGGCCATGCCTAGACCTTGTTCTTAAGTATTTTCAACGGTGGAGTTTCTACACACCATAGATTAAGGTGTGGAGCTCTGCTGTACCTCGAGTATTAATGCAATTACTATTGTTCTTCTATTCAATCCGGCTTATTCTTGTTCTAAGATATCACTTGTTCCTCAACTTGATGAATGTGATGATCCGTGACACTCATCATGATTCTCACCTATGAACGTGTGCCTGACAACCACCTCCGTTCTACCTTAGATTGAGTGGATATCTCTTGGATTCCTTAATCAGAATCTTCGTGGTATAAGCTAGAATTGATGGCGGCATTCAAGAGAATCCGGAAGGACTAAACATTGTCTGTGGTATTCTGAGTAGGATTCAAGGATTGAATGACTATGATGAGCTTCAAACTCCTGAAGGTTGGGCGCTAGTGACAGACGCAAAAGAATCACTGGATTCTATTCCAACCTGATTGAGAACCGACAGATGATTAGCCGTGCTGTGACAGAGCGCGTTGAACATTTTCACTGAGAGGACGGGACTGTAGCCAATGACAACGGTGATGCCCAACATACAGCTTGCCATGGAAAGGAGTAAGAAGGATTGGATGAAGACAGTAGGAAAGCAGAGAGACGGAAGGGACAAAGCATCTCCATACGCTTATCTGAAATTCTCACCAATGAATTACATAAGTATGTCTATCTTTATTTTATGCTTTATTCATAAATCCTCCATAACAATTTGAATCTGCCTGACTGAGATTTACAAGGTGACCATAGCTTGCTTCATACCAACAATCTCCGTGGGATCGACCCTTACTCGCGTAAGGTTTATTACTTGGACGACCCAGTGCACTTGCTGGTTAGTTGTGCGAAGTTGTGATAAAGAGTTGAGATTGCAATTGAGCGTACCATGTTGATGGCGCCATTGATGATCACAATTTTGTGCACCAAGTTTTTGGCGCCGTTACCGGGGATCGTTTGAGTTTGGACAACTGACGGTTTATCTTATTGCTTAGCTTAGGTATTTTTCTTCAGAGTTCTTAAGAATGAATTCTAGTGTTTCAAGGTGATGTTCTTATCATCACCAAAGCTGATTGATTCTCATCAATTTAGCTCTTGAATGCAATGTCCTGCTGAAGTTTAGCTAGCCATGTATAATTTCTTTAGACTGAAGCTTTAGACTAACATTGCATGATTCCTGGAATTCTCATTAAGAATTTTGATACCCTTATTTTCTTTTTTTTTTCAATCAATTTTCGAAAAAATAAAAAAAAATTAGAAAATCATAAAAAACCAAAAATATTGTATGTTTCTTGTTGAGTCTAGTGTCTCATTTTAAGTTTGGTGTCAATTGCATGTTTCTGTTCTTCTTGCATTTTTCGAATTCATTCATGTGTCTTAATTAATCTTCAAATTGTTCTTGATGATTTCCTTGTTCTGATCTTTAAATTCTCTTGTCTTGAGTGTTTTGTTGTTTCTCATATGTATTCTCATTTTGTTAGTGTCAATAGTATACAAACTTCTTTGTTTGGTGTCTTGCATGCATTGTTTATTTGATTTTAGTTGGATTTTGATTATTCCTCATTATTAAAAATCCAAAAAATTTTTAATTTGTGTCTTTTCAAGTCAATAATATAGAGAATTGAAGATTCAAAACATACAGCAGAGGAATTACACAGAAAAAGGTTGGGCGTTCAAAACGCCCAGTGAGGAAGGAAAACTGGCGTTTAAACGCCAGCCAGGGTACCTGGCTGGGTGTTTAACGCCCAAAAAGGTAGTGTTTTGGGCGTTAAACGCCAGAATGTATACCATTCTGGGCGTTTAACGCCAGGATGGCACAAGAGGGAAGATTCTGTTTTTAATTCAAATTTTTTTTCAAGTTTTCAAAATTTTTCAAAAACAAATCTTTTTCAAATCATATCTTTTCAATCATATATTTTTAAAATCAATTTCTTTCCATTTTCAAAAATACTTGCTAACAATTAATGATTTGATTCAACATTTCAAGTATGTTGCCTTTTCTGTTGAGAAAGGTTTAATGTCTGAATCATATCTTTCTTGTTAGGCAGGTTATCATTTTTTAAAATCAAATCTTTTTAAATTGTTTTTCAAATCATATCTTCTCAATCATATCTTACTAATCACATCTTTTTCAAAATAGTTTTCAATCATATCTTTTTAATTTCTTATTTCAAAATCTTTTTCAAAAATCACTTGATTTCTTTTCCACTCTTAGTTTTCTAAAATCAATTAGTATTTTTTTTCAAAATGTTTTTAAAATCTTTTTAATTTATTTTCGAAAATTTCTTCCCCTCTTCTCACATCCTTCTATTTATGGACTAACAATCTTCCTCAATGCACAATTTGAACTCTATTTTTCTTGATAAGTTCGAATTCTTCTACCTCTTCCTTCTATTTTTCTTTTCCTCTGACACCTCAAGGAATCTCTATACTGTGACATAGAGGATTTCATACTTTCTTGTTCTCTTCTCCTTCATATGAGCAGGAACAAAGACAAAAGCATTCTTGTTGAGGTTGACCCTAAACCTGAAAGGACCTTGAAGCGAAAGCTAAGAGAAGCTAAAGCACAACTCTCTGTAGAGGACCTAACAGAAATCTTCAAAGAAGAAGACATGGCAGCCGAAAACAACAACCATGCCAACAATGCAAGGAAGGTGCTTGGTGACTTTACTACACCTACTCCCGACTTCTATGGGATAAGCATCTCTATCCCTGCCATTGGAGCAAACAACTTTGAGCTTAAGCCTCAATTAGTTTCTCTAATGCAACAGAATTGCAAGTTCCATGGACTTCCATTGGAAGATCCTCATCAGTTTTTAGCTGAATTCTTGCAAATCTGTGACACTGTCAAGACTAATGGGGTTGACCCTGAGGTCTACAGACTTATGCTATTCCCTTTTGCTGTAAGAGACAGAGCTAGGATATGGTTGGACTCACAACCTAAAGAAAGCCTGAACTCTTGGGAAAAGCTAGTTAATGCCTTCTTGGCAAAGTTCTTTCCACCTCAAAAATTGAGTAAGCTTAGAGTGGAAGTCCAAACCTTCAGACAGAAGGAAGGTGAATCCCTCTATGAAGCTTGGGAAAGATACAAACAATTGATCAGAAAGTGTCCCTCTGATATGCTTTCTGAATGGAGCATCATAGATATCTTCTATGATGGTCTGTCTGAACTGTCCAAGATGTCATTGGATAGCTCTGCTGGAGGATCTCTTCATCTGAAGAAGATGCCTGCAGAAGCTCAAGAACTAATTGAAATGGTTGCAAATAACCAATTCATGTACACTTCTAAAAGGAATCCTGTGAACAATGGAACGAATCAGAAGAAAGGAGTTCTTGAAATTGATACTCTGAATGCCATACTGGCTCAGAACAAAATATTGACTCAGCAAGTCAATATGATTTTTCAAAGTCTGTCTGGAATGTAAGCTGCACCAGGCAGTACTAAGGACGCTTTATCTAAAGAAGAAGCTTATGATCTTGAGAACCCTTCAATGGAAGAGGTGAACTACATGGGAGAACCCTATGGAAACACCTATAATCCTTCATGGAGAAATCATCCAAATCTCTCATGGAAGGATCAACAGAGACCTCAACAAGGTTTCAACAACAATAATGGTGGAAGAAACAGGTTTAGCAATGGCAAGCCTTTTCCATCACATTCTCAGCAACAGACAAAGAATTCTAAGCAGAGCCATTCTGACTTAGCAACCATGGTCTCTGATCTAATCAAAACCACTCAAAGTTTCATGACTGAAACAAGGTCCTCCATTAGGAATTTGGAGGCACAAGTGGGACAGCTGAGCAAGAAAAGTACTGAACTCCCTCCTAGTACTCTTCCAAGCAATACAGAAGAGAATCCAAAAGGAGAATGCAAGGCCATTAACATGACCCACATGGCCGAACTTGGATAGGAGGAAGAGGCAGTGATCGCCACTGAGGAAGACCTCAATGGACGTCCACTGGCCTCCAATGAGTTCCCTAATGAGGAACCATGGGAAACTGAGGCTCATAATGAGACATTAGAGATTGCATTAGATTTAATTCTGCCATTCATGAGCTCTGGTGAGTATTCTTCCTCTGAAGAGGATGGAGATGTCACTGAAGAGCAAGTTGCCAAGTACCTTGGAGAAATCATGAAGCTAAATGACAAGTTATTTGGTAATGAGACTTGGGAGGATGAACCCCCTTTGCTCACCAAAGAACTGGATAACTTGTCTAGGCAGAAATAACTCAAAAGAGACAGGACCCTGGGAAGTTCTCAATACCTTGTACCATAGGCACCATGACCTTTAAGAAGGCTCTGTGTGACTTAGGGTCAAGTATAAACCTCATGCCTCTCTCTGTAATGGAGAAGCTAGGGATCTTTGAGGTACAAGCTGCAAGAATCTCACTAGAGATGACAGACAATTCAAGAAAACAAGCTTATAGACTTGTAGAGGATGTTGTGGTAAAGGTTGAAGACCATTACATCCCTGCTGATTTTATAGTCCTAGAGACTGGGAAGTGCATGGATGAATCCATCATCCTTGGCAGACCCTTCCTAGCCACAGCAAAGGCTGTGATTGATGTTGACAGAGGAGAATTGATCATTCAAGTGAATGAAGAATCCCTTGTGTTTAAGGCTCAAGGATATCCCTCTGTAAACATGGAGAGGAAGCATGAAGAGCTTCTCTCAAAACAGAGTCAAGCGGAGCCCCCACAGTCAAACTCTAAGTTTAGTGTTGGGAGGCCACAACCAACTTCAAAGTTTGGTGTTGAACCCCTACATTCAAACTCTAAGTTTGGTGTTGGGAGGTTCCAACATTGCTCTGACCATCTGTGAGGCTCCATGAGAGCCCATTGTCAAGCTACTGACATTAAAGAAGCGCTTGTTGGGAGGCAACCCAATGTTATATTTATCTATTTTCCTTTGTTATTTTATGTTTTTTGTAGGTTGATGATCATGGGAAGTCACAAAATCAATTGAAAAAGCAAAAACAGAATGAAAAACAGAAAGAAAAATAGCACAACCTGGAGGAAAACGTTGCTGGCGTTTAAACGCCAGTAATGGCAGCAAATGGGCGTTTAACGCCAGAAAGGGGCACCAGACTGGCGTTAAACACCAGGAAAGGGCAAGAAGTTGGTGTTAAACACCAGAAATGGTCACTAGCCCGGCGTTTAACACCAGAATTGGCATAAAGAGCATTTTTGCTCGCCACTTGGTGCAGGGATGAATTATCCTTGACACCTCAGGATCTGTGGACCCCACAGGATCCCCATCTACCCCACCACTCTCTCTCTTCTTCACCCATTCACCAATCACCTCAATACCTCTTCCCCAAAAACCCCTCACCTATCAAATCCCACTATTCTCTTCACCACTCACATCCATCCTTCATAAAACCCCACCTACCTCACCATTCAAATTCAAACCACTTTCCCTCCCAAACCCACCCATAATGGCCGAACCATACACCCCCTCTACACTCCTATATAAACCCATCTTCACTCCTTTATTTTCACACAACCTAAACACTACTTCTTCCCCTTGGCCGAACCACAGAGCCACCTCCATCTCCTCTATTTCTTCTTTCTCTACTCTCTTCTTTCTTCTTTTGCTCGAGGACGAGCAAACCTTCTAAGTTTGGTGTGGTAAAAGCATTGCTTTTTGTTTTTCCATAACCATTTATGGCATCTAAGGTCGAAGAAACCTCTAGAAAGAGGAAAGGGAAGGCAAAAGCTTCCACCTCCGAGCCATGGGAGATGGAGAGATTCATCTCAAGGGTGCATCAAAACCACTTCTATGAAGTTGTGGCCTTGAAGAAGGTGATCCCCGAAGTCCCTTTCAAACTCAAAAAGAGTGAATATCCAGAGATCCGACATGAGACCGAAGAAGAGGTTAGGAAGTTCTTACCAACCCCATTCAACAAGTCGGAATCTTAATGGTTCAAGAGTTCTATGCCAATGCATGGATCACCAAGAACCATGATCAAAGTGTGAACCCGGACCCAAAGAATTGGCTTACAATGGTTCGGGGGGAATGCTTAGATTTTAGTCCGGAAAAAATAAGGTTGGCATTCAACTTGCCCGTGATGCAAGGAGATGAACACCCCTACACTAGAAGGGTCAACTTTGATCAAAGGATGGACCAAGTCCTCATAGACATTTGTGAAGAGGGCGCTCAATGGAAGAGAGATTCAAGAGGAAAGCCGGTTCAACTGAGAAGGCATGACCTCAAGCCCGTGGCTAGGGGATGGTTGGAGTTTATCCAACGCCCAATCATTCCCACTAGCAACCGGTCCGAAGTTACTATAGACCGGGCTATCATGATTCATAGCATCATGATTGGAGAGGAAGTAGAAGTTCATGAGGTTATAGCCCAAGAACTTTATAAGGTGGCAGACAAGTCCTCTACCTTGGCAAGGTTAGCCTTTCATCATCTCATTTGTCACCTCTGTTATTCAGTTGGAATTGACATAGAGGGAGACATCCTCATTGATGAGGACAAGCCCATCACTAAGAAAAGGATGGAGCAAAGAAGAGATCCCACTCATCATGAAATCCCTGAGATACCTCAAGGGATGCACTTTCCTCCACAAAACTATTGGGAGCAAATCAACACCTCCCTAGGAGAATTGAGTTCCAACATGGGACAACTAAGGGTGGAGCACCAAGAACATTCCATCCTCCTCCATGAAATTAGAGAAGATTAAAGAATCATGAGAGAGGAGCAACAAAGGCAAGGAAGAGACATTGAGGAGCTCAAGCACTCCATAAGATCTTCAAGAGGAAGAACAAGCCGCCATCACTAAGGTGGACCCGTTCTTTAATCTCCTTGCTCTTTATTTTTCTGTTTTTTGAATTTTCATGCTTATGTTTGTGTCTTATGATCATTAGTGTCTTAGTGTCTATGCCTTAAAGTTATGAATGTCCTATGAATCCATCACCTTTCTTAAATGAAAAATGTTCTTAATTGAAAAAGAGAAGAATTGCATGAATTTTGAATTTTATAACAGATTAATTATTTTGATGTGATGGCAAGACTTTGACTTCTGAATGTATGCTTGAACAGTGCATATGTCTTTTGAATTTTTTGTTCATGAATGTTGGCTCTTGAAAGAATGATGAAAAAAGGAGACATCTTACTGAGGATCTGAAAAATCATAAAAATGATTCTTGAAGCAAGAAAAAGCAGTGAATACAAAAAAAAGGAAAAAGAAAAAGAAAAAAAATAAAGTCGTGATCCAAGGCAAAAAGAGTGTGCTTAAGAACCCTGGACACCTCTAGTTGGGGACTCTAGCAAAGCTGAGTCACAATCTGAAAAGGTTCACCCAATTATGTGTCTGTGGCATGTATGTAACCGGTGGTAATACTGGAAGACAGAGTGCTTTGGGCCACGGCCAAGACTCATAGAGTAGCTGTGTTCAAGAATCATCATACTTAACTAGGAGAATCAATAACACTATCTGGATTCTGAGTTCCCATAGAAGCCAATCATTCTGAATTTCAAAGGATAGAGTGAGATGCCAAAACTGTTCAGAGGCAAAAAGCTAAAAGCCCCGCTCATCTAATTAATACTGATCTTCAAAGATGTTTTTGGAATTCATTGCATATTCTCTTCTCTTTATCTTATTTGATTTTCAGTTGCTTGGGGACAAGCAACAATTTAAGTTTGGTGTTGTGATGAGCGGATAATTTATACGCTTTTTGGCATTGTTTTTAGTATGTTTTTAGTATGTTTTAGTTAGTTTTTATTATATTTTTATTAGTTTTTAGTTAAAATTCACTTTTCTGGACTTTACTATGAGTTTGTGTATTTTTCTGTGATTTTAGGTATTTTCTGGCTGAAATTGAGGGACCTGAGCAAAAATCTGATTCAGAGGCTGAAAAGGACTGCAGATGTTGTTGGATTCTGACCTCCCTGCACTCAAAGTGAATTTTCTAGAGCTACAGAAGCCCAATTGGCGCGCTCTCAATTGCATTGGAAAGTAGACATCCTGGGCTTTCCAGAAATGTATAATAGTCCATACTTTGCCCGAGATTTGATGGCCCAAACCGGCGTTCCAAATCAGCTCAAAACTGCCCGGCGTTAAACGCCGGAATTGGCACAAGAATGGGAGTTAAACACACAAACTGGCACAAAAGCTGGCGTTTAACTCCAAGAAAAGTCTCTACACATGAAAGCTTCAATGCTCAGCCCAAGCACACACCAAGTGGGCCCGAAAGTGGATTTTTATGTCATTTACTCATTTCTGTAAACCCTAGGCTACTAGTTCTCTACAAATAGGACCTTTTGCTATTGTATTTTCATCTTTCAATCTTAGAATCTTTTGATCATGTTTTTATGATTGAACCCTCTTTGGGAGGCTAGCCATTCGGCCATGCCTAGACCTTGTTCTTATGTATTTTCAACGCTGGAGTTTCTACACACCATAGATTAAGGTGTGGAGCTCTGCTGTACCTCGAGTATTAATGCAATTACTATTGTTCTTCTATTTAATCCGGCTTATTCTTGTTCTAAGATATCACTTGTTCCTCAACTTTATGAATGTGATGATTCGTGACACTCATCATCATTCTCACCTATGAACGTGTGCCTGACAACCACCTCCGTTCTACCTTAGATTGAGTGGATATCTCTTGGATTCCTTAATCATAATCTTCATGGTATAAGCTAGAATTGATGGTGGCATTCAAGAGAATCCGGATAGTCTAAACCTTGTCTGCGGTATTCTGAGTAGGATTCAAGGATTGAATGACTGTGACGAGCTTCAAACTCCTGAAGGTTGGGCGTTAGTGACAGACGCAAAAAAATCACTGGATTCTATTCCAACCTGATTGAGAACCGACAAATGATTAGCCGTGCTGTGACAGAGCGCGTTGAACATTTTCACTGAGAGGACGGGACTGTAGCCACTAACAACGGTGATGCCCAGCATATAGCTTGCCATGGAAAGGAGTAAGAAGGATTGGATGAAGACAGTAGGAAAGCAGAGAGACGGAAGGGACAAAGCATCTCCATACGCTTATCTGAAATTCTCACCAATGAATTACATAAGTATCTCTATCTTTATTTTATGCTTTATTCATAAATCCTCCACAACCATTTGAATCTACCTGACTGAGATTTATAAGGTGACCATAGCTTGCTTCATACCAACAATCTCCGTGGGATCGACCCTTACTCGCGTAAGGTTTATTACTTGGACGACCCAGTGCACTTGCTGGTTAGTTGTGCGAAGTTGTGATAAAGAGTTGAGATTGCAATTGAGCGTACCATCTTGATGGCGCCATTGATGATCACAATTTCGTGCACCAGTAACCTGTGTAAAGAAAAAAATAAAACATACTAAATAAAATAAATAAATAAATAGAGAAAAAAAATAATAAATAGGTAACACCAAACTTAATTTCAGAAATTAAGAAAAATATTGGTGCTATTTATTTATTTAAAAACTTTTTTGAAATTTTATTTTATTTTATTTTATTTATTTATTTTTTTTAATAAAAGAAAAAAAAGAAAAAAAATAAGGAAACGTGACAGGGGAGGGGGGAACAAAAGAAAGAAAAAAGAAAAAAAAAGGAATTGTAAAAAAAAAGAAAAAATATTAACGTAAAAAAAATTTTTTCTCTTTTTTTTTGAAAAATAATAAAACAATATTTAAATAAAAATTAAAACTAAAATGCCTAATCTAAGCAATCAAAAAACTAATAGTTGTTAATCACAATCAATCCCCGGCAACGGCGCCAAAAACCTGGTGCGGAATTTTATAACCCGCACTTACTAACCGGCAAGTGCAACAGGTCGTACCAAGTAATACCTTACGTGAGTAAGGGTCGATCCCAGGAGGATTGATGGATCAAGCAACAATGATTGATTGATTGGGTTAGTTAGGCAAGCAAAAATTGGTTTTGAGATGTTCAAAAGGTTTAAGTTCGAACTTAGAATATCAAAAGGATAGACAAATAAATGAGTTGGGAATAAAAGGTTGAGAAAGTAGTTAAGGTTTCGGAGTTATCTATTTTCCAGATTTATTTTTATCACTAACTAATTTAATCATGCAAGATATAATTTCATGGAAAAATATATGTGACTAGGCCCTAATTCCTTAGACCTTCCTAGTCTTCTCTAAAATTCATTAATTACCAATTCCTTGGTCAATTAATTCCAATTAGAGGGTGATGATCAATTTCTAGTTTATATGCCAAAAGAATTCTAATTATCCAAAAATAAAGGGATTACATGTCACGTATCCCGTTAAATACAAACAATTAGAAATTCAGTATAATATGTTTTCAAGCTGTTGTTCAAGTAAAGAGCTTTTCCAAGTTTTACAAGAACTCAATTAGAACATGGGTCATACTTCCGTTCCACCCATATTCATAAAGTAAAGAGCGAAAACAATTATTGAAATATAAATCAAGACATGAATTAAATTAGAAAGATCAAACGAATAAATCCATACAAATAGACAGAGCTCCTAACCATAACAATGAAGGATTAGCTGCTCATGGTTCAGAGAAGAAAAATAAGGGTTCTGGTAACAATCTGCTCCCTGTCTAAATGTACAGAGTTTCTATTTATTACTAATCCTAATAGGTTTAAAATAAAAAATTAAAAATAATATCTTTTCCTAAAAGATAAGATTTGAATTTAAATTTGAATTAATTAACAGATCTTCAGTTGATGGGTGGGGACCACTTGATTTGTCCATTCTACAGCTTCTAATCTGTGTTTTCTGGGTTGGAAACTGGGTAAAAAACAGCCCAGAAATTGTAACCAGCATTTTCTGTATTATTGCATATCGCGCATGTGACGCGTCCGCGTCGTCCACGCGTTCGCGTCATTTGTGCATATTCCAGTCCACGCGTTCGCGTCAGGCACGCGATCGCGTCATTGCGATTTCTCCATTCTGCGCGGTTGATGAGCGGATATTTTATAAGCTTTTTTAGGGTATTTTCATGTAGATTTTAGCATGTTTTAATTAGTTTTTAATATAATTTTATTAGTTTTTAGGAAAAAATCATATTTCTGGACTTTACTATGATTTTTTGTGTTTTTCTGTGATTTCAGGTATTTTCTGGCTGAAATTGAGGGAGCTGAGCAAAATTCTGAGTTAGGCTGAAAAAGGACTGTTGATGCTGTTGGATCCTGACCTCCCTGCACTCGAAATGGATTTTCTGAAGCTACAGAAGTCCAATTGGTGCGCTCTCAATGGCGTTGGAAAGTAGACATCCAGGGCTTTCCAGCAACATATAATAGTTCATACTTTGCGCGAAGATAGATGACGTAACTTGGCGTTGAACGCCAAGTACATGCTGCTGTCTGGAGTTAAACGCCAGAAACACGTCATGATCCGGAGTTGAACGCCCAAAACACGTTATATCTTGGAGTTCAACTCCAAGAAAAGCCTCAGTTCGGGGATAGCTTTAGTCTCAGCCCCAGCACACACCAAGTGGGCCCCAGAAGTGGATTTCTGCACCAATTATCTTAGTTTACTCATATCTTGCAAACCTAGGTTACTAGTTTACTATTTAAACAACTTTTAGAGAATTATTTTGTACCTCATGACATTTTCAGATCTGAATTTTATACACTTTGATGGCATGAGTCTCTAAACTCCATTGTTGGGGATGAGGAGCTCTGCAGCGTCTCGATGAATTAATGCAATTGTTTCTATTTCTCCATTCAAACGTGTGTGTTCCTATCTAAGATGTTCATTCGCGCTTAATTATGAAGAAGGTGATGATCCGTGACACTCATCACCTTCCTCAATCCATGAACGTGTGTCTGACAACCACCTCCGTTCTACATCAGATTGATTGAGCTTCTCTTAGATTCTTTAATCAGAATCTTCGTGGTATAAGCTAGATTGATGGCGGCATTCATGAGAATCCGGAAAGTCTAAACCTTGTCCGTGGTATTCCGAGTAGGATTCCGGGATTGAATGACTCTGATGAGCTTCAAACTCCTGAAGGCTGGGCGTTAGTGACAGACGCAAAAGAATCACTGGATTCTATTCCAACCTGATTGAGGACCGACAGATGATTAGCCGTGCTGTGACAGAGCATTTGGACCATTTTCACTGAGAGGATGGGAAGTAGCCATTGACAACGGTGACACCCTACATACAGCTTGCCATGGAGGGAACTTTGCACTTTTCCATGGATTGAATATTATATTACAGGAATAAATCAGACAAAGCATCTCCAAGACTCCAACATATTCTCCATTACTGCATAACAAGTAATTATTTCACACTCTTTTATTTTTCTAATAATTCCAACTGATAATTTTTATTGATATCCTAACTAAGAATAATAAAATAAACATAGCTTGCTTCAAACCAATAATCTCCGTGGGATCGACCCTTACTCACGTAAGGTATTACTTGGACGACCCAGTGCACTTGCTGGTTAGTTGTACGGATTGCAAATTCGTGCACCAAGTTTTTGGCGCGGTTGCTGGGGCTTATTCGAGTTTGAACAACTAAAGGTTTATTTTATTTCTTAGATTAGGAATAATTTATTTTTATTGTTATAGAGTCATTAAATTCTGATAGGATAGTTTCTTTTCAAAAATTTCTTTGCAAAAAAAAAATTTATTTTTCTTTATTTATTGTTAATTTTTCGTGAGTTTAGTGTCTTGTTCTAAGTTTGGTGTCAATTACATATTTGATATTTTTCTTTAAAATTTTCGAACTTGTGTTCTTTGCTCTTCATTGATCTTCAAGTTGTTCTTGTTTATTTTTCTTGTTTGATCTTGAGTTTTTCTTGTTCTGTGTCTTTTCTTGTTTTTCTTGTACTAATCCAAAGCATTAGTCTTCCAAAAAAGAAATATACCTGCTCAGAACAATTGTTACCTTTTTCTGCCCAATTGGCTAGAGTGTTGGTCTATGTTCTTGGTAATTGGGTATCTTTATTTCAAAACTTCTTTTAAAAAAAATAATTTTTCTTGATTTAATCTTGTGCCAAACTTTAAGTTTGGTGTTTTATTGCTAATTTTTCTTCAATTTTCAAAAATTGAGTGAAGTTTTCTAAAAATTTTAAGTTTGGTGTTCTTTCTTTTGTTCTTGGTGTTCTTGAGTCTTTCTTGTGTTTTGATCTTAAAATTTTTAAGTTTGGTATTTCTTGGTGTTTTCCCTCCAAAATTTTCGAAAATAAGGAGCATTAGATCTAAAAATTTTAAGTCTTGTGTCTTTTATGTGTTTTTCTCTTTCATCATAAAATTCAAAATTCAAAAAACTTTTATATCTTTTCTAACTAATTTTAAACTACATTTTCGAAATTTTTATATAAAAATTCAGATTTCAATTTCAAAATTTTTTGAAAAAAAAAATTTTCACAAAATATTTTCAAAAATTTTTTTTATATATTCCGTTTTTATTTATTCCACTTCTATAAAATAAATAATATCAACATACATACCATCTCTTTTATTCCATCATGGAACTAAGTGGAAATGAACAGTCCAGGAGGACTCTGGGGTCATATGCTAACCCCACTACTGCTTCATATGGGAGTAGTATCTGTATACCCTCCATTGGAGTTAGTAGCTTTGAGTTGAATCCTCAGCTCATTATCATGGTGCAGCAAAACTGCCAGTATTCCGGTCTTCCACAGGAAGAACCTACAGAGTTTCTGGCACAATTTTTGCAAATTGCTGACACAGTACATGATAAGGAAGTAGATCAGGATGTCTACAGATTATTACTGTTTCCATTTGCTGTAAAAGATCAAGCTAAGAGGTGGTTAAATAACCAACCTTAGAACAGCATAAAGACATGGAAACAGCTGTCAGAAAAATTCCTGAATCACTATTTCCCTCCAAAACGGATGACACAGCTAAGGTTAAGCATCCAAGGCTTCAAACAAGGAGATAATGAATCCCTTTATGATGCCTGGGAGAGATACAGAGAGATGCTAAGAAAATGCCCCTCTGAAATGTTTTCAGAGTGGGTGCAATTAGACATCTTCTACTATGGGCTTACAGAAAAAGCTCAGATTTCTCTAGACCACTCAGCTGGTGGATCTATACATATGAGAAAGACAATTGAAGAAGCTCAAGAGCTTATTGATACAGTTGCCAGAAATCAGCATCTGTACCTAAGTAGTGAATCTTCTATGAAAGAAGAAGCTAAAACAGTAACTGCTGAGCTCAGTCCTGTAGATCAGGCTAATGAATTCAATCAGTAATTAGACTTTCTAACTCAGCAGCTAGCCGATTTCAAAGAAATACTACAGGAAACAAGAATGGCCAACAGGAATATGGAAGTACAGTTAAAGCAAACAGAAAAGCAACTGTCAAAACAAATAGCAAAAGAATGCCAAGCAGTTCAATTATGAAGTGGGAAAACATTAAATACCTCACTTCAAAGCAGCAGGAAGCCAAGAAATGAACAAATGGCTACTCAAAATCCCTCTGAGGATAATCAGAGCCCAGAGAGGAATAAGGCTGGCGCTGAACGCCCAGACCATGCTCATTCCTGGCGTTTAACGCCAGAAACAAGCATGAATCCGGCGTTGAACGCCCAAAGGGAGCACAGTTCTGGCGTTCAGACGCCAGTAACAGATAAGGAGTTAGCGTTTAACGCCACTCCAGCTTCCACCCCTGGCATTCAAATGCCAGTGGGGGATCAGTCACATACAAGTTCTGATAACAACCCTTCTAAAAAGGCTTCCCAACCCACTTCTGTAGGTAATAAACCTGCAGCAACTAAGGTTGAGGAATATAAAGCCAAAATGCCTTATCCTCAAAAACTCCGCCAAGCGAAACAGGATAAGCAATTTGCCCGCTTTGCAGACTATCTCAGGACTCTTGAAATAAAGATTCTGTTTGTAGAAGCACTTGAGCAAATACCCTCTTATGCTAAGTTCATGAAAGAGATCTTAAGTCATAAGAAGGATTGGAGGGAAACTGAAAAAGTTTACCTCACTGAAGAATGCAGTGCAGTCATTCTGAAAAGCTTACCTGAGAAGCTTAAAGATCCCGGGAGCTTTATGATACCATGCACATTAGAGGGTAATTGTACCAAGCAGGCTCTATGTGATCTTGGGGCAAGTATCAACTTAATACCTGCATCTATTATCACAAAGCTTGGTTTGACTGAAGAAGTCAAACCAACCCGGATATGTCTTCAACTTGCTGATGGCTCCATTAAATACCCATCAGGCGTGATTGAAGACATGATTGTCAAGGTTGGGCCATTTGCCTTTCCTACTGACTTTGTGGTGCTGGAAATGGAGGAGCACAAGAGTGCAACTCTCATTCTAGGAAGACCTTTCCTAGCAACTGGCCGAACCCTCATTGACGTCCAAAAAGGGGAAGTAACCCTGAGAGTCAATGAGGAAGAGTTCAAGTTGAATGTTGCCAAAGCCATGCAACATCCAGACACACCAGATGACTGCATGAGTGTTGATATCATTGACTCTCTGGTAAGAGAGGTCAATATGGCTGAGAGTCTCGAATCAGAGCTAGAGGACATCTTTAAAGATGTTCAGCCTGATTTGGAGGAATCAGAGAGAATAATAGAACCTCTGAAAATCCCTCATGAAGAGGAGAAACCTCCCAAACCCGAGCTCAATCCATTACCACCATCCCTGAAATATGCATTTTTGGGAGAAGGTGATACCTTTCCTGTAATCATAAGCTCTACCTTAGAGCCACAGGAAGAGGAAGCACTAATTCAAGTGCTAAGGACACACAAGACAGCTCTTGGGTGGTCCATCAGTGATCTTAAGGGCATTAGCCCAGCCAGATGCATGCACAAGATCCTATTGGACGGTGACGCCAAGCCAGTAGTCCAACCACAAAGGCGGCTGAATCCAGCCATGAAGGACGTTGTGCAGAAGGAGGTCACTAAATTACTAGAGGCTGGGATTATTTATCCTATTTCTGACAGCCCCTGGGTAAGCCCTGTCCAAGTCGTCCCTAAGAAGGGAGGCATGACAGTGGTTCATAATGAAAAAATTGAACTGGTTCCTACAAGAACAGTTACAGGGTGGCGTATGTGTATTGATTATAGAAGGCTCAATACAGCCACCAGAAAGGATCATTTTCCTTTACCATTCATAGACCAGATGCTAGAAAGACTAGCAGGTCATGAATACCACTGCTTCCTGGATGGATATTCAGGTTATAATCAAATTGCAGTAGATCCCCAGGATCAAGAGAAAACGGCATTCACATGCCCATCTGGAGTATTTGCATACAGAAGGATGCCATTTGGCTTGTGCAATGCACCTGCAACCTTTCAAAGGTGCATGCTCTCTATCTTCTCTGATATGGTAGAGAAATTTCTGGAAGTCTTCATGGATGACTTTTCAGTATTTGGAGACTCATTCAGCTCCTGCCTTAACCATTTAGCACTTGTTCTGAAAAGATGCCAAGAGACCAACCTAGTTTTAAACTGGGAAAAATGTCACTTTATGGTGACTGAAGGGATTGTCCTTGGGCATAAAATTTCAAACAAGGGAATAGAGGTGGATCAAGCTAAAGTTGAAGTAATTGAAAAATTACCACCACCTGCCAATGTTAAGGCAATCAGAAGCTTTCTGGGGCATGCAGGATTCTATAGGAGGTTTATAAAGGATTTTTCAAAAATTGCAAAACCTCTGAGCAATCTGCTAGCTGCTGACACGCTATTTGTGTTTGACATAAAGTGTCTGCAGGCGTTTGAGACCCTGAAAGCTAAGCTGGTCACAGCACCAGTTATTTCTGCACCATACTGGACATTACCCTTTGAACTAATGTGTGATGCCAGTGACCATACCATTGGTGCAGTATTGGGACAGAGGCATAACAAGCTTCTGCATGTCATTTATTATGCTAGCAGTGTTTTAAATGATGCCCAGAAAAATTACACAACCACAGAAAAAGAATTACTTGCAGTGGTTTATGCCATTGACAAGTTTAGATCCTACTTAGTAGGATCAAAAGTGATTGTGTACACTGACCATGCTGCTCTTAAATATCTACTCACAAAGCAGGATTCAAAGCCCAGGCTCATAAGATGGGTGTTGCTTTTGTAAGAGTTTGATATAGAAATAAGTGACAGAAAAGGAACAGAGAATCAAGTAACTGATCACTATCCCGGATACAACCAGTAGCAGGAGCATCCCTCCCTCCTACTGAGATCTCTGAAACCTTTCCGGAAGAGCAATTGTTTGCTGTTCAGGAAGCTCTGTGGTTTGCAGACATTACAAACTATAAGACACAAGGTTCTCCTTTTGTAACCATGGAGAGGAAGCATGAAAAGCTTCTCTCACTGCAGAGTCAACTAAAGCCCCCACAGTCCAACTTTAAGTTTGGTGTTGGGAGGCCACAACCAAACTCTAAGTTTGGTGTTGAACCCCCACATTCAAACTCTAAGTTTGATGTTGGGAGGTCCCAACCCTACTCTGATTATCTCTGAGACTCCATGAGAGCTCACTGTCCAGCTAAGGACAATAAAGAAGCGCTTGCTGGGAGGCAACCCAGCCAATCACAAAATGTAATTTTATTTGTTTTTGCTAATTAATTTTTACAGGTATATGTTAAAGTATCTTCAAAAGGTAAAATAGCAATTGATTGAATTCACAGAGTTACAAGGGAATTTGGAAGCTCACTGGCGTGAAAAAGCCAGTAAGAAACATTTTGGGCGTTGAACGCCCAAAAGAAGCACCCACTGGGCGTTCAACGCCAGTAAGGGTAGCCATCTGGGCGTTAAATGCCAGAAAGGAGCATCTTCTGGCGTTGAATGCCAGAAAGAAGCACCTTCTGGGCGTTTAACGCCAGATTGACAGCGTCCTGGGCGTTCAGAAAAACGCCCAGTGACAAAGGACTTCCTGGCGTTCAACGCCAGAAAGAAGCAATAGCTGGGCGTTGAACGCCCAGGAGAAGCAGCAATTGGGCGTTAAACGCCCAAAACAAGCAGCATTTGGGCATTTAACGCCAGAATGGTGGGGAGGAGGTAAAATTCGTTTTTCTTCACAAATTTTCTAATTTTTATGTTTCAATTCATAATTTCTTGCATAAACATGTTTTAAAATATCATCCTTCAATTCCAAAAATTTTCCAAATATTTTTCAAATCTTTTTCAACTCATCTTATTTTTTTTTTGAAACTGCCTCTCCTTCTATTCCTCTCCTTTCCTTTCTTTTGCTTGAGGACAAGCAAGCCTGTAAGTTTGGTGTGATTTGCCATGATCACTGAGCTAAAACTCATTAAGATCATGGCACCTAAGGGAACAGAAAGAGCAAGGATGTGAACTTAAGGGAGCTAAAGCGTCAGAAATTAATTCTTGAAGGCACCCCACAGACTAGAGGAACATCCGCTTCCCAAAATACAGGTTGTTAAGTTCTAATTCTAGCTTTAACTCTGTGATAGTATTATTATAGGATTTTACCTTAGAAGTTATATAGGAGTAGTAGTAATTAGCATATCTATTTTAATTTTATTTTCAATTAAGTTATAATTTATTTTTCTCATCATCATCAAACATGAATAAAATAGTAGATTTTTTAGAATAAAGAGGCAATTTAATTTTTTTTGAGTTCTTAATAAGGAAAATTCTAATTATTTATATGTGGTGGCAATACTTTTTGTCTTCTGAATGAATGCTTGAACAGTGCATATTTTTTATATTGAATTTTATGAATGTTAAAATTGTTGGCTCCTGAAAGAATGATGAACAAGAGAAATGTTATTGATGATCTGAAAAATCATGAAATTGATCCTTGAAGCAAGAAAAAGCAGTGGAAAAAAAAATTCTTGCGAAAAAAAAGAGAGAAAGAAAAAGCAAGCAGAAAAAGCCAATAGCCCTTAAAACCAAAAGGCAAGGGTAAAAAGGATCCAAGGCTTTGAGCATTAATGGATAGGAGGGCCCAAGGAAATAAATCCAGGCCTAAGCGGCTAAATCAAGCTGTCCCTAACCATGTGCTTGTGGCATGCAGGTCCAAGTGAAAAGCTTGAGACTGAGTGGTTAAAGTCGTGATCCAAAGCAAAAGAGTGTGCTTAAGAACACTGGATACCTCTAATTGGGGACTCTAGCAAAGCTGAGTCACAATCTGAAAAGGTTCACCCAATTATGTGTCTGTGGCATTTATGTATCCGGTGGTAATACTGGAAAACAAGGTGCTTAGGGCCACGGCCAAGACTCATAAAGTAGCTGTGTTCAAGAATCAACATACTAAACTAGGAGAATCAATAATACTATCTGAATTCTGAGTTCCTATGGATGCCAACCATTCTGAATTTCAAAGGATAAAGTGAGATTCCAAAACTGTTCAAAAGCAAAAAGCTACTAGTCCCGCTCATCTAATTAGAATCTGAGCTTCACTTGAAACTCTGAGATATTATTGTTTCTTAATTTCTTTTCATCCTATTTTATTTATCTAGTTGCTTGGGGACAAGCAACAGTTTAAGTTTGGTGTTGTGATGAGCGGATATTTTATACGCTTTTTGAGGGTATTTTCATGTAGATTTTAGCATGTTTTAATTAGTTTTTAATGTAATTTTATTAGTTTTTAGGCAAAAATTATATTTCTAGACTTTACTATGAGTTTGTGTGTTTTTCTATGATTTCAAATATTTTCTGGCTGAAATTGAGGGAGCTGAGCAAAATTCTAAGTTAGGCTGAAAAAGGACTGCTGATGCTGTTGGATCCTGACCTCCCTGCACTCGAAATGGATTTTCTGGAGCTACAGGAGTCCAATTGGCGCGCTCTCAATGGCGTTGGAAAGAAGACATCCAGGGCTTTCCAGCAATATATAATAGTCCATACTTTGCGCGAAGATAGACGACGTAACTTGGCGTTGAACGCCAAGTACATGCTGCTGTCTGGAGTTAAACGCCAGAAACACGTCATGATCCGGAGTTGAACGCCCAAAACACGTTATAACTTGGAGTTCAACTCCAAGAAAAGCCTCAGTTCGTGGATAGCATTAGTCTCAGCTCCAGCACACACCAAGTGGGCCCCAGAAGTGGATTTCTGCACCAATTATCTTAGTTTACTCATATTTTGCAAACCTAGGTTACTAGTTTACTATTTAAACAACTTTTAGAGAATTATTTTGTACCTCATGACATTTTCAGATCTGAATTTTATACACTTTGACGGCATGAGTCTCTAAACTCCATTGTTGGGGGTGAGGAGCTCTGCAGCGTCTCGATGAATTAATGCAATTGTTTCTATTTCTCTATTCAAACGTGTGTGTTCTTATCTAAGATGTTCATTCGCGCTTAATTATGAAGAAGGTGATGATCCGTGACACTCATCACCTTCCTCAATCCATGAACGTGTGTCTGACAACCACTTCCGTTCTACATCAGATTGATTGAGCTTCTCTTAGATTCTGTAATCAGAATCTTCGTGGTATAAGCTAGATTGATGGCGGCATTCATGAGAATCCGGAAAGTCTAAACCTTGTCCGTGGTATTCCGAGTAGGATTCCAGGATTGAATGACTGTGACAAGCTTCAAACTCCTGAAGGCTGGGCGTTAGTGACAGACGCAAAAGAATCACTGGATTTTATTCCAACCTGATTGAGGACCGACAGATGATTAGCCGTACTGTGACAGAGCATTTGGACCATTTTCACTGAGAGGATGGGAAGTAGCCATTGACAACGGTGACACCCTACATACAGCTTGCCATGGAGGGAACTTTGCACTTTTCCATGGATGGAATATTATATCACAGGAATAAATCAGACAAAGCATCTCCAAGACTCCAACATATTCTCCATTACTGCATAACAAGTAATTATTTCACACTCTTTTATTTTTCTAATAATTCAAAATGATAATTTTTATTGATATCCTAACTAAGAATAATAAAATAAACATAGCTTGCTTCAAACCAATAATCTCCGTGGGATCGACCCTTACTCACGTAAGGTATTACTTGGACGACCCAGTGCACTTGCTGGTTAGTTGTACGGATTGCAAATTCGTGCACCAGCGGTCGCGTGAGCCATGCGTCCGCGTCGGTCTTCGATGGTCATCCCTTTGGTTTCTTCTTTTTTTCTCTGCAGAAACTTCATCAAATCCATCCGAATGCTCCCTAAAATTAATAAAATTGCACAAAACTCAAAATAACATCCATATTGGCTAAAATATAAATAATTCTTAATTAAACTCAACAAATTAGATGCAAATTCACTAGGAAAAGATAGACAAGATGCTCACGCATAAACAAGCCTATCACTAAGAAGAGGATGGAGCAAACTAGAGAGTATGCACAAGAGCCTGTGCAACCGCCTTTGCATGAGATCCCTGAGATGCCTCAAGGGATGTATTTTCTTCTTTAAAGCTTTTGGGATCAATGGCAAACTTCTCTTGGAGAATTAAGCACTAACATCGAAAGATTGAGGATGGAGCATTAAGAGCACTCCACTACCCTCAATGAAATTAAATAAGATCAAGGGGCTATGAGGAAAGAACAACAAAGACAAAGGAGTGACATTGAAAAGATCAAGAACTACATTGGATCCTGAAGGAGGAGTACTAGCCGACACCATTAAGGTGGATTCGTTCTCTTAATCCCCTTTTCTTTTGTTATTTTTCTGTATGTTTTATTGTCTGTTTTCTTGTTCTTATTGCATGATCAATTGCATTTATGTATTAAAGTTATAAAATGTTTCATATATCTCTCACCTTACTTAAAAGAATTTTTTTTGAAAAGAATTGAGAGATACATGAATTTTGAGTTTTATAATAAGAATAGTCAATTATTTTGATGTGGTGGCATTGCTTTTGTTTTTTGAATATATGAATGAAAAGTGTATATTTGAAATTGAAATTTATGAATGTTGGCTCTTGAAAGAATGATGATAAAAGAGAAGTATTATTGTTAGTCTGAAAATTAAAAAAAAAATTGATTCTTGAAACAAGAAAAAGTAGCAAAAAGAAAAAGAAAAAGTATGTTTCAAAAGAAAAAAATAAAAAATAAAAAGCAGAAAAAGCCAAAAACCCTTTAAACCAAAAAGAAAGGGTAAAAGGATCCAAGGCTTTGAGCATCAATGGTCAGGATGGCCTAAAGGAAACAAAATCCTGGCCTAAGTTGCTCAACCAAGCTGCCCCTAACCGTGTGCTTGGGGTGTGAAGGTGTTAAGTGAAATGCTTGAGACTGAGCAGTTAAAGTCACGATCTAAAGCAAAAAGAGTGTGCTTAAGAACTCTAGACACCTCTATCTGGGGATTCTAGCAAAGCTGAATCACAATCCAAAAGGGTTCACCTAGTTAAAGTGTCTGCGGCATTTATGTATCCGGTGGTAATACTAGAAAACAAAGTGCTTAGGGCCACGGCCAAGACTCTAAAAAGGTGTGTTTAAGAATAAAAAAAAGAACTAAAATAGGAGAATCAATAATATCATATGGATTCTAAGTTCCTGAAAGATGCCAACATTTATGAGTTTCAATGGATAGTGAGATGCCAAAACTATTCAGAAGCAAAAAGCTACTAAGTCCCGCTCATCTGATTGAAACTGAGCTTCATTGAAAACTCTTGAGATTTATTATATCTTACTCTTCTTTTTATCCTACTTTGTTTTTAGTTTCTTGGGGACAAGCAACAGTTTATGTTTGGTGTTGTGATGAGCGGATATTTTATACGCTTTTTGAGGGTATTTTCATGTAGATTTTAGCATGTTTTAATTAGTTTTTAATATAATTTTATTAGTTTTTAGGAAAAAATCATATTTCTGGACTTTACTATGAGTTTGTGTGTTTTTCTGTGATTTCAGATATTTTCTGGCTGAAATTGAGGGAGCTGAGCAAAATTCTGAGTTAGGCTGAAAAAGGACTGCTGATGCTGTTGAATCCTGACCTCCCTGCACTCAAAATATATTTTCTGGAGCTACTTGAGTCCAATTGGCGCGCTCTCAATGGCGTTGGAAAGTAGACATGCAGGGCTTTCCAGCAATATATAATAGTCCATACTTTGCGCGAAGATAGACGACGTAACTTGGTGTTGAACGCCAAGTACATGCTGCTGTCTGGAGTTAAACGCCAGAAACACGTCATGATCCGGAGTTGAACGCCCAAAACACGTTATAACTTGGAGTTCAACTCCAAGAAAAGCCTCAGTTCATGGATAGCTTTAGTCTCAGCCCCAGCACACACCAAGTGGGCCCCAGAAGTGGATTTCTGCACCAATTATCTTAGTTTACTCATATTTTGCAAACCTAGGTTACTAGTTTACTATTTAAACAACTTTTAGAGAATTATTTTGTACCTCATGACATTTTCAGATCTGAATTTTATACACTTTGACGGCATGAGTCTCTAAACTCCATTGTTGGGGGTGAGGAGCTCTGCAGCGTCTCGATGAATTAATGCAATTGTTTCTATTTCTCCATTCAAACGTGTGTGTTCCTATCTAAGATGTTCATTCGCGACTAATTATGAATAAGGTGATGATCCGTGACACTCATCACCTTCCTCAATCCATGAACGTGTGTCTGACAACCACTTCCGTTCTACATCAGATTGATTGAGCTTCACTTAGATTCTTTAATCAAAATCTTCGTGGTATAAGCTAGATCGATGGCGGCATTCATGAGAATCCGGAAAGTCTAAACCTTGTCCGTGGTATTCCGAGTAGGATTCCAGGATCGAATGACTGTGATGAGGTTCAAACTCCTGAAGGCTGGGCGTTAGTGACAGACGCAAAAGAATCACTGGATTCTATTCCAACCTGATTGAAGACCGACAGATGATTAGCCGTGCTGTGACAGAGCTTTTGGACCATTTTCACTGAGAGGATGGGAAGTAGCCATTGACAACGTTGACACCCTACATACAGCTTGCCATGGAGGGAACTTTGCACTTTTCCATGGATGGAATATTATATTACAGGAATAAATCAGACAAAGCATCTCCAAGACTCCAACATATTCTCCATTACAGCATAACAAGTAATTATTTCACACTCTTTTATTTTTCTAATAATTCCAACTGATAATTTTTATTGATATCCTAACTAAGAATAATAAAATAAACATAGCTTGCTTCAAACCAATAATCTCCGTGGGATCGACCCTTACTCACGTAAGGTATTACTTGGACGACCCAGTGCACTTGCTGGTTAGTTGTACGGATTGCAAATTCGTGCACCAGCGGTCGCGTGAGCCATGCGTCCGCGTCGGTCTTCGCTGGTCATCCCTTTGGTTTCTTCTTTTTTTCTCTGCAGAAACTTCGTCAAATCCATCCGAATGCTCCCTAAAATTAATAAAATTGCACAAAACTCAAAATAGCATCCATATTGGCTAAAATATAAATAATTCTTAATTAAACTCAACAAATTAGATGCAAATTCACTAGGAAAAGATAGACAAGATGCTCACGCATAAACAAGCCTATCACTAAGAAGAGGATGGAGCAAACTAGAGAGTATGCACAAGAGCCTGTGCAACCGCCTTTGCATGAGATCCCTGAGATGCCTCAAGGGATGTATTTTCTTCTTTAAAGCTTTTGGGATCAATGGCAAACTTCTCTTGGAGAATTAAGCACTAACATCGAAAGATTGAGGATGGAGCATTAAGAGCACTCCACTACCCTCAATGAAATTAAATAAGATCAAGGGGCTATGAGGAAAGAACAACAAAGACAAAGGAGTGACATTGAAAAGATCAAGAACTACATTGGATCCTGAAGGAGGAGTACTAGCCGACACCATTAAGGTGGACTCGTTCTCTTAATCCCATTTTCTTTTGTTATTTTTCTGTATGTTTTATTGTCTGTTTTCTTGTTCTTATTGCATGATCATTTGCATTTATGTATTAAACTTATAAAATGTTTCATATATCTCTCACCTTACTTAAAAGAATTTTTTTTTGAAAAGAATTGAGAGATACATGAATTTTGAGTTTTATAATAAGAATAGTCAATTATTTTGATGTGGTGGCATTGCTTTTGTTTTTTGAATATATGAATGAAAAGTGTATATTTGAAATTGAAATTTATGAATGTTGGCTCTTGAAAGAATGATGATAAAAGAGAAGTATTATTGTTAGTCTGAAAATTTAAAAAAAAAAATTGATTCTTGAAACAAGAAAAAGTAGCAAAAAGAAAAAGAAAAAGTATGTTTCAAAAGAAAAAAATAAAAAATAAAAAGCAGAAAAAGCCAAAAACCCTTTAAACCAAAAGGAAAGGGTAAAAGGATCCAAGGCTTTGAGCATCAATGGTCAGGATGGCCTAAAGGAAACAAAATCCTGGCCTAAGTTGCTCAACCAAGCTGCCCCTAACCGTGTGCTTGGGGTGTGAAGGTGTTAAGTGAAATGCTTGAGACTGAGCAGTTAAAGTCACGATCTAAAGCAAAAAGAGTGTGCTTAAGAACTCTAGACACCTCTATCTGGGGATTCTAGCAAAGCTGAATCACAATCCAAAAGGGTTCACCTAGTTAAAGTGTCTGCGGCATTTATGTATCCGGTGGTAATACTAGAAAACAAAGTGCTTAGGGCCACGGCCAAGACTCTAAAAAGGTGTGTTTAAGAATAAAAAAAAAGAACTAAAATAGGAGAATCAATAATATCATATGGATTCTAAGTTCCTGAAAGATGCCAACATTTCTGAGTTTCAATGGATAGTGAGATGCCAAAACTATTCAGAAGCAAAAAGCTACTAAGTCCCGCTCATCTGATTGAAACTGAGCTTCATTGAAAACTCTTGAGATTTATTATATCTTACTCTTCTTTTTATCCTACTTTGTTTTTAGTTTCTTGGGGACAAGCAACAGTTTAAGTTTGGTGTTGTGATGAGCGGATATTTTATACGCTTTTTGAGGGTATTTTCATGTAGATTTTAACATGTTTTAATTAGTTTTTAATATAATTTTATTAGTTTTTAGGCAAAAATCATATTTCTGGACTTTACTATGAGTTTGTGTATTTTTCTGTGATTTCAGATATTTTCTGGCTGAAATTGAAGGAGCTGAGCAAAATTCTGAGTTAGGCTGAAAAAGGACTGCTGATGCTGTTGGATCCTGACCTCCCTGCACTCGAAATGGATTTTCTGGAGCTACAGGAGTCCAATTGGCGCGCTCTCAATGGCGTTGGAAAGTAGACATCCAGGGCTTTCCAGCAATATATAATAGTCCATACTTTGCGCGAAGATAGACGACGTAACTTGGCGTTGAACGCCAAGTACATGCTGCTGTCTGGAGTTAAACGCCAGAAACACGTCATGATCCGGAGTTGAACGCCCAAAACACGTTATAACTTGGAGTTCAACTCCAAGAAAAGCCTCAGTTCGTGGATAGCTTTAGTCTCAGCCCCAGCACACACCAAGTGGGCCCCAGAAGTGGATTTCTGCACCAATTATCTTAGTTTACTCATATTTTGCAAACCTAGGTTACTAGTTTACTATTTAAACAACTTTTAGAGAATTATTTTGTACCTCATGACATTTTCAGATCTGAATTTTATACACTTTGACGGCATGAGTCTCTAAACTCCATTGTTGGGGGTGAGGAGCTCTACAGCGTCTCGATGAATTAATGCAATTGTTTCTATTTCTCCATTCAAACGTGTGTGTTCCTATCTAAGATGTTCATTCGCGCTTAATTATGAAGAAGGTGATGATCTGTGACACTCATCACCTTCCTCAATCCATGAACGTGTGTCTGACAACCACTTCCGTTCTACATCAGATTGATTGAGCTTCTCTTAGATTCTTTAATCAGAATCTTCGTGGTATAAGCTAGATTGATGGCGGCATTCATGAGAATCCGGAAAGTCTAAACCTTGTCTGTGGTATTCCGAGTAGGATTCCAGGATTGAATGACTGTGACGAGCTTCAAACTCCTGAAGGCTGGGCGTTAGTTACAGACGCAAAAGAATCACTGGATTCTATTCCAACCTGATTGAGGACCGACAGATGATTAGCCATGCTGTGACAGAGCATTTGGACCATTTTCACTGAGAGGATGGGAAGTAGCCATTGACAACGGTGACACCCTACATACAGCTTGCCATGGAGGGAACTTTGCACTTTTCCATGGATGGAATATTATATTACAGGAATAAATCAGACAAAGCATCTCCAAGACTCCAACATATTCTCCATTACTGCATAACAAGTAATTATTTCACACTCTTTTATTTTTCTAATAATTCCAACTGATAATTTTTATTGATATCCTAACTAAGAATAATAAAATAAACATAGCTTGCTTCAAACCAATAATCTCCGTGGGATCGACCCTTACTCACGTAAGGTATTACTTGGACGACCCAGTGCACTTGCTGGTTAGTTGTACGGATTGCAAATTCGTGCACCAGCGGTCGCGTGAGCCATGCGTCCGCGTCGGTCTTCGCTGGTCATCCCTTTGGTTTCTTCTTTTTTTCTCTGCAGAAACTTCGTCAAATCCATCCCAATGCTCCCTAAAATTAATAAAATTGCACAAAACTCAAAATAGCATCCATATTGGCTAAAATATAAATAATTCTTAATTAAACTCAACAAATTAGATGCAAATTCACTAGGAAAAGATACACAAGATGCTCACGCATAAACAAGCCTATCACTAAGAAGAGGATGGAGCAAACTAGAGAGTATGCACAAGAGCCTGTGCAACCGCCTTTGCATGAGATCCCTGAGATGCCTCAAGGGATGTATTTTCTTCTTTAAAGCTTTTGGGATCAATGGCAAACTTCTCTTGGAGAATTAAGCACTAACATCGAAAGATTGAGGATGGAGCATTAAGAGCACTCCACTACCCTCAATGAAATTAAATAAGATCAAGGGGCTATGAGGAAAGAACAACAAAGACAAAGGAGTGACATTGAAAAGATCAAGAACTACATTGGATCCTGAAGGAGGAGTACTAGCTGACACCATTAAGGTGGATTCGTTCTCTTAATCCCCTTTTCTTTTGTTATTTTTCTGTATGTTTTATTGTCTGTTTTCTTGTTCTTATTGCATGATCATTTGCATTTATGTATTAAAGTTATAAAATGTTTCATATATCTCTCACCTTACTTAAAAGAATTTTTTTTGAAAAGAATTGAGAGATACATGAATTTTGAGTTTTATAATAAGAATAGTCAATTATTTTGATGTGGTGGCATTGCTTTTGTTTTTTGAATATATGAATGAAAAGTGTATATTTGAAATTGAAATTTATGAATGTTGGCTCTTGAAAGAATGATGATAAAAGAGAAGTATTATTGTTTTGTCTGAAAATTTAAAAAAAAAAATTGATTCTTGAAACAAGAAAAAGTAGCAAAAAGAAAAAGAAAAAGTATGTTTCAAAAGAAAAAAATAAAAAATAAAAAGCAGAAAAAGCCAAAAACCCTTTAAACCAAAAAGAAAGGGTAAAAGGATCCAAGGCTTTGAGCATCAATGGTTAGGATGGCCTAAAGGAAACAAAATCCTGGCCTAAGCTGCTCAACCAAGCTGCCCCTAACCGTGTGCTTGGGGTGTGAAGGTGTTAAGTGAAATGCTTGAGACTGAGCAGTTAAAGTCACGATCTAAAGCAAAAAGAGTGTGCTTAAGAACTCTAGACACCTCTATCTGGGGATTCTAGCAAAGCTGAATCACAATCCAAAAGGGTTCACCTAGTTAAAGTGTCTGCGGCATTTATGTATCCGGTGGTAATACTAGAAAACAAAGTGCTTAGGGCCACGGCCAAGACTCTAAAAAGGTGTGTTTAAGAATAAAAAAAAAAGAACTAAAATAGGAGAATCAATAATATCATATGGATTCTAAGTTCCTGAAAGATGCCAACATTTCTGAGTTTCAATAGATAGTGAGATGCCAAAACTATTCAGAAGCAAAAAGCTACTAAGTCCCGCTCATCTGATTGAAACTGAGCTTTATTGAAAACTCTTGAGATTTATTATATCTTACTCTTCTTTTTATCCTACTTTGTTTTTAGTTTCTTGGGGACAAGCAACAGTTTAAGTTTGGTGTTGTGATGAGCGGATATTTTATACGCTTTTTGAGGGTATTTTCATGTAGATTTTAACATGTTTTAATTAGTTTTTAATATAATTTTATTAGTTTTTAGGCAAAAATCATATTTCTGGACTTTACTATGAGTTTGTGTGTTTTTCTGTGATTTCAGATATTTTCTGGCTGAAATTGAAGGAGCTGAGCAAAATTCTGAGTTAGGCTGAAAAAGGACTGCTGATGCTGTTGGATCCTAACCTCCCTGCACTCGAAATGGATTTTCTGGAGCTACAGGAGTCCAATTGGCGCGCTCTCAATGGCGTTGGAAAGTAGACATCCAGGGCTTTCCAGCAATATATAATAGTCCATACTTTGCGCGAAGATAGACGACGTAACTTGGCGTTGAACGCCAAGTACATGCTGCTGTCTGGAGTTAAACGCCAGAAACACGTCATGATCCGGAGTTGAACGCTCAAAACACGTTATAACTTGGAGTTCAACTCCAAGAAAAGCCTCAGTTCGTGGATAGCTTTAGTCTCAGCCCCAGCACACACCAAGTGGGCCCCAGAAGTGGATTTCTGCACCAATTATCTTAGTTTACTCATATTTTGCAAACCTAGGTTACTAGTTTACTATTTAAACAACTTTTAGAGAATTACTTTGTACCTCATGACATTTTCAGATCTGAATTTTATACACTTTGACGGCATGAGTCTCTAAACTCCATTGTTGGGGGTGAGGAGCTCTACAGCGTCTCGATGAATTAATGCAATTGTTTCTATTTCTCCATTCAAACGTGTGTGTTCCTATCTAAGATGTTCATTCGCGCTTAATTATGAAGAAGGTGATGATCCGTGACACTCATCACCTTCCTCAATCTATGAACGTGTGTCTAACAACCACTTCCGTTCTACATCAGATTGATTGAGCTTCTCTTAGATTCTTTAATCAGAATCTTCGTGGTATAAGCTAGATTGATGGCGGCATTCATGAGAATCCGGAAAGTCTAAACCTTGTCCATGGTATTCCGAGTAGGATTCCAGGATTGAATGACTGTGACGAGCTTCAAACTCCTGAAGGCTGGGCGTTAGTGACAGACGCAAAAGAATCACTGGATTCTATTCCAACCTGATTGAGGACCGACAGATGATTAGCCGTGCTGTGACAGAGCATTTGGACCATTTTCACTGAGAGGATGGGAAGTAGCCATTGACAACGGTGACACCCTACATACAGCTTGCCATGGAGGGAACTTTGCACTTTTCCATGGATGGAATATTATATTACAGGAATAAATCAGACAAAGTATCTCCAAGACTCCAACATATTCTCCATTACTGCATAACAAGTAATTATTTCACACTCTTTTATTTTTCTAATAATTCCAACTGATAATTTTTATTGATATCATAACTAAGAATAATAAAATAAACATAGCTTGCTTCAAACCAATAATCTCCGTGGGATCGACCCTTACTCACGTAAGGTATTACTTGGATGACCCAGTGCACTTGCTGGTTAGTTGTACGGATTGCAAATTCGTGCACCAGCGGTCGCGTGAGCCATGCGTCCGCGTCGGTCTTCGCTGGTCATCCCTTTGGTTTCTTCTTTTTTTCTCTACAGAAACTTCATTAAATCCATCCGAATGCTCCCTAAAATTAATAAAATTGTACAAAACTCAAAATAGCATCCATATTGGCTAAAATATAAATAATTCTTAATTAAACTCAACAAATTAGATGCAAATTCACTAGGAAAAGATAGACAAGATGCTCACGCATAAACAAGCCTATCACTAAGAAGAGGATGGAACAAACTAGAGAGTATGCACAAGAGCCTGTGCAACCGCCTTTGCATGAGATCCCTGAGATGCCTCAAGGGATGTATTTTCTTCTTTAAAGCTTTTGGGATCAATGGCAAACTTCTCTTGGAGAATTAAGCACTAACATCGAAAGATTGAGGATGGAGCATTAAGAGCACTCCACTACACTCAATGAAATTAAATAAGATCAAGGGGCTATGAGGAAAGAACAACAAAGACAAAGGAGTGACATTGAAAAGATCAAGAACTACATTGGATCCTGAAGGAGGAGTACTAGCCGACACCATTAAGGTGGATTCGTTCTCTTAATCCCCTTTTCTTTTGTTATTTTTCTGTATGTTTTATTGTCTATTTTCTTGTTCTTATTGCATGATCATTTGCATTTATGTATTAAAGTTATAAAATGTTTCATATATCTCTCACCTTACTTAAAAGAATTTTTTTTTTGAAAAGAATTGAGAGATACATGAATTTTGAGTTTTATAATAAGAATAGTCAATTATTTTGATGTGGTGGCATTGCTTTTGTTTTTTGAATATATGAATGAAAAGTGTATATTTGAAATTGAAATTTATGAATGTTGGCTCTTGAAAGAATGATGATAAAAGAGAAGTATTATTGTTAGTCTGAAAATTTAAAAAAAATTGATTCTTGAAACAAGAAAAAGTAGCAAAAAGAAAAAGAAAAAGTATGTTTCAAAAGAAAAAAATAAAAAATAAAAAGCAGAAAAAGCCAAAAACCCTTTAAACCAAAAAGAAAGGGTAAAAGGATCCAAGGCTTTGAGCATCAATGGTCTGGATGGCCTAAAGGAAACAAAATCCTGGCCTAAGCTGCTCAACCAAGCTGCCCCTAACCGTGTGCTTGGGGTGTGAAGGTGTTAAGTGAAATGCTTGAGACTGAGCAGTTAAAGTCACGATCTAAAGCAAAAAGAGTGTGCTTAAGAACTCTAGACACCTCTATCTGGGGATTCTAGCAAAGCTGAATCACAATCCAAAAGGGTTCACCTAGTTAAAGTGTCTGCGGCATTTATGTATCCAGTGGTAATACTAGAAAACAAAGTGCTTAGGGCCACAGCCAAGACTCTAAAAAGGTGTGTTTAAGAATAAAAAAAAAGAACTAAAATAGGAGAATCAATAATATCATCTGGATTCTAAGTTCCTGAAAGATGCCAACATTTCTGAGTTTCAATGGATAGTGAGATGCCAAAACTATTCAGAAGCAAAAAGCTACTAAGTCCCGCTCATCTGATTGAAACTGAGCTTCATTGAAAACTCTTGAGATTTATTATGTCTTACTCTTCTTTTTATCCTACTTTGTTTTTAGTTTCTTGGGGACAAGCAACAGTTTAAGTTTGGTGTTGTGATGAGCGGATATTTTATACACTTTTTAGCATTGTTTAGTATGTTTTGTTTAAGTTTTATTAAGTTTTCATAGGTTTTAGTGTTAAATTCACATTTTTGGATTCTCCTTTGAGTTTGTGTGTTTTTATGCAATTTCAAGTATTTTCTGGCTGAAATTGAGGAGCTGGAGCAAAAGTTTGTTTCAGAGGCAGAGAAAGTGTTGCAGATGTTGTCTGGATCTGACCTCATTGCATTTGAAAGAGCGTTTTTGGAGCTACATAACTCCAAATAGAGAGTTCTCAAAAACTTTGGAAAGCTAACATACAGAACTTTCCAGAAATATATAATAGTCTTTACTTTGCTTCAGAAAAGAAGGCCCAAAACTGGCGTTCAACGCTAACCTCCTTTCTTATTCTAGGAGTCCAGCACCCACCAAGGAGAGCCCAGCGTCCAAACGCCCAAAGAGGAGCCCCTAGCCAACGTTCAATGCCCTAGAGCCATCCTAGCACGTGGATCTCAATCAAGCTCAGCCTAAACACTCACCAAGTGGGCCCCAGAAGTGGATTTTAGCACTAAAGACTTTTACACCTCTTATCACGGGGAGGACGCACACTTTACACCTTTATCATTGTATTTTCTATCAGTATGAGTTTCTATACCTCCTAGGTTGAGGGAAGGAGCCCTGCTGAGTTTTATGGATTAATAAAAGTCTTACTGTTTTTCTTCAATCCATGTTTGATTTAATTGTAAGATGTATCTCCGTTCTTCAACTTGATCAATTAGATGACCTGTGACAATCATCTTCATTCATCATACTAAGACTGCGTGCCTGACAACCACCCGTGTTCTCTTAGGTTCGTGTGAATACGTAACTACAAAGCAACGAACTAGCAACTTGATTATACATCTCTTAGACAGCTAATCCACGACCTCGTTGGGGACTTCTCGAGACACCAGTTCAGCCGAGGTATGGGGAGATTAGGAGCTTGGTGGTAGAGGCTAGATCCCAAAGGCATAGCATTCTCTGTTCCGGAAGATCCGACCTTGTCTGTGGCATTTTGAGTAGGATCATAAAGGAGAATAGACTGCAGGAGCTTCACCCTCAATCAGAATGGATCCACAGTAACCATGGGGTTTAGATCTGGAGGTGATTAGCGTCCGCGACCGTATGGGGTTGATCACATACAGCATGCCATAGAAGAAATAATTCACAATTGAAGAAGACAGTAAGACCAGAGTTAATCGATAAGGACAAAGCATCTCCAATCCTTAACCATCTTCTTATTGTTGCAAACAGGTCAACCTAGTATAGATCTCACAAATCCAAGAACTCTTCTATCTGTCTGACTAAGATCTACAAGATAACCATAGCTTGCTTCAAACTACAATCTTCGTGGATTGACCCTGATTCACTCAGGTATTACTTAGATGACCCAGTGCACTTGCTGGTACAGTTGTACGAAGTGCGGGGATTCGTGCACCAAGGATCGCGAAGGAGAGTAGATTGCTTAGAGCTTCATCTTTGGCTACAGTGAGAAGCCATGAGTCAACTTGATGAGAGGACATGGGTTACTCGAATATGGTGGATTGCTGTGGTTTAGAAGAGATTAACTTGATGAGAGGACATGAGTTAGTCACTTATGGCTGCCATTGAATGAATAATTCGTTATTGAATTAGACAGTAAGAAAAGTTAATCCAGAAAGAAATAGCATCTACAAAGCCTTAACTAAATCTTTATCACTATTTCCACATCAATCTGCTATTTTGTCTTTACTATTTTGTTTAAGCTTTCAAACAAACAACCATATTTTCTAATCGTATGACTATGATTTACAAGATAGGCATTGCTTGCTCAATCCGACAATCTCTGTGGGATTCGACCCTCACTCACTTGAGGTATTACTTGGGCGACCCGGTGCACTTGCCGGTTCAGCTGTACGGAGTTCAATTCCGCACACCAGTACCCATGTGCAGTATGCGGTCAATTTTCGAATTTTAAAATGGTACCATTATTGATAATTCTTCCCGAGGATATGCATCGAGAGACTGATCCGGGGTGTCAACCAGATTTTGTGTCGAGTTTGGCATAATAACAGACACAGAGCTCATGGCTAGTAGGACAGGCATGCATCATCTACATTTATATGACATTGTTTGAGTATGCTCATTGTACTTGGTTAACCTATGTTATTCATTTCCTGCTTTGCTGCCATTTTCCCTATTTGGTATAATTGTCTTTGTTTGTGCTTGAAATTCTCTACTTGTGATTGTTACTACTATTAAACAAATTACTGAACACTAAATTACTGAACTAGAACCATGGTGATAATGAGAATACTAATGACTTGTATTAAGGAAAAACTGGATATATCTGAGATCATTAATTAGCTGAGATTTAGTCTCTAATTACCCTATTGGTTTAGAATAACCCTAGGCTTGAACTTTGGGTTGATTGGAGTATAGGATTGCCTAGCGAGTTCATATATTTTTTACATAATCTCTATTTAGAATTATTACCCTAGCGAGTTTATATCTTTTAGCATTTCCATTTTGCTTTAGATGTTGTCGTTCTCCACTTTTGTATATTTTAATTGTATATCCCTCTTAGAGGTTAATTATAGAGAAACAAATTGTATTTTGTATCTTTCTGGGCTGTATTATACTTTCTAGCTGGCCTTGTCTTTGCAAGTTGAGACTATTGTTGTTTTGTATATCTCTTTGAATCTTATATATATAAAATATATATATATATATATATATATATATATATATATATATATATGTATGTATATATATATCACATTTGTTTCTATTTACCAGCGTTTGTGGTGCACGAATTTGTAATCCGCACAACTAACCAGCAAGTGCACTGGGTCTTCCAAGTAATACCTTACGTGAGTAAGGGTCGATCCCACGGAGATTATTGGTTTGAAGCAAGCTATGTTTATTTTATTATTCTTAGTCAGGATATTAATTAAAATTATCAGTTGGAATTATTAGATTGGAAAAATAAAAGAGAATAAAAGCGTTACTTGTTGTGCAGTAATGAGAAATATGTTGGAGTTTTGGAGATGCTTTGTCCTCTGAACTTCAACTCTTCCTTGAAATCCTTTTCCACACGCAAGGTCCCTTCCATGGCAAGCTCTATGTAGGGTGTCACCGTTGTCAATGGCTACTTCCCATCCTCTCAGTGAAAACGTTCCTATGCTCTGTCACAGCACGGCTAATCATCTGTCGGTTCTCAATCAGGTTGGAATAGAATCCATTGATTCTTTTGCGTCTGTCACTAACGCCCAGCCTTTAGGAGTTTGAAGCTCGTCACAGTCATTCAATCCCAGAATCCTACTCGGAATACCACGGACAAGGTTTAGACTTTCCGGACTCTCATGAATGCCGCCATCAATCCGGCTTATACCACGAAGATTCTGATTAAGGAATCTAAGAGATACTCATTCAATCTGATGTAGAACGGAGGTGGTTGTCAGGCACACGTTCATGGATTGAGGAAGGTGATGAGTGTCACGGATCATCACCTTCTCCATAATTAAGCGCGAATGAACATCTTAGATAAGAACAAGCGTGTTTGAATGGAAAACAAAGGAATTGTATTAATTCATCGAGACGCTGCAGAGCTCCTCACCCCCAACAATGGAGTTTAGAGACTCATGCCGTCAAAAAGTATGTAATTCAGATCTGAAAGTGTCATCAGGTACAAGATAATTCTCTAAAAGTTGTTTAAATAATAAACTAGTAACCTAGGTTTACAGAATATGAGTAGACTGAGATAATTGGTGCAGAAATCCACTTCTGGGGCCCACTTGGTGTGTGCTGGGGCTGAGACTAAAGCTATCCACGAGTAGAGGCTTTTCTTGGAGTTGAACTCCAAGTTATGATGTGTTTTGGGCGTTCAACTCCGGATCATGACGTGTTTCTGGCGTTTAACTCCAGACAGCAGCATGTACTTGGCGTTCAACGCCAAGTTACGTCATCTATCTTCCCGCAAAGTATGGACTATTATATATTTCTGGAAAGCCCTGGATGTCTACTATCCAACGCCGTTGAGAGCGTGCCAATTGGACTCCTGTAGTTCCAGAAAATCCATTTCGAGTGCAGGGAGGTCAGGATCCAACAGCATCAGCAGTCCTTTTTCAGCCTAACTCAGATTTTTGCTCAGCTTCCTCAATTTCAGCCAGAAAATACCTGAAATCACAGAAAAATACACACACTCATAGTAAAGTCCAGAAATATGATTTTTGCCTAAAAACTAATAACATTTAACTAAAAACCAATTAAAACATGCTAAAATCTACATGAAATTACCCCCAAAAAGCGTATAAAATATCCGCTCATCACAACACCAAACTTAAACTGTTGCTTGTCCCCAAGCAACTAGATAAATAAAATAGGATGAAAGAATTTAAGAAGTAATAATATCTAAGAGTTTTAAATGGAGCTCAGATTCTTATTCAGATGAGCGGGGCTTGTAGCTTTTTGTTTCTAAACAGTTTTGGCATCTCCCTTTATCCTTTGAAATTCAAAATGATTGGCATCCATAGGAACTCAGAATTCAGATAGTATTATTGATTCTCGTAGTGTAGTATGTTGATTCTTGAACACAGTTATTTTATGAGTCTTGGTCGTGGCCCTAAGCACTTTGTTTTCCAGTATTACCACCAGATACATAAATGCCACAGACACATGACCAGGTGAACCTTTTCAGATTGTGACTCAGCTTTGCTAGAGTCCCCAGTCAGAGGTGTCCAGAGCTCTTGAGCACACTCTATTTGCCTTGGATCACGACTTTAACCACTCAGTCTCAAGTTTGTAACTTGAACCTGCATGCCACAAGCACATGGTTAGGGACAGCTTGGTTTAGCCGCTTAGGCCTGGAACTATTTCCTTAGGCCCTCCTATCCATTGATGCTCAAAGCCTTGGATCCTTTTTACCCTTGCCTTTTGGTTTTAAGGGCTATTGGCTTTTTCTACTGCTCCTTCTTTTTTTTTTGGACTGCTTTTTCTTGCTTCAAGAATCAATTTCATGATTTTTCAGATCATCAATAATATTTTTCGTGTTCCTCATTCTTTCAGGAGCCAATATTCATAAAATTAAAGATAAAATTTATGCACTGTTCAAGCATTCATTCAGAAAACAAAAAGTATTGCCACCACATGTAATTAATTATAATTTTTATTATTGAGAACTCGAAAAATATAGATTACTTCTTTATTCTAAAAAATCTACTACTTTATTCATGCCTGATGATGATGAGAAAAATAAATTATAGCTTAATTGGAAATAAAATCAAAATAGATATACTAATTACTACTACTATATATCTCCTAAGGTAAATTTCTATAATAACACTATCACTAAGTTAAAGCAGAAAAATTGGAACTCAACAACCTGTTGTTTTGAGGAGTAGATGTTCCTCTAATCTGTGGGGTGTGTTTCAAGGATTAATTTTTGGCGCTTCAGCTCCCTTAGATCACGCCCTTGCTCTTCCTATTCCTTAAGCAATTTGCAAAGCATGCTACTTTGATTGTTCTGTTCTTCCTTTAATCGGTCCATAGCTTCTTGCAATTTGGAAATAGAAGCCTCAAGATGTTCCCAATATTCGAATTGAGGCAGTTCTGGGAGGGCTTCCTGTGCTCTCCTCTTGGCTAAATCATCTTGTTGCTGTTGTCTGACCATTGATATTCCAGTGATTGGCCTCTCAACTGGGATATACTCTGTTATTCCCATCTTCACTCCGGCATCCTTGCAGAGCATAGAAATTAAGCTTGGATAGGCCAATCTGGCGTCCTTGGAATTCCTGTTTGCTATTTTGTATAGCTCACATGAGATCAGTTGATGGACTTCTACTTCTTTTCCCAACATGATGCAGTGAATCATTACTGCTCTTTTAATAGTAACTTCAGAACGGTTGCTGGTGGGCAATATAGAACGCCTAATGAAATCCAGCCAGCCTCTGGCTACTGGTTTTAGATCTTCTCTTTTGAGTTAAATTGGGGTGCCAGTGGTGCTGGTGGTCCACCTGACTTCAGGGATGCATATATCCTCTAGAATCTTGTCTAGACCTTTATTTACCCTCATCATCCTCCTATTAAAGGAGTCTGGGTCATCTTTCAGTTGAGGAAGCTTAAATATCTCCCTGATCTTGTCAGGATGGGTATGAACAATCTTTCCTCTGACTAAGGTCCGATGGTCATAGAGAGCAGCTCCAATTATTCATTGCCTGTTTGTCTGCCATAGATTAGCATAGAACTCCTGAACCATGTTCCTTCCCACTTTCGTTTCAGGATTGGCCAGAATTTCCCAGTTCCTGTTTCGAATTTGCTCTTCGATCTCCGGATATTCATCTTCTTTCAGATCAAATTTGACTTCCGGGATCACTGATCTGTGACTCATTATTTTGTAGTAATGGTCTGAATGTTCTTTAGTTAAGAACTTTCCTTGATTCCAAAGTGGCTTTGGAGTATTCTCTTTCTTGCCTCTTGGGGTGGGTTGTTTTCCTTTAGGAGCCATGATCTTAATGAGTATGTTTTTGTGATCACGGATAAACACACCAAACTTAGAGTTTTGCTTGTCCTCAAGCAAAAGAGAAGAAAGAAGAGGGATAGGAGGAGAGCAAGTATGGCATGGTGAAGATGAGAGGGGTGCCGAATTCAATATATAGGGAGGGGGTGGGAAATTTTCGAAAATAAGAAAAAGATAAGATAGAAGATATGATTTATAAAAGATAGATATGATAAGAAAAAGATATAGTTTAAAAAGAGAAAGATATGAATAATAATTAAAAAGATTTTAAAAAGATAATTGAGTTTTGAAAACAAACTTTAAAAGAGTTGGATTGGATTGAAAAATAATTTGTCTTTATGGATTAAGATATATTTGAAATTTTTGAAAAAGGGATTTTAGAAATTAGGGTTCTTAGAAAACTAATTTGATTTGAAGGATGACATTTTGAAACATGATGATGCAAGAAATTATGAATTGAAACATAAAAATATAGAAAATTTGTAAAGAAAAATGAGTTTTACCTCCTCCCCACCATCCTGGCGTTAAACGCCCAACTGCTGCATGGTTTGGGCGTTACGTTCAACGCCCAGCTGATGCATCTTTCTGGCGTTGAACGCCAGGAAGTCCTTTGTCACTGGGCATTTTTCTGAACGCCCAGGATGCTGTCAATCTGGCGTTAAACGCCCAGAAGGTGCTTCTTTCTGGCGTTTAACGCCCAGAAGATGCTCCTTTCTGGCGTTTAACGTCCAGATGGCTACCCTTGCTTCTTTTGGGCGTTCAACGCCCAAAATATTTCTTACTGGCCTTTTTTCGCCAGTGAACTTCCAAATTCCCCTGTAACTCTGTGAATCCAATCAATTGTTTTTTTACCTTGAAGATATTTTGACCTATACCTGTAAAAATCAACAGAAACAAATAAAATTAAATTTTGTGATTGGCTGGGTTGCCTCCCAGCAAGCGCTTCTTTAATGTCATTAGCTGGACTATTACTGAGTTTTAATTAAGTCTCAGTTTTGAGCATTCTTGCTCAAAATTGCCTTCAAGATACTGTTTGACTCTTTGTCCATTAACAATGAACTTTTTGTTAGAGTCATTATCCTGAAGCTCTATGTATCCATATGGTGATACGTTTGTAATGACATATGGACCTCTCCACCGGGATTTTAATTTCCCGGGGAATAATTTGAGCCTAGAATTAAATAGCAGAACTTTCTGCCCCGGCTCAAAGACTCTCGATGACAATTTCTTATCATGCCATCTTTTCGCTTTCTCTTTGTAAATCTTTGCATTCTCGAAAGCATTGAGTCTAAATTCCTCTAGCTCATTTAACTGGAGCAATCGTTTTTCTCCAGCTAACTTGGCATCAAGGTTTAGGAATCTGGTTGCCCAATAGGCCTTGTGTTCCAGTTCCACTGGCAAGTGACATGCCTTTCCATACACAAGCTGGTATGGGGAGGTCCCTATAGGGGTCTTGAATGCTATTCTGTATGCCCACAGAGCATCATCCAAGCTTCTTGCCCAATCCCTTCTACGGTTAATTACAGTCCGTTCCAGGATTCTTTTGAGTTCTCTATTTGAGACTTCAGCTTGCCCATTAGTTTGTGGATGATATGGAGTAGCTACCCTGTGGCTAACTCCATAACGAACCAAAGCAGAGTAAAGCTGTTTATTGCAGAAATGAGTGCCCCCATCACTGATTAATACTCTAGGGATACCAAATCTGCTGAAGATGTGTTTCTGGAGGAATTTTAACACTGTTTTAGTGTCATTGGTGGGTGTTGCAATAGCCTCCACCCATTTGGATACATAATCCACTGCCACCAGAATATAAGTGTTTGAGTATGATGGTGGGAAAGGTCCCATGAAGTCAATGCCCTATACATCAAACAACTCAATCTCCAAGAACCCTTGTGGAGGCATGGCGTAACTGTGAGGTAGATTGCCAGATCTTTGGCAACTGTCACAATTAAGTACATACACTCGGGAGTCTTTATAGAGAGTAGGCTAGTAGAAGCCACATTGGAGGACTCTTGTGGTTGTTCGCTCACTTCCAAAATGTCCTCCATACTGTGATCCATGACAGTGCCATAGGATCTTCTGTGCTTCTTCCTTAGGCACACATCTACGGATTACTCCGTCTGCACATCTCTTAAAGAGATACGGCTCATCCCAAAGATAATACTTTGCATCCGTGATCAGCTTCTTTATTTGCTGTCTACTGTACTCTTTGGGTATAAATCTCACTACCTTGTAGTTTGCAATGTCTGCAAACCATGGCACTTCCTGGATGGCAAAGAGTTGCTCATCCGGAAAGGTTTCAGAGATCTCAGTGAGAGGGAGGGACGCCCCTTCTACTGGTTCTATTCGGGACAGGTGATCTGCTACTTGATTCTCTGTTCTTTTTCTGTCTCTTATTTCTATATCAAACTCTTGCAGAAGTAGCACCCATCTAATAAGTCTGGGTTTTGAATCCTGCTTTGTGAGTAGATATTTAAGAGCAGCATGATCAGTGTACACAATCACTTTTGATCCTACTAAGTAGGATCTAAACTTGTCAATGGCGTAAACCACTGCAAGTAGCTCTTTTTCTGTGGTTGTGTAATTCTTCTGTGCGTCATTTAAAACACGGCTGGCATAGTAAATGACGTGCAGAAGCTTGTCATGCCTTTGTCCCAACACTGCACCAATGGCATGGTCACTGGCATCACACATTAATTCAAATGGTAATGTCCAGTCTGGTGCAGAGATGATTGGTGCTGTAACCAATTTAGCTTTCAGAGTCTCAAATGCTTGCAGACATTCTTTATCAAAGATAAATGGCGTGTCCGCAGCTAGCAGGTTGCTCAGAGGTTTGGCAATTTTTGAAAAATCCTTTATAAACCTCCTGTAGAATCCTGCATGCCCCAGAAAGCTTCTGATTGCCTTAACATTGGCAGGTGGTGGTAGTTTTTCAATTACCTCTACCTTAGCTTGATCCACCTCTATCCCCTTGTTCGAGATTTTGTGCCCAAGGACAATTCCTTCAGTCACCATAAAGTGACACTTCTCCCAGTTTAAAACCAGGTTAGTCTCTTGGCATCTCTTTAGAACAAGTGCTAAATGGTTAAGGCAGGAGCTGAATGAGTCTCCAAACACTGAAAAGTCATCCATGAAGACTTCCAGAAATTTTTCCACCATATCAGAGAAAATGGAGAGCATGCATCTCTGAAAGGTTGCAGGTGCATTGCACAGACCAAATGGCATCCTTCTGTATGCAAATACTCCAGATGGGCATGTGAATGCTGTTTTCTCCTGATCCTGGGGATCTACTGCAATTTGATTATAACCTGAATATCCATCCAGGAAGCAGTAGTATTCATGACCCGCTATTCTTTCTAGCATCTGGTCTATGAATGGTAAAGGAAAATGATCCTTTCTGGTAGCTGTATTAAGCCTTCTGTAGTCAATACACATACGCCACCCAGTAACTGTTCTTGTAGGAACCAGTTCATTTTTTTCATTATGAACCACTGTCATGCCACCTTTCTTAGGAACGACTTGGACAGGGCTCACCCAGGGGCTATCAGAAATAGGATAAATAATCCCAGCCTCTAGTAACTTAGTGACCTCTTTCTGCACCACTTCCTTCATGGCTGGATTTAGCCGCCTTTGTGGTTGAACCACTGGCTTTGCGTCACCCTCCAGTAAGATCTTGTGCATGCATCTAGCTGGGCTAATGCCCTTAAGATCACTGATGGACCACCCAAGAGCTGTCTTGTGTGTCCTTAGCACTTGAATTAGTGCTTCCTCTTCCTGTGGTTCTAAGGTAGAACTTATGATCACAGGGAAGGTATCACCTTCTCCCAGGAATGCATATTTTAGGGAAGGTGGTAATGGTTTGAGCTCGGGTTTAGGAGGTTTTTCCTCTTCCTGAGGGATTTTCAGAGGTTCTACTATTTTCTCTGATTCCTCCAGATCAGGCTGAACGTCTTTAAAGATGTCCTCTAGCTCTGATTCGAGACTCTCAGCCATGTTGACCTCTCTTACCAGAGAGTCAATAATATCAACACTCATGCAGTCATTTGGGGTGTCTGGATGTTGCATGGCTTTGACAACATTCAACTTGAACTCCTCTTCATTGACTCTCAGAGTTACTTCCCTTTTTTGGACGTCAATGAGGGTTCGGCCAGTTGCTAGGAAAGGTCTTCCTAGAATGAGAGTTGCACTCTTGTGCTCCTCCATTTCCAGCACCACAAAGTCAGTAGGAAAGGCGAATGGCCCAACCTTGACAATCATGTCTTCAATCACGCCTGATGGGTATTTAATGGAGCCATCAGCAAGTTGAAGACATATCCTGGTTGGTTTGATTTCTTCAGTTAAACCAAGCTTTCTGATAGTAGATGCAGGTATTAGGTTGATACTTGCCCCAAGATCACATAAAGCTTGCTTGGTGCAAGTGCCCTCTAATGTGCATGGTATCATAAAGCTCCTAGGATCTTTAAGCTTCTCAGGTAAGCTTTTCAGAATGACTGCACTGCATTCTTCAGTGAGGTAAACTTTTTCAGTTTCCCTCCAATCCTTCTTATGACTTAAGATCTCTTTCATGAACTTAGCATAAGATGGTATTTGCTCAAGTGCTTCTGCAAACGGAATCTTTATTTCAAGAGTCCTGAGATAGTCTGCAAAGCGGGCAAATTGCTTATCCTGTTCCGCTTGGCGGAGTTTTTGAGGATAAGGCATTTTGGCTTTGTATTCCTCAACCTTAGTTGTTGCAGGTTTATTACCTACAGAAGTGGGTTGGGAAGCCTTTTTAGAAGGGTTGTCATCAGCACTTGTATGTGACTGATCCCCCACTGGCATTTGAATGCCAGGGGTGGAAGCTGGAGTGGCGTTAGACGCCACCTCCTTGTTTGTTACTGGCGTTTGAACGCCAGAACCATGCTCCCTTTGGGCGTTCAACGCCGGATTCATGCTTGTTTCTGGCGTTGAACGCCAGGAATGAGCATGGTCTGGGCGTTCAGTGCCAGCTTTATTCCTCTCTGGGCTCTGATTGTCCTAAGAGGAATTTTGAGTAGCCATTTGTTTATTTCTTGGTTTCCTGCTACTTTGAAGTGAGGTATTTAATGTTTTCCCACTTCTTAATTGAACTGCTTGGCATTCTTCTGCTATTTGTTTTGACAGTTGCTTTTCTGTCTGCTTTAATTGTACTTCCATATTTCTGTTAGCCATTCTTGTTTCCTATAATATTTCCTTGAATTCGGCTAGCTGCTGAGTTAGAAAGTCTAATTGCTGATTGAATTCATTAGCCTGATCCACCGGACTGAGTTCAGCAGTTACTATTTTAGCTTCTTCTTTCATGGAAGATTCACTGCTTAGGTACAGATGTTGATTTCTGGCAACTGTATCAATAAGCTCTTGAGCTTCTTCAATTGTTTTTCTCATATGTATAGATCCACCAGCTGAGTGGTCTAGAGAAATCTGGGCTTTTTCTGTAAGCCCATAGTAGAAGATGTCTAATTGCACCCATTCTGAAAACATTTCAGAGGGGCATTTTCTTAGCATCTCTCTGTATCTCTCCCAGGCATCATAAAGAGATTCATTATCTCCTTGTTTGAAGCCTTGGATGCTTAGCCTTAGCTGTGTCATCCGTTTTGGAGGGAAATAGTGATTCAGGAATTTTTCTGACAGCTGCTTCCATGTTTTTATGCTGTTCTTAGGCTGGTTATTTAACCACCTCTTAGCTTGATCTTTTACAGCAAATGGAAACAGTAATAATCTGTAGACATCCTGATCCATTTCCTTATCATGTACTGTGTCAGCAATTTGCAAAAATTGTGCCAGAAATTCTGTAGGTTCTTCATGTGGAAGACCAGAATACTGACAATTTTGCTGCACCATGATAATGAGCTGAGGATTAAACTCAAAGCTACTAACTCCAATGGAGGGTATACAGATACTACTCCCATATGAAGCAGTAGTGGGGTTAGCATATGACCCCAGAGTCCTCTTGGACTGTTCATTCCTACTTGCTTCCATGATGGAATACAAGGGATAATATATATGTTGATATTATTTTTTTTGAATTAATTTTTATAAAATAAAATAAAAAAACGAAATAAATAAGAGAAATTGGAAATATTTTGAAATTGAAATTTGAATTTTTATATAAAATTTTCGAAAAAAAGTAGTTCAAAATTAGTTAGAAAATATAATTTTTTTTTGAATTTTGAATTTTATGATGAAAGAGAAAAACATACAAAAGACACAAGATTTAAAATTTTTTAGATCTAATGCTCCTTATTTTCGAAAATTTTTGGAGGGAAAACATCAAGGAACACCAAACTTAAAAATTTTAAGATCAAGACACAAGAAAAACTCAAGAACACCTTGAAGATTCACAAGAACACCAAGAACAGAAGGAAGAACACCAAACTTAAAATTTTTAGAAAACTTTAATAAAATTTTCGAAAATTATAAAAAGATTAACAAGAAAACACCAAACTTAAAGTTTGGCACAAGATTAAATCAAGAAAAATTATTTTTGAAAAAGGATTTTAAAAAGAAGGTGCCCAATTGCTAAGAACATAAACCCACGCTATAATTAACTGAGCTAAAAATGTAACGTGTTTTAAAGATGTATTATTTTTATGGATAAAAGTATAATTTTTGAAAGTTGATGTTTTGAAAAAGCACAAGAAAAACAAGAAAAGACACAAAACAAGAAAAAAACTCAAGATCAAACAAGAAAATTAAACAAGAACAACTTGAAGATCAATGAAGAACAAAGAACACAAGTTCGAAAATTTAAAGAAAAATATAGAAGATGTAATTGACACCAAACTTAGAACAAGACACTAAACTCACGAAAAATTAACAATTAATAAAGAAAAATAATAGTTTTGAAGAAAAATTTTTTTTTTTTGAAAAGAAACTATCCTATCAAGATTTAATGACTCTATAACAATAAAAATAAATTATTCCTAATCTAAGAAATAAAATAAGCCTTCAATTGTTCAAACTCGAATAATCCCCGGCAACGGCGCCAAAAACTTAGTGCACGAATTTGTAATCCGCACAACTAACCAGCAAGTGCACTGGGTCGTCCAAGTAATACCTTACGTGAGTAAGGGTCGATCCCACGGAGATTATTGGTTTGAAGCAAGCTATGTTTATTTTATTATTCTTAGTCAGGATATTAATTAAAATTATCAGTTGGAATTATTAGATTGGAAAAATAAAAGAGAATAAAAGCGTTACTTGTTGTGCAGTAATGAGAAATATGTTGGAGTTTTGGAGATGCTTTGTCCTCTGAACTTCAACTCTTCCTTGAAATCCTTTTCCACACGCAAGGTCCCTTCCATGGCAAGCTCTATGTAGGGTGTTGATGTGTGGAAAACGATCCAACACAAAACTCACCGGCAAGTGTACCGGGTCGCATCAAGTAATAATAACTCACATGAGTGAGGTCGATCCCACAGGGATTGAAGGATTGAGCAATTTTAGTTTAGTGGGTGGTTTAGTCAAGCGAATCAAGTGTTGGTTGGGTGATTTGTGTTTAACAGAAAGTAAATAACAGTAAAAGTAAAGGGGAGAGGGAAATATGCAGTAAATTGTAAAGTAGAGAAGTAAACTTGCAGAATCTTAAAGAACAAGAAACTAAATGACTGAAACTTAAAGTGCAAGAAAGGTAAAATGCAGTAACTTAAATGGCAAGAAATATAAATTGCTTGAAAGTAAAGGGAATTGAGGACAGGGATTGCAGGATCTAAACCAAGGAAAAGTAAATTGCAACAATTAAGAGTGCACAACTTGAATTAGGAGCAATGAGAATTTAAACAGCAAGGAAATAAAGTGCAGCAGAGGTTCACAGATGAACCAAAGGTAAAATTTGGGTCTCAGGTCTCAAGAGACTAGGTAGCAGAGCCTAGATCTCTATTTGCCTTCCTAGATCCAAGTTAACAAAGTAATTGACAGAAAATTAAAGAAGAAGCAGTAAAGGGAATGGAAACAGATTCAATTATGCAGAAAAAGAGTTGAAGAGAATTTGAATGGGAATTGAGACAGAATTTCCTCAATTTCTCACACCCAAAACTCAAAACAAGAAAATTAGAAGTGCCAAGGCAAGAATGAGGAAGAAGAGAGATCAATTCTCCTCCCCAATTCTCAGAATTCTCAGTAGAGTTCCAAGAACAAGTGCCAAAGCTCAAAAATAAAAGTGAAAATTCAAAGCTCAAAGCAAAAGTCAAAAGTGGTAAAAAAGGTCCTCATTACATCAAACTAGCTTCTATTTATACACTTTCTATTCTTGGATTTTGGGATTTGGATGGGCTTTTGAATTGGTGAAGAAATGAATTAAAATGGATTTTTAGTTTGAAATTTCGGCCCAAAAATCACTCCCAGTAGGCTGCCCTGCCCTTGTGGAGGGCAGGGCAGAAAATTGATGCTTGGTGCGTGCTTTTGGTGCGGCCAGGAGCAAGGATTGGTGCGGCCAAGGTTGCGCGCGATGCGTGTTGGTGCGAGAGATGCTGCCCTGCCCGCGCCAAGGGCAGGGCAGGAAAGGTTTGGTGCGCCAGGGACGAGTGTTGCGCGCGCTGATGCTGCCAGGGGAGAAAATTGGTGCACCAAGATTGAAGATGATGCGCTAGGATTGTGCGCCATTTCAAATGTTGCCCTGCCCGCGCCAAGGGCAGGGCAATGTCCCTTCCTTCACGTCCCAAGTTCGAATCACGGAGGAGGCAAACACGCTACATTTTTTCTCGGCTTCTTGGCACGGCAATGGGTCTTAGTGCTTGGCTTCCTCATGGTTCCAAGATCGATCCTTGTGGCACGCATGGTTGATATTTTTCGTTGAATTTATTCTTTGGAGAGCCCGATTCTGCTCTTGTGGAGGGCAGGGCAAGGTTCTCTTCCTCTTGATCCCAAGGCACATTTTGTGCTCTGCCCTTGGAGTGGGCAGGGCAGAGTTGGCTTCCTTGGTTGGTTCCTTTATGTTGCCCTCCTAGAGGGCATTGTGCCCTTGTGGAGGGCAATGTTGCTTCCCCCATTGTGTTGCGGCGCGCTTCTCTCCTCTTTGGCCACGCTTTCCTTTTCTTGTGCTACGCTTCTTAGGCCACGCTTTTCATTTTCTTTTCTTTTTTTCACCTATAATAAACCAAAACAACCACTCAAAGTATCACTAAATTCAAGAGGTTTATAAATCAATTAAAATTCAATTAAAATTAGCTTAAACCTCATGATTTAACATTAATTTCATGGTAGTTGCTTGATTTAGAGAAGTTATGCATTTTCACTCCAAATCACTTACTTAGGATGCAAGAAAGTGCATAAATGCTAACAAAACAAGTGAAATTAGCTTGAAAAATGGGTATATGATGACTTGTCATCACAACACCAAACTTAAACCTTGCTTGTCCCTAAGCAAGCATCAAAATTAAGAGTAAATGAAATGAATGAGAAAAGGATACTTATCCTTATTATGCAGATAGCAAAACTTCAATCTATGGGGTATTTATGCAGACAATGACAACTCAAGTTATTGTTGCTGTTACATAATACATATCTTTCTTCAAAGGCTTGCTAGACTTGCTGTTAGAAGACTCATTTTTTGATTACTCCCTTGCTAACTTTTCTTGGCTTACAATGCTTAACAAGCTTATTATATTTTTGGAGGTTTGGTGTTAAATGTTGCAGCATAGCCTTTGGCTTTATTTTCTTTTCTTTTGCTCAACATCTTTCCACCACAGACACATGGCTCACTAATTACTAATTCTTCCTAGGATTATTGATGCCCAGCATCTCTTTGGATCACTAAGTGCTTTGTATCTAAGTTGCTCTTTATTGTGGATTTTCAATTGGCCATCCCAAATCAGTTGATCTAAGTGACCGGGTTTTAAAATACCCCTTAGAATTTACTCATCCAAGCAGATCTCAGTACAAGAACACCACAGGCATATGTCCTAGGGTCCAAGCTATTGGTGTCCAACCTTTATTCTTTGTTTTTCTTGCCATTTTGGCTTTTTCTTTCTTCCTTTTCTTTCTGTTTTTGTTACCAAGGGTTGTTTCATTCTTGATAGGAGTCTTTGTAACAGCAAGCTAACTTACAATTGAATGAGAATGATATTATGCAACAATTATTTCATGAGTTATACATTTAATCAAACACATGTACCACCACCAACTTCCATTCATACTTATGCAACATTGGATATTTCACTTTTCAATTCAAACCAAACTCTTTTATTCAAGCATATGGGAAACAAAACAATTTTCAAGCTAAATGATGGATAACAAGCATTATGCAGATTTAGCATTTTTAACAAGCTATTTCACTTGCAGCTAGATGAACACTTTAGCAAGACATACAATGGTTCCCATGTTCAAAACAACACACAGTAGCAAAGATTAAGTTCAGATACAACCTTTGAAGTTGCAGCCCTTTGAATCTTCCTTCTGTTGTGTTCTCTTTGAGTTAAAATGCATAGTGTCTTCAAATGTTGGCTCATATCCTGCATAGTTCTCAAAGTTGCTTGCTTCTCAAGCCCTTAGTTATATGGTTAGTGTTCATAAACTGAGTGTGGTTTCAGGATTTGTTTTGGTGTGTGAACACCAAACTTAATTGTTTTGCCACTGTCTCAGATGCAACAAGTTAACCATAATTGAAACCATGTATCTTTGCTAAAGTTTAATGAAATTAAAGCTAGAAAGCAATTCAACAGTTGAATAATGTGTTTGATTGCTTGGAGCTAGAATCATGCAAGAGGTGAGAATGTGTTTTTAAATGACATTTTTGGTGGAACACCAAACTTAGAAGTTTTCATTCTCCCTCAAATTGTTTTGGTGTGCAACACCAAACTTAGCTCCTTGCAATGCATACCAATTATTCAACATTTTTATTGAAAAAGCTATGAAGAAGAAACTACCTCAGGTTGGGTTGCCTCCCAACAAGCACTCTTTTATTGTCACTAGCTTGACATTGACCTCCCTTTAAGGTGGTTGAGGTTGGTGATGTCTCAACTTGTCACCTCTCACTGTCAGCTTTCTCTGTGTGCTTTGATGCTCAATTTCTATATGCTCAAGAGAAAGTATTTGGTTGACAGTGTAATAATCTTCTGCTCCTTGCTGTTGGTATACTAGTTGCACCTTATCACCTTTAGAAAATCCTTCAGTTGGGATTTTCTTGTTCTTCCACCCTTTGTGAGCCTTTTTCTTATTCTTCATCTTTTTCTTGCTTGTTGATCTTTCTTTCTTGACAGTTACTTGAGTTGTGATGCCTTCCTTCTTGCTAATCACCCCTGCTTCCTTGTGAATCCCTTTTTCTTCTTGCATCTGTTTGTTTTTCTGTTCCACTTCCTTTTCAGTTGATTGCTTTGGAAGGAGATCATCACTCATTTTGCTTGTTTCTTCATCCTTTTGTAATTCTGGGAAGACTTTCAGGATGATGCTCTCCTCATGCATCCTGAGGGTTAATTCTCATTGCTCTATGTCCACAATGGCTCTAGCAGTGGCCAAAAATGGTCGACCAAGTATTATGGAGTCATTTCCATGTTCTGAAGAATCCAGGATTACAAAATCTGCTGGATAGATAAACTTGTCAACCCTAACCAAAAGGTTCTCAATCAGCCCCTTAGGATATACTATTGATTGGTCCACCAATTCCAAGGACATCTGTGTTGGTTTCACCTCCTCTATACCAAGCTTTTTCACTAGAGAATATGGGATTAGATTTATGCTTGCTCCTAGATCGCACATCCCTCTGTTAATGAACAGATTTCCAATAGTGCATGGTAAGAAGAAACCTCCAGGGTCTTCAAGCTTGGGAGGGAGTCCCTTTTTAATGAGTGCACTACATTCTTCACTGAGCATTACAGTCTCCTTCTCATTCCACTGTCTCTTCTTGTTAATGAGCTCCTTTAAGAACTTGGCGTACAGGGGCATTTGCTCCAAAGCCTCTGCCAAAGGTATGTTAATCTCTAGCTTCTTGAAAGTCTCAAGAAATTTGTGGAAATGCTGATCCTTTGTTTCCTTGTGAAATCTCTGTGGATAAGGCAATGGTGGTGTTGAGCTCTTCTCCACTTGATGTTGTTTTGGAACTGGTTCCTCCAAGATCTTCTTTCCTTTCTTCAAATTCTGTGGTTTGTTGTCTTCCTCTGTGAGTTTTTCTGGAGCATTCTTGCTTATCATGTCTTTGTTGATGGCTTCATCATTCTTTGTTGGCTCAGTGTCATTTTCTATAAGCTTCTTTGTTGCTCCTTGGTTACCATCTGTTAACACTTTTCCACTTCTTAGTTGCACAACCTTGCATTCTTCCTTTGGGTTGGGAATAGTGTCACTAGGTAGTGAACTTGATGGTTTTTCAACAGAAATCTTCTTGGAGATTTGTCCAATCTACCTTTCTAGGTTCTTCATGGAGGCTTCTTGATTCTTGGTTGTCAATTCTTGGTTCTTCATCAGTTTCTCCATGAGCAGCTCTAAATTGGTGATTCTTTGTGAGTCTTGTGAGATGGGTTGATTTTGGGGTGTTGATGAATGATGATAAGTGTTTTGGTTAGTTGGTTGGTTATTGGGTGGGTATTGGTTAGGATTTGGGTAGTTGTTTTGTGGTTTTCTATATGTATTTTGGTTAGTGTTTGGCTGGGGGTTATGGTTTGTGTTTTTCCAATTGTTCTGGCCTGTGTTTCTTTGCCATGGTTGTTGGTTTTGATTATGGTTGTCTCCCCATCTGAGGTTGGGATGGTTCTTCCAAGATGGATTGTAAGTATCACCATAGACTTCATTTGTTCCAGGATTTTGGTTGTGTATGTATTGAACTTGCTCTTGCTGTTGCTCTTCTTGAGTTTCTTCACTTTGCACCCAAGTGGTTGGAGGTTGGCTTGTGGTGCTCACTGCTGCCACTTGCAAGCCATCAATCCTTTTGGCCATTTGCTCAAATTGTTGTTGAATCTGCTGCTGCATCATCTTGTTTTGAGCTAGAATTGAATCAACTCCTTCCAACTCCATTACTCTTCTTCTTTGTGATGGTTGGCATTGTCTTTGATGAGCAAAGAAATATTGGTTGTTGGCCACCATATCAATGAGGTTTCGAGCTTCCTCTGTGGTTTTCATGAGTTGTAAAGAGCCTCCGGCAGAGTGGTCAAGAGCTTCTTGAGCTTTAAGAGTGAGTCCCTCATAGAAGTTCTGTAACTTGTCCCACTCAGTGAACATCTCTGGTGGACATTTCCTCAATAAAGCCTTATATCTTTCCCATGCTTCATATAAGTTCTCGGCCTCCAATTGAGTGAATGTTTGAACCTCAGTCTTCAACCTTAGAATTCTTTGAGGGGGATAAAACTTGGCAAGAAACTTGCTCACCAAGTCATCCCAAGTGTTGATGCTTTCTTTTGGAAAGGTCTCTAGCCATTGAGTGGCCTTATTTCTGAGAGAAAATGGGAAGAGCAGCAACTTATAGCTATCAGGAGGTATACCATTGGTTTTCACTGTGTCACAGATTCTCAAGAAAGTAGACAGATGTTGATTTGGATCCTCCAAAGGCCCTCCTCCAAAAGAACAATTGTTTTGAACCAGAGTGATGAGTTGTGGCTTGAGTTCAAAATTGTTTGCATTGACATTGGGAGGGAGAATGCTACTCCCACAATGCCTTGCATTTGCAAATGTGTATGAAGCCAAGACTCTTCTCTGTTGTTGATTATTGTTGGCTCCTTCTCCTGGTTGATTGGTATCTCCTTCCATGTCTTGGAATTCCTCCTCAGATTCTTCTTCTCCAATAATGTTCTTCCCTCTTTCAGCTCTTCTTATTCTCCGAAGAGTCCTTTGATCAATTTCAGAGATAATAGGGGAAGATCTTCCTATACCTGACATACAAACACACAACAATAAACACACAGACCCAGAAAATTAATAAAACTTCAATCTATTGCTCGAATGAGGTTTTGGTTAGTTTAAGCAAAAATTCAAACAGTTAGTGTGTTAGTAAGAATTAGAATAACAGAAAAGAAAAAGTGCTTAATCTAGACCTCCACTTCACTTAATCATTGTCAATCTATTTCAATCCCCGGCAACGGCGCCAAAAACTTGATGTGTGGAAAACGATCCAACACAAAACTCACCGGCAAGTGTACCGGGTCGCATCAAGTAATAATAACTCACATGAGTGAGGTCGATCCCACAGGGATTGAAGGATTGAGCAATTTTAGTTTAGTGGGTGGTTTAGTCAAGTGAATCAAGTGTTGGTTGGGTGATTTGTGTTTAACAGAAAGTAAATAACAGTAAAAGTAAAGGGGAGAGGGAAATATGCAGTAAATTGTAAAGTAGAGAAGTAAACTTGCAGAATCTTAAAGAACAAGAAACTAAATGACTGAAACTTAAAGTGCAAGAAAGGTAAAATGCAGTAACTTAAATGGCAAGAAATATAAATTGCTTGAAAGTAAAAGGGAATTGAGGACAGGGATTGCAGGATCTAAACCAAGGAAAAGTAAATTGCAACAATTAAGAGTGCACAACTTGAATTAGGAGCAATGAGAATTTAAACAGTAAGGAAATAAAGTGCAGCAGAGGTTCACAGATGAACCAAAGGTAAAATTTGGGTCTCAGGTCTCAAGAGACTAGGTAGCAGAGCCTAGATCTCTATTTGCCTTCCTAGATCCAAGTTAACAAAGTAATTGACAGAAAATTAAAGAAGAAGCAGTAAAGGGAATGGAAACAGATTCAATTATGCAGAAAAAGAGTTGAAGAGAATTTGAATGGGAATTGAGACAGAATTTCCTCAATTTCTCACACCCAAAACTCAAAACAAGAAAATTAGAAGTGCCTAGGCAAGAATGAGGAAGAAGAGAGATCAATTCTCCTCCCCAATTCTCAGAATTCTCAGTAGAGTTCCAAGAACAAGTGCCAAAGCTCAAAAATAAAAGTGAAAATTCAAAGCTCAAAGCAAAAGTCAAAAGTGGTAAAAAAGGTCCTCATTACATCAAACTAGCTTCTATTTATACACTTTCTATTCTTGGATTTTGGGATTTGGATGGGCTTTTGAATTGGTGAAGAAATGAATTAAAATGGATTTTTAGTTTGAAATTTCGGCCCAAAAATCACTCCCAGTAGGCTGCCCTGCCCTTGTGGAGGGCAGGGCAGAAAATTGATGCTTGGTGCGTGCTTTTGGTGCGGCCAGGAGCAAGGATTGGTGCGGCCAAGATTGCGCGCGATGCGCGTTGGTGCGAGAGATGCTGCCCTGCCCGCGCCAAGGGCAGGGCAGGAAAGGTTTGGTGCGCCAGGGACGAGTGTTGCGCGCGCTGATGCTGCCAGGGGAGAAAATTGGTGCGCCAAGATTGAAGATGATGCGCCAGGATTGTGCTCCATTTCAAATGCTGCCCTGCCCGCGCCAAGGGCAGGGCAATGTCCCTTCCTTCACGTCCCAAGTTTGAATCACGGAGGAGGCAAACACGCTACATTTTTTCTCGGCTTCTTGGCACGGCAATGGGTCTTAGTGCTTGGCTTCCTCATGGTTCCAAGATCGATCCTTGTGGCACGCATGGTTGATATTTTTCGTTGAATTTATTCTTTGGAGAGCCCGATTCTGCTCTTGTGGAGGGCAGGGCAAGGTTCTCTTCCTCTTGATCCCAAGGCATATTTTGTGCTCTGCCCTTGGAGTGGGCAGGGCAGAGTTGGCTTCCTTGGTTGGTTCCTTTATGTTGCCCTCCTAGAGGGCATTGTGCCCTTGTGGAGGGCAATGTTGCTTCCCCCATTGTGTTGCGGCACGCTTCTCTCCTCTTTGGCAACGCTTTCCTTTTCTTGTGCTACGCTTCTTAGGCCACGCTTTTCATTTTCTTTTCTTTTTTTCACCTATAATAAACCAAAACAACCACTCAAAGTATCACTAAATTCAAGAGGTTTATAAATCAATTAAAATTCAATTAAAATTAGCTTAAACCTCATGATTTAACATTAATTTCATGGTAGTTGCTTGATTTAGAGAAGTTATGCATTTTCACTCCAAATCACTTACTTAGGATGCAAGAAAGTGCATAAATGCTAACAAAATAAGTGAAATTAGCTTGAAAAATGGGTATATGATGACTTGTCATCAGGTGTCACCGTTGTCAATGGCTACTTCCCATCCTCTCAGTGAAAACGTTCCTATGCTCTGTCACAGCACGGCTAATCATCTGTCGGTTCTCAATCAGGTTGGAATAGAATCCATTGATTCTTTTGCGTCTGTCACTAATGCCCAGCCTTCAGGAGTTTGAAGCTCGTCACAGTCATTCAATCCCAGAATCCTACTCGGAATACCACGGACAAGGTTTAGACTTTCCGGACTCTCATGAATGCCGCCATCAATCCGGCTTATACCACGAAGATTCTGATTAAGGAATCTAAGAGATACTCATTCAATCTGATGTAGAACGGAGGTGGTTGTCAGGCACACGTTCATGGATTGAGGAAGGTGATGAGTGTCACGGATCATCACCTTCTCCATAATTAAGCGCGAATGAACATCTTAGATAAGAACAAGCGTGTTTGAATGGAAAACAAAGGAATTGTATTAATTCATCGAGACGCTGCAGAGCTCCTCACCCCCAACAATGGAGTTTAGAGACTCATGCCATCAAAAAGTATGTAATTCAGATCTGAAAGTGTCATCAGGTACAAGATAATTCTCTAAAAGTTGTTTAAATAATAAACTAGTAACCTAGGTTTACAGAATATGAGTAGACTGAGATAATTGGTGCAGAAATCCACTTCTGGGGCCCACTTGGTGTGTGCTGGGGCTGAGACTAAAGCTATCCACGAGTAGAGGCTTTTCTTGGAGTTGAACTCCAAGTTATGACGTGTTTTGGGCGTTCAACTCCGGATCATGACGTGTTTCTGGCGTTTAACTCCAGACAGCAGCATGTACTTGGCGTTCAACGCCAAGTTACGTCGTCTATCTTCGCGCAAAGTATGAACTATTATATATTGCTGGAAAGCCCTGGATGTCTACGTTCCAACGCCGTTGAGAGCGCGCCAATTGGACTCCTGTAGTTCTAGAAAATCCATTTCGAGTGCAGGGAGGTCAGGATCCAACAGCATCAGCAGTCCTTTTTCAGCCTAAGTCAGATTTTTGCTCAGCTTCCTCAATTTCAGCCAGAAAATACCTGAAATCACAGAAAAATACACACACTCATAGTAAAGTCCAGAAATATGATTTTTGCCTAAAAACTAATAACATTTAACTAAAAACCAATTAAAACATGCTAAAATCTACATGAAATTACCCCCAAAAAGCGTATAAAATATCCGCTCATCAGTTTGTTATCTTCAACATTTTGATTGTGATGCGATTTTTGTTCTGTCATCTTTCTTCATAGGCTCCTAGTTATATTTTTATCTTTTAATTATATGTATGTATCTTGCTTCTAGAGGTTGTAATACCTCACCACCTCTGATTTACGACTATAGCGTAAGGCTTTATGTGGTAGGGTGTTACACTAGTGACGTTAAAGAAGCGTTTGGTGGGAGGAAACCCAACCATGGTTAGTTTTTCTTCTCTCGTTCTTTTCTTTTTTAATTCCATAGTTGCATTAATCTCTTCTTCTTCTCCTTCTTAGAGTGCATCTTTTAATTGTGGGTTACGTATCTTTATTTAAAAATAAAAAGGATGAACACCAGGCGTTCAAATAGGACGCCTAGCATCCATAAGCAAAGGAAGGCCACATGCCCGGCGTGTTTCCCCAGAAGCCCAACGTGTAGCATAGGCAAGGCCTAGGGGAACAAAAAGTTCAGGGATGCCTGAATCCAAGCGTCTTCAAAGGCACCTGATGAGCGGATATTTTATACGCTTTTTGGTGGTATTTTCATGTAGTTTTTAGTATGCTTTAGTCACTTTTTAGTATATTTTTATTAGTTTTTATGCAAAAATCACATTTCTGGACTTTACTATGAGTTTGTGTGTTTTTCTATGATTTCAAGTATTTTCTGGCTGAAATTGAGGGACCTGAGCAAAAATCTGATTCAGAGGCTGAGAAAGGACTGCAGATGCTGTTGGATTCTGACCTCCTTGCACTCGGAATGGATTTTCTGGAGCTACAGTTGTCCAATTGATGTGCTTCTACTTGCGTTGGAAAGTAGACATCTTGGGATTTCCAAAAATATATAATAGTCCATACTTTGCTCGAGATTTGATAGCACAAACTGGCATTTAAACGCCAGCTTTTTACCCTTTTCTGGCGTTAAACGCTAGAACTGGCATAAAAGTTGGAGTTAAACGCCCAAACTAGCACCAAAGCTGACGTTTAATGCCAGGAATAGCCTATGCACGTGAAAGCTTCAATGTTCATCCCAAACACACAACAAGTGGGCCCCGGAAGTGGATTTCTGCACTATTTATCTTAGTTTACCCATTTTTTGTAAACCTAGGTTACTAGTTTAGTATAAAACTACTTTTAGAGATTCATTTTGGTACATCATGACATTCTACATCTGAATTTGTATCTTCTATGACATGAGTCTCTAAACCCCATTGTTCGGGGTGAGGAGCTCTGATGCAAGTGGAAATTGTCTCTCAACAAATTTTCTTCGGCAAGTGTACCGAATTTGTCGTCAAGTAAAAACTCACAATAGAGTGAGGTCGAATCCCACAGGGATTGATTGATCAAGCAACTTTAATTAGAAGATTGTTCTAGTTGAGCGAATTCAGAATTTGGGTTGAGAGTTGCAGAAAATAAAATGGCGGGAATGTAAATGACGGAAAAGTAAATGCTAGAATTAAAGAACTGGAAGTAAATGACTGAAATTAAATTGCAGAATTGTAAATGGGAATGGGGTGTTTGCTCATGAAAATAAACGCAGAAATTAAAGAGAATGGGTGAGTTCAGAATTGGGGAGTTCATTGGGCACAGGAGATGTTGCGATTCTCCGGATCAAGTTCATTTCCATCTCTTCCTCAATCAATGCGCTCATTGATCTCCTTGGCAATCTTAATTGATTGAATTACAATTTCTTGCAATTCAATCTCTCAAATCTTGATCAATAGCCAATTCCTTGGTCAATTGCTCATGAGAAGAGATGAAGTGTGGTCACTGATTATACCACATGCATTTCCCAAATCAAGTTTTGAGAGGATTATAGTCACATATCCATCCAAACCCAATTTGGTCCAGCATGAGAAAGCATTTCTAGCTTGATCTCTTCATTCCTCTTTCAAGGATCAGAAGGGACCCAAGTTTGAATAGTTTCTTTTCCAAGATAACTACCCAATGGGATGAAGATCGAAAGCTATCATGTAAAATCAAGAGAAAAGATAGAAGAAGAATGAAGAAAACTAGTATTGATCCATCAAATTACAACAGAGCTCCCTACCCAATGAAATGGGTTTAGTTGTTCACAGCTCTAAAAAATGAAAACAAAGATGGAGAATACATTATGAACTAGAAGAGCAGAGAAAGTAAAAAATAGAGAGTAATGCTTTCCCCCCACTTTCAGAACTCTTTCCAACTCTGCTTAAATAATTCAAAGCTACTCCTATATATACTACTCTTCTATTCTTCTAGTTGATTCTTCAAGTCTTGGGCCTTTGGATCTTCAGTTTGGAGCAGTTCTCTTCTTCACTTGGGCTTGGTTTTACTTGCAGAGAGAAAGTGTGAAGTGGGCAGAGACTTTAGCTCAGGACGTTAGAGGTGTTAACATTCAGTGAGAAAATGGGTTCAAAAACGTTAGTGTCATTCAACTTTTTCACTAACTTTTCTTACCCAAGTAAAGGCTACGTTAACCTCAACGTTAGTGGCACAAACGTTGCCACTAACGTTGCCTCTTTGTCCTTCGCACACGTTATTGGGACTCAACTTTCCCAATAACGTTGAGAGCCTCCCCCTTTCCTATGTTAGAGTCCACGTTAACTTAGTTAACGTGGCTCTTTTAACGTAGGCGTGCCAATCTTCGAGAACGTTAGTGACACTCAACATTGTCACTAACGTTCCAATATGCCCCTATCTCACGTTAGAGTCCACGTTAACTAGGTTAACGTGGCTTCTAACGTGGCCTTGCAAACCATTTCCATCGTTAGTAACAATGTTGAGTGTCACTAACGTTGGCTCATCTTTCACTCATCACCGTTAGCTTCCACGTTAACTAAGTTAACGTAGAAGTTAACGTGGCTCCTTGGGGTTTTGTGGTTGCTTCCAACGTTAGTGACAATGTTGGGTGTCACCAACGTTGTCGACCATTCTTGCTTCTCACGTTTGCTCCCACGTTAACCAAGTCAACATGGAAGTTAATGTGGTACATTGCACCTTAGGCCAACGTTAGTGACAATGTTGAATGTCACTAACGTTGGCTTCCTTCCCCTTGTTAACGTTAGAGGCCATGTTAACCAAGTTAACGTGGACTCTAACGTGGCCACTTATGATCATTGGCCAACGTTAGTGATAATGTTAAGTGTCGCTAACGTTGGCTCAAAGTCCTTTCTTTACGTTAGATCTCACGTTAACTTAGTTAACGTGACTCTTAACGTGGGCAATGATGGCTTCGAGAGCGTTATTGGCAATCACTTTTCTCATTAACTTTGCAAGTTACCTCCCATTCCACGTTAGTGGCCACGTTAATTAGATTAACGTGACTGCTAAGTGGTTCTTCTTTGCTTCCTTTGGTCCTGAAATCAAGCAATAGAGTGCATCAAAGTTCTAGTCCAAGTCATAGGTAATCCAACATACAATTTGTCACTAAATTCATGCAAAATCCTCATGAAATCATGTAAAATGCACAATGTATGCTTGAATCAAGGTGTAAGTGAATATCTACCCAAAACTAGCTTATTTTCTAAGGAAATGCATGAAACTACCCTAAAAACAGTAAAGAAAAGGTCAGTGAAACTGGCCAAGATGCCCTGGCATCACAACACCAAACTTAAAGCTTGCTTGTCCCTAAGCAAGTACTGGAACAAGAAAATGATGAATGAAATACCAAGAGGAATGAGTCATTCTTGTGGAGGTCATGTTACTGATTTTATGGTGGTTTCATGCATAGCAACTTAGGTTCATTCCATTACTGGCTTTCAGACCTTTATCATGTTCTACAACACTGGCTTTGCTTACATACCATGAGACTTTTATTGATCCTTTTATTGTCATTTCAGGGCTTATTTGTGTTCTTCAGGCTAGGTGCTCTGTAAGGGGGCAACTCTTTAAGATAAGCTTTCAGCCAACACTCCTGAACCAGTTGGTTCAAGGTGCTACGTGTTGAGACACCCCTAAGGACTTACTCCCTCAAGTCTCTCCCCCATACATACACACCACAGGCATCTGGTTCATTTATTTTCCTTTTTGAGACCTTGGTGTCTAGCACCTCTTTGGGTTATTAAATGCTTTGTAGTAAGGGTTACTCTTGATAGTGGACTTTCAGCTGATAATCCCGGGTTAGTTAACCCAAGTTACCAAGTGATAAGGCACCCCTAAGAGCTTATTCATCCAAGTAAATCCCTCACACAGGAGCACCACAGACACATGCTTCAAGATTAAAAACCATTGGTGCCTAGCCTTATTGCTTACTCTTTTTCTTTTGTTTTTCACTTTCATTGTTCTTTCCCTTTCTCTTATTAGGATCTTCTTACATAGCTGGTCTCATGGGGTGTGTTCAAAGCATAGTATTCAGGATAGATAGTTGTCTTCCCACCTTATGGTTGAACCAACTTAGCTAACTTATGATCACACCAAAGATTCAGAAAATTACTCCATATTATGAACTCCACTCTGGTCTTTTTAAAACACAATCATTCTCTTTTTCATTTGATTCAAAAGGACAAGCATACAATAAGTAATGGTATGATGCAGTAACACTTAAACCAAAAATCATAGACCTAAGCAATAGACTTAAAATGCAGATTTGAAAAGGTTCAAACTAACATGGAAGCATGTCCTATTTCATCCACGATCTTCCTTATTTAAACATAGAAAAAGATGGAGTAAAGAAGGAACTCCACCACATTGTACTCTTGTGGTTGTCCATGTTCTCCTCCTTGCTTGTCTTCCTTGTGTCCCTCCTGAGTGCTTGTACTCCCACTCCCTTTGCCTTTTCCAAACAGTTTCTTCCAGAAACTACCATCTTCTATCTTCTTCTTGAGTGTTTCCTTTTGCTGTTTCACCTTCCTCTCTTCTTGTTCTACAAAATCTTTTTGGACCTCATCATATGTAGGGATGGCATAGTGTAAATGATGCATATTACTGGACATGTAGTTCAACCTTGCTTGAGTGTTTACGTTGAACTCCTCCCTATGTAATTGACGTCCTTCATTAAGTACAGTGAACTCATTGAATGTTCTCATCTGAGCTATTTACCGCTGATTGAGTTCTTGCAATTGCTTATCTTGACGTTCTTGCCTCTCAGTAACTTGGGTGATGGTTTGAGTGAGCTGGGAGTATTGTTCCTGTTGCTGCTCCATTTGTTGTTTCTGCCACACCTCTTGTTGGCTCATCCAGCTTAGTATTTACTCTTGCCCTTTCATATGTATCACTCCCATATCTTCAATAGCTCTTAGAAGGTGAGTCATATTCAAGTCTGCTGAGTAAGGATGCTCTTCTTGTTGATATTCTTCCTGATGAGACTCCTCTTGATGAGCTCCTTCTTTTGCTTTTAGTTTCCCTATTTGTGGTCTTCTTTGTTGCTGTGCAGGTGTAGTGTAGACCATACACTGGACTGTCATTAATTTCCCAGGGTTCACCTAGTCCGATTTGCTATCCTCAAAGACCACCTTGGCCTTTTTGCACAATCTGAAAATGGTGCTGGGGTACCAAAGTCTGGCACCTGATTCAAGCTTCTCGGCTGACTCTTGAATTCCTTCAGCTATAAGTTCATGCACGTTGATTTCTCCACCTTGTACTAGGCAATGTACCATAGTTTCCCGATTAATATTTACCTCTGAATTATTTGCAGTTGGGAGAATAGACCTCCTTACGAGTTCAAACCAGCCCTTGGCTTCTGGGCTAAGGTCTCCCCTCTTGATGAACCTGGGTTTCCCATCTTTATACCTCTCCCAGTCAGTTGCTATAACACAAATGTCACCCACGATCTCAGTGAGCTCGTCATTGTCTTGTCTTTTATTTATCCTTGTATGATAACTGGGCTCATCAAAGTGTGGTGCTTTCAGGTGAAGAGTTCTTATTATAGCACTTGGGCTGAAGTTCACCTCCTTTCCTCTTACATAGCTTTTGAAGGTTGGGTCCCTGGTTTTGTCTTCTCTTACCACATTTGCGTAAAATTCCTTGATGAGGTTTGCATTGATCTTCCCTTCTGGATTAGTGAGCAATTCCCACCCTCTTTCTTCAATCTTCTTCGGAATCTGTGGGTATTCGTTTTCATTGAATTGGAAGGTTAACTCGGGCAGTATCTTTTTTAGTTTTATCCGCTCAAATTCTTGTTCATGGAAGGCAGTTTTGAACCTCTTTTCATCATAAGGAGTGTTCTCCATTGGTTCCTTCCTCTTCTGCCTCTTGGAGCTTGATGACGCCATGAATTTGAGTTGCTGTTTTGAGGTGACTTGAGGATACGGATAGATGAAGAATGGGTTGGCTAGGACAATTTGTGATGAAGGGTTTTAGTACGCCAAAAGTGTAGAGTGTGGAGAGTGGGGATTTGAATGTGAGGAGTGAGGCTGCACTAAGGTTCCTTTATATTGGGAGATCATGAGAGAATGGAAGGTGTGGATTGCAAGAATGGTTGCTTGATGGACGGTTGGGGTTGTCCATGAAGGAAGGACAAGGATCACTTAATGAGAGTGAATGGTTCGGTCTTCAAAGGGTCTCCTTTCTTCAATGTTGCATGGCAACGTTTCCCCATGCGTTCCTTCTTGAGACAAGTGTGTAGTTCACTTCATGAAGTGACTGAACCTCCCCCATTTAATTGTCCAATCAATCCCCATCAATGCTCCTTTTCTTTTCCCTATAAAGACAAAATAAGAAAGGTGAGAAAAGATATCAAAACGACAACATGAACTTTACGGCTAGAATTAAAAAGAAAAATGAGAAAAGATTAAATTGTTTATTCATGAATTCCAACTAACTAACTAACTATTCATGGGTCCTTATATGCATATTGGTGGCACCATGGGCTGACACCAAACTTAGTTTGGAGCACTATGATGAAAAGTTCTGTTCAAAGCTTCCAAGACTAGCATGCTCTTGGTTGCATTCATGCTTTCTTGGCATGCTTTGAACACCAAACTTGTTCTTCACTGTATACTGCACAATAAGGATTCCACCAAGAGTTTGCCAAGTTTGGGTTTGAATTCATAAATATTGACTTATTTACTATTTTCTAAAAGCATATAGAACATGGGTTGCCTCCCATGAAGCGTTTCTTTAGCGTCACTAGCTTGACGTTTCTCCCTCATCAGGGTGGTTGGTAATGCTTGAAGTCCTCCCCTCTCGCTGTGGACTTGTATCCATTGGTTGTATCAATGATCTCTACATGTTCCAGGGAGAGAATTCTGTTGATTGTGAAGACTTTAGGTAACTGAGATGGTACAGTAGGGAGATTAGGGGGGATATCTGGAAAGTAAGCTGAGATCACTCTATCTCCTGGAGAGAAGTCTTCCGTAGGGATCTTTTTGTTCCTCCACTTCCTTGGTACCTTCTTTTTCTAAGGGATTTGTGATGTTGTCTTCACATGCCTCTAGAGGTTTAGGTTCTTCTAACTTTTCCTTGAGCTGTGGTAGTTGCTGTTTCCCTTATTTATCAACCAAAGGAGTCTCCAGATAAGTTGGGTGTGCTTCAGTGCTTGCTTCCTCATTCAGCATCTCATCATGATCTTTACTTGGTTCCTTGTGCTCTTGGTCTACTTCTTGTGAGAGTTTGAAGACATTAAAGCTAAGCCGTTCATCATGGATCCTCAATATTAGCTCCCATTTCTCCACATCTATGAGTGCTCTGGCCGTAGCTAGGAAGGGTCTTCCCAATATGATTGGGTGAGTGTGACTCTCTTCCATGTCCAGGATGACAAAGTCTATTAGGAGAAAGTATTTTCCAACCTTTAGTAATACATTTTCCACCACTCCTACTGCTTGCTTTTGAGTCTTGTCAGCCAGTCTGATGACCACATCTGTGGGCATTATCTTATTGATCTGCAGCCTCTTCGCCAAGGATAGGGGCAGTAAGTTGATGCTTGCCCCTAAATCACAGAGTGCTTTGTCAAACATTATTTCCCCTATGGCACAGGGGATGTGAAAACTCCCTGGGTCTCTTCTTTTTGCAGGAAATTCAGGTTGAATAAGGGCACTACATTCCTTGTTTAACACTATAGTTTGGCCTCCTTTGAGTGAGCTTTTCCTGGGAAGAAGTTCCTTCATGTACTTGATGAATGCAGGCATTTGTTGTATGGCCTTGATGAATGGTATGTTCACATGCAGAGATGCAAACAAGTCTAGGAACCTTGAGTATATTCTCTTCCCCACAGCACCATTTAGCAGTTGGGGAAATGGTGCATAGAGCTTCAGCAACTCTTGTTGTGAGATTTTTGGTTTTTGGTGATCTCTATCCTCCTCCTCTGTTGAGTTGTTTTCAGGCTGTTGGGAGAGGTTGCTTTGCTCGTCTTCATCCTCTTGATCACTTGTAGTGACCATTTTGCAATCTTCCCATCTTACTTTCTTTGCTTCTCCTCTTGGGTTTTTCTCCGTGTCACTTGGGAAGCCATCAGTAGGTTTGGGAATCTTCTCCGCTAAGCATCCCACTTGGAATTCCAGCTTCTCGATGGTCTCTCCTTGGTTCTTAATGTTGGCTCGCACCTCTTCTTTGAACACCTTCTCTTCTTGAATCTCTTGGCATATTCCTTCAAGTAAGGTTTCAAGCTTAGAGAGTCTGTCATCAATTGATGGTAAATTGGGATTAGAGGTGGAAGGATGAGAGGTGTTGTTGTGGGGGTGTTGATATATCCTCTGTGTGAATTGTTGATGAGCTGCATTGTTGTTGGAGTTATAACGTCTCTGGTCTTGGCTTTGCTCTTGCTGATTCCCCCACCCAAAGTTTGGGTGGTTCCTCCATCCAGAGTTGTATGTCTTGGAGTATGGTTCATGGTTCTGTCTAGGTGAATTCCCAATGTAGTTGGCTTGCTCAAGGTCCTCTTCTTCAACTTCATCTTGGGTTGTTGATGAGGTGGTGATTGCTGCCACTTGGTTCCTTTCCATCTTCTTGGTGAGGTCAGCTAACTGCTTGGTAATGAGCTTGTTCTGAGCCAGCAGAGCATCTACATTGTTTAGCTCCATTACTCCCTTAGTGTTCCCTCTTTCGGAAGCATAGAAGTAGTCATTCTCAGCTACAGTTTCAATGAAATCTATGTCTTCTTCAATGGTCTTCTTCTTGTTCAAGGATCCTCCAGAGGAATGATCTACTGCCTTCTTTGATTCATATGACAAGCCTTCATAGAAGATATGCAACTGCACCCATTCATTAAACATATTTGGTGGACACCTTCTTGTTAGGTCTTTGAACCTTTCCCAAGCTTCATAAAGTGTCTCCCCATCTTGCTGTCTGAACGTCTGTACTTCAGTTCTCAGCCTATTGATCCTTTGCTGGGGGTAAAACCTTGCCAAAAACTTATTCACTACCTCCTCCTAATTTGTCAGGCTTTCTTTTGGGAAGGATTTGAGCCATTTGAATGCCTTGTCCCTGAGTGAGAAAGGGAACAAGAGTAGCCTATAGACATCCTGGTGGACTCCGTTGGACTTCACTGTGTCACAAATCCTCAAGAAGGTGGTCAAGTGTTGATTCGGATCTTCTTGAGCACTTCCTCCAAATGAGCAATTATTCTGCACAAGAGTGATGAGCTGAGGTTTTAGCTCGAAATTGTTGGCCTGTATGGTGGGCTTCTGAATGCTGCTCCCATAGTTGCCTGGGTTGGGATTGATATAAGAGCTTAACACTCTTCTATCCTCCCCAACATGATTTGCTCTACCTCCTCCCCCATGGTTATTAGCCTCTTCTTCATGTTGGTTTTCTATGTTGCCTTCCATGTTTAGTTCAAAGTGTTCCTCCTCCTCTTCAGCACCGATTGCACGTTTCCCTCTTGCTTCCCTCCTTAATCTAAGGAGGGTCCTTTCTGGTTCAGAATTGAAGGAACTTGAAGCCCCGCTTCTTCTCCCTATCATACAACCAACAAGTACAAGCAAGTAAAAATATGTGCAGATAGTATTTGTTCATACCCTGACCGGGCTCCTCCAACTCGGCAAATCTATGAAAAGTCCGACCTCGTCCTAAGGCCCACGCCTAGAGGTCGGACCTCGGACAACAAAGCAAGGAAGGCCCATCAAAAGGAACGCAGCCCAAAACCTAAAGGCCGAAAAGGCCTAGCAAAGGCGGTTCCACAAAGATAGGGATAAAACTCCCGAAAGATAAGATAAGATAAGAATATCTTATCCAGGGAAGATCACGGCCAAACTACTATAAATACACTGGAGCACCCAGGTATGACACACATTCCACATTCTACACATATCTGCTTGGACCCATGCTAACTTAAGCATCGGAGTGTCATTGCAGGTACAACCACCAACCACCCAACATATCAAGCTCGGGTCCCTGACCCCCACCTCGGGCCTCTCCAGACGACCGAGCTATACGTTTCAGGTAACCCTCGGAACATTGGCGCCGTTGCCGGGGACCTGGAAGTCATCCCTCTATCATGGCGGACGACCCTCTCAACAATGACCACACTGCATCTGAACAAGAGGACGAAATTGACACCGGAGAACGACCGGACAGCCCTCTATCACCACGCACGCCAGGAGGAAACAAACAGAATCGCCCAAAGACATCACTCCCAAACAAAGATCCACAAAATCCCGAAAAAGAAAAGGGCTCGGAAATTCTAGAAGCAGTCCGGGCACAACAAAATCGACTGAAACAACTCGAAGAGGACATAAAGAAGCAGAAAGAAACTGAACAAGATCTGAGAAGGGAGGCTCGCAAGCGCAGAGAGTTAGAAGAAAAACTGCGGAAAATAGAAGCCAACCTGAAGGACCGAACAGAACGCGGCTCCACCCCCGAAAGCAACCATGATCCCTTCACGCGAGAGATCATGAAGGAAAAAGTACCGCGAAACTTCAAACCACCCGACATGGATCTCTACGACGGCACCACCGATCCAAGTCACCACCTCAGCAACTTCAGAAGCAGAATGTACCTAGTCGACGCCTCCGACGCGATTCGGTGCAAAGCCTTCCCCACCACTCTCACCAAGTCAGCCATGAAGTGGTTCGACAACCTGCCACCAAGATCAATCACCAGCTTCGAAGACCTAACCAAAAAATTCCTAACAAGGTTCTCTATTCAAAAGGACAAGACAAAACATGCCCCCAGTCTACTCGGGATCAAGCAAGGTAACCAAGAAACTCTCCGAGAATACATGGAGCGATTCAACAAAGCCTGCCTGGACATACAACACTTGCCCACTGAAGCAGCCATCATGGGACTAGCAAACGGCCTAAAAGAAGGACCGTTTAGCCAATCCCTATCCAAACGATACCCGACCTCCCTATACGAGGTGCAGGAGCGAGCAGAAAAATACATCAACATGGAGGAAACCTCCCAGTTAAGAGACTCTTCTAGGAAGGAATCGGCCTACCCACTCCGAGATCGAGATCGGGAACAGAAGAAGAAAGAAGAACCCAACTCGGACAAGCCACGGAAGTACCACAACTACACCCCCCTCCGAGTCTCCCTGGTAGACGTCTACAGAGAAGTATGCCACACCGAAAGGATCCCACCGCCCCGACCGCTAAAACACAAGAGAGCGGGAAGAGATCGGTCCGAATACTGTGAATATCACAAGCTCTACGGTCATTCTACTAACGACTGCTACGACCTAAAAAATGTTATAGAAAAACTGGCCAGAGAAGGAAAACTCGACAGATACATAGCAGAGAAAGGAGAAGAGACCAGGAAGAGAAGACGGGGAGATAACGAAGGTCGGGCCGAACAAACCCCGCGAACCCCTGAAAGACATGTTCACATGATAAGTGGAGGTTTTGCAGGCGGAGGAACATCCAGATCCTCGCGAAAAAGACACCTCAAAGAAGTCTATCACGTCCGAGAAGACAGTCCCCTGCCCGAATTACCTACTGTCTCATTTACCCGAGAAGATGCTCAAGGGATAATACCCGGGCACGATGATCCAATGGTAATCACCATTATCCTAGCAAACGCCAACTTACATCGAACCCTGATTGACCAGGGAAGCTCAGCAGACATCCTGTTCAAAGCGGCCTTCGACAAGCTCGGACTTGAAGAGAAAGAGCTAAAGGCCTATCCCACCGACCTATTTGGGCTAGGGGACACCCCAATCCATCCCTTAGGATACATCTCGCTACACACTACCTTTGGAAGAGGCGAGCAATCCAAAACATTAAGCATCGACTACATTATAGTCGACGTCACTTCAGCATACAATGCCCTCATTGGGCGACCAACCCTAAACAGACTGGCAGCCATAGTCTCGACCCCACACCTCTGTATGAAATTCCCTACCGCAAAAGGAATCGCTACCCTAAAAGGCGACCAAAAACTAGCGCGGCGATGCTACAACGAAAGCCTGAGCCTAAAAGGGAAAGAGGTCAACACAATAGAACTCGGACGAGTTCAAGCCCGAGAAGATCTTCGGCCACAACCAGAGGGAGAAACCGAAAAAGTCCAGATTGGGAACACACCTGAAAAAATAACAAACATAGGAGCGAACCTCAAAACGGGCCTAAAAGAGGAACTCATAAACCTCTTAAAGGGGAATTCCGACCTCTTCGCCTGGAAAGCCTCCGACATGCCAGGCATAAGCCCCGACCTGATGTGCCATAAACTATCAGTTTACCCGGGGTCCCGACCTGTCCAACAAAGACGTCGGAAGCTCGGACCCGAGCGCATGCAAGCAATAGAAGAACAAGTACAAGCACTACTAGATGCAGGGTTCATTAGGGAAGTAAAGTACCCCCTATGGCTCGCAAACGTGGTCCTGGTAAAAAAGCCCAACGGAAAATGGAGGATGTGCGTCGATTACACAGACCTCAACAAAGCCTGCCCCAAAGACCCATATCCACTACCAAACATCGACGCCTTAGTAGACGCAGCCTCAGGCTACAGGTATCTCTCCTTCATGGACGCATACTCAGGGTACAATCAAATCCCGATGTACGGACCCGACCAAGAAAAGACCTCGTTCATAACCCCGAGGGCAAACTACTGCTACGTAGTAATGCCCTTCGGGCTGAAGAACGCAGGGGCAACCTACCAGAGGCTAATGAACAAAGTGTTCTCAGAGCACATCGGACTACAGCTAGAGGTGTACGTCGACGACATGCTGGTAAAGACACAAGAAGACAGAAACTTGCTGACCGACCTCACCAGCGTCTTCGGCACCCTCAGAAAACACAACATGAGACTTAACCCGACAAAGTGCACCTTCGCCGCAGAAGCCGGAAAGTTCTTAGGCTTCATGCTGACTCAAAGGGGCATCGAAGCGAACCCGGACAAATGCCAAGCGATACTCAATATGAAGAGCCCGACGTGTGTCAAAGAAGTACAAATGGAAGGCTAGCCGCCCTATCAAGATTCTTGGCAGGATCAGCAATAAAGTCACTACCTCTCTACTCACTCCTAAAGAAAGGGAAACCCTTCTCATGGACCCCGGAGTGTGAAAAAGCCTTTCAAGAATTCAAGGAATTCCTCGGGCAGCCACCAATCCTAACCCGACCTTTAAAAGGAGAAGCACTCGTATTATACCTCTCGGTTGGGCATCGAGCAGTCGCTTCAGCATTGATACGAGAAAATGACCAAGGACAGCATCCCATATACTTCGTAAGCAAGGCACTACAAGGGGCCGAATTAAACTATCAGAAGATAGAAAAATTCGCCTACGCCCTAGTGTTCACAGCTCGGAGGCTCCGTCCCTACTTTCAAGCCCACACCATCAAAGTCCGGACAAACCAACCCATGAGACACATCCTCCAAAAAACAGACCTGGCAGGACGAATACTGCAATGGGCGGTGGAACTGTCCGAGTTCGACCTCCACTATGAAACCCGGACTGCCATAAAATCTCAGTATCTAGCCGACTTCATCGCAGAATACACTGAGACCCCTGGAAACCCACTCTCATGGAACCTGTATGTCGACGGGTCCTCAAAGAAAACTAGAAGCGGAGCCGGGGTTATACTCGAAAGCGACCAAGGAACGCAGATAGAACTATCCCTAAAATTCGAGTTCCAGGCCTCAAACAACCAAGCCGAATACGAGGCCCTACTAGCAGGTCTAAAGCTAGCCGAAGAGGTCGGAGCCCAGAAAATCGTGATCTTCAGCGACTCCCAGGTCGTCACATCACAAGTAAATGGAAGCTACCAGGCCAAAGACCCCACTATGAAAAAATACCTGGACCAAACACAGGCACAACTACGCCACTTTTCAGAGGTACGGATTCAGCACATACCTCGGGAACAAAATGCCCGGGCAGACGCCCTCTCGAAACTTGCCAGCACCAAGCCCGGAGGCAACAACAGAAGCCTCCTCCAGGAAACCTTACAATCTCCCTCCGTGCTAAGAGAGGAAGAAACGCTAAATATATCCGACCAACAGCAAGGATGGATGACCCCCATACTCAACTACCTGAAGTCGGGAACTCTCCCCGCCGAAAGAAAAGAAGCTAAAAGACTCACGAAAGACGCCCAGAATTATACACTAATTCACGACGTATTATACAGAAGAGGATTCGCAAACCCCCTCCTTAGGTGCGTCCCGACCTCAGAAACAAAGAGCGTCCTCGAAGAAGTCCACGGAGGCATGTGTGGGAACCACCTCGGAGCTCGGGCGTTATCCAAGAAAGTAGTCCGAGCCGGGTTCTACTGGCCAACTTTGCAAAGAGACGCAACGGAGTTTGTGAAAATATGCCCCCCTGCCAAAAACACGCCAACTTCCACAAAGCACCACCCGAAGACCTTATCAGCATCACCGCACCATGGCCCTTCGCAAAAAGGGGACTTGACCTACTCGGCCCGTTCCCCCAAGGACCGGGGCAAGTCAAATACCTCATAGTAGGGGTCGACTACTTCACAAAGTGGATCGAAGCTGAACCCTTAGCCACCATTACGGCTCAGAAAAGCCGCAAATTCCTATACAAAAACATTGTCACTAGGTTCGGAGTCCCCTACTCCATAACAACAGACAATGGAACACAGTTCACGGACACAAGTTTTCAGAACTTGGTGGCCGAACTAAAAATCAAACAAAAATTCACCTCAGTCGAACACCCACAAGCCAACGGACAAGCAGAGGCTGCAAATAAAGTCATCTTGGCAGGGTTAAAACGAAGACTCCAAGAGGCCAAAGGAGCATGGGCCGAGGAGCTTCCCCAGGTATTATGGGCATATCGGACAACTCCACACTCTACAACGGGAGAATCGCCATTCCGACTAGCTTACGGGATGGAGGCAATGATTCCTATCGAAATAGATGAAGGGTCACCCAGAGTCATCTTCTACAACGAAGAAGGTAACCCGCAGGCGCAAAAGGAAGAACTCGACCTCCTCCCCGAGGTCCGAGAAAGAGCCCGGATCCGAGAAGAAGACTTAAAACGGCGAACGGCCCTTAGATACAATCAGAAAGTAATAAAACGAAGCTTTTCCACTCACGACCTAATTCTAATCCGAAATGACATCGGAACACAAAAGTCGGGAGAAGGAAAGCTAGCTGCAAATTGGAAAGGACCCTACAAAGTAACAGAAGTCGTAGGAACAGGCTATTACAAGATATCCGACCTAGAAGGCAATGAGCTGCCCAGGGCCTGGCACGCCTGTAATCTAAGACGGTACTACAGCTAGAAAAATTTGACCCGAGGTGTACTCTTTTTCCCTACAAGGGTTTTTTAATGAGACACCCGGTCAAGTAAGGCACCCGACCTAGTCAAGGGTAAACACTCTGTAAATATTCTTTCTTTTTTTTTAATACTAATCAAAATTTTCCTATTTTCTTTTGTTCTTCCTCGTGATGAAACAAATCCTGAAAAAGTACCCCGCCAAGGCGCATTAATTTATGCTCGACAAAACGCAAAAAATCATTGCCAAAAGACCACACAAGGTCGGCAAAGATAAAAGCGACGAGGTTCAAATTAATGTGAGAAGTTATAAAGCAACTCTGAAAAGGCTTAAAAAAAAAAGCCAAATAAAAAGAGATTACAAAAATAACTTAAAAGGCCGACCAACGACAAGGTCGGACCCAACAAAGGGAGGTACTCGAACGCCCGAGGTCCGAGAAAAAGCCCGGACCCAAGAAAGAAGCCCTAAAACAGCGAAAGCCAAGATTTCGAAAACGCTTACTAAAAAGTTGCTATACAAAACAGCTAAAAAGTACAAGCGAAAAAACGAAATCAAAGGAAAGGGTAAAGCAAAAGTTTCAAGCGCTAGCTAAAAAGTTGTTAACCAAAAACAACTAAAAAGCATAAAAGCGGAACAAAAGGTCAAAACGCGAGCAAAACACCACATAATAAGCTAAAAAGTTACTACAAGTAGCTAAAAGCAGAAAGGCGTCCAAAGCGTTTACAGAAAACATCCAAAAAACAAAAAGAGCCCACAGGCCGGGCAAGAATCAAAGATTACAGAGGATCAAGGTCCTTTCCGGACTCCACATCAACAGAAGGCTGCGGAGGAAACATAGAAATCGGGACTGCATCGACAGCACCGTCATCCCGGTTTGAAACCTCCACACCAGATCCATCCCCGGCCAAAGGTGATGTCGGGTTCGCAACCGAAACTTTGGGGTCGGACACCGGAACCTCATCCTCGTTGGGAGCAGGGACAATCTTTCCCTCCACAACAACGTTATCCGTACTAAATAAGCTCAGATCCAGATCAGGAGCAAGAGCCCGGACCTGAGCCTTCAGATTTTCAAACATAGCATCCATACCCTTGGCCACATGACCTTCTAGCTCGTAAAAATCATCCTGAGCAGACTGCAACCTCTCCTTTGTCTCCACAAGCTCGGCGTATATCCGAGTATAATTCTCCGTCGCCGCCTTCGCCATCTCCTCAGATGCTTTCGCTGCCGCCACCGCCGCGGTAGCTTTAGCTTTCTCTTTCTCCAAAGAGGCCTCCAGCTCAGTAATCCTAGCAGCCTTCAGCTCACTAATCTTCTCGAACTCGGACTGAGCCTTCTCAAGTCGGGAGCTGGTCGCGCCAATGGGGGATTTCTTGAACTCCCGGGCAATAGCAGCATGAAGACTGGCCATCCGGACACAGCTCCGCGCCATATACTGAAAATGGTGCTCCATAGACACATCATCAGTAGAAATAAAAGTCTGAGGGAGAATGTGCTGTTCAATCCAACCAAGAGCATCGAAATCCTTATCGTTAAAACCCGCAAGCTCTTGAGAGGTTTTCTGCTTCTTGGGAGGAGGACCCGAGAACGGAGGAGGAGAAGAGGTAGCGGGCCCAAAGGTCGGAGGATCTTGATTTATAGCTCGGAACCGGGGAGTCGGAATAGTCTTTGACCGAGTAGTGACACCCACAGTAGTCTTCTCCGGAGAAGATCGGGCAGAAACCCCCCCAGCCTCAATATTCCGAGCGGCCACAGACTTCTTCGTCCGACGAAGGAACTTCATGGAATCCGCCTGAGAAGACATCTCTGCAGAAATAAAAGAAAAGGATTACCACAACAGAAATTCCACCAAAACAAGTAAAGCCAAAAATACTAAAAAAGATGAATCTCGGAGAGGTCGGGAACTACCTAACTCGGAACGGAGAAGGCTTGGATCTCCCAACATTTTCTTCGTGTCCAGGTGAGGTGCCCGACCCCATAAACTGCTCACCACACCCACAAAAGCCTGCTCAACCTCATCTAGACTCTCAAAGGTATACTTAGCAGACACTACATTCTCCTGCCAACAAAGAGGAAAGGAAGGCTCCCCACTCTCATCTAGAAAGAAAGGTCGGGCGTCTCCAGTAGCCCGGACCTTGAAATAAAAGTTCTTAAAATCATGAAAGGACTCATCATAAAGGGTACAAAACTTCCTTCCCTGGTTAGCCCTAAAAGAGACCCAAGATACCTTCCCTCCACCCGACCCCGGCTTCGTCAACACAAACAAGTAGGAAAAAAGAGAGATAGAGGGAGCGACGCCCAAAAAATGACACAAAAGTTGAAACAGCTTTAAGAACGCCCAAGAATTCGGATGGAGCTGCATAGGGGCAAGGTTACAAGACCATAACACCTCGGACTCCAGGTCGGTAAAAGGAAGTCGGACACTCAGCTTAGAGAAAAAACAATCATAAGCATAAAAGAAGAGCTTCTCGGAACTATCTAGGGGCGGGAAGCACACTCTCTCCTCAGAATCCGGGGCTACTAGTTCATAATCCCTCTCAGACTCTCTATTTTCACATATGCTACAGTGCCTACGGAACCTAGCTAAATACTCAGAATCTACCACAGAAGGGACTTTAGAGGAAGAGGGTCTACCCAACCAAGACCACTTGGAATCTTGGTCGACATCGCTTGAAGAACCTTTCGAGACATAAAACTCTTACCTACAAAGAAGAATACAACAGCAAGCAAAAATCACATAAAAGCAGACAGCAAAAACCCATTCAGCAAAGCAAGAAACAAAAACCCAACGAAGAAAATGAGGCAACCCGGAACAAAATACCAGAGAACGAAAAAGAGCCCCCCCCCCCCATATGCAAACAACAAGCAATGGCGGCACCTCTTTTTGGGGCAACCCAGGCATAAAGAAAAAGAAGCAAACAAGAGCAGAAGCATACGATCACAAGAAAAGAGAAACATAGGAACAAACCTGGAAGAAAGAAAACGAAGGCGAAGAGCTCCGAAGCAAGGAGAACGAAACGGCGGCGCAGAGGAAACCCCGGAAAGACACACGGAAAGATTCGGGGAAGAAGAACTAAGAGAGAGAAGAAGCAGTGCTCGAAAAAGGAGACGGCGAAACTTAGAAAAACAGGAAGGGAACAGAATAAACGAAGAAAAAGGAAGGGAGCAAATAAATAATGCCCTCACAGAACCCGAACGGAAATCGAGGAGAAACGGTAAAAAGCAATAAATGCAGGAACGGCCATTTTTGAATTTTGAAAAACTACTATGCCCGAGCTCGACCTCCAAAAAAAAAGGACGAACTCGGGCAGGGGCACTGTTCATACCCTGACCGGGCTCCTCCAACTCGGCAAATCTATGAAAAGTCCGACCTCGTCCTAAGGCCCACGCCTAGAGGTCGGACCTCGAACAACAAAGCAAGGAAGGCCCATCAAAAGGAACGCAGCCCAAAACCTAAAGGCCGAAAAGGCCTAGCAAAGGCGGTTCCACAAAGATAGGGATAAAACTCCCGAAAGATAAGATAAGATAAGAATATCTTATCCAGGGAAGATCACGGCCAAACTACTATAAATACACTGGAGCACCCAGGTATGACACACATTCCACATTCTACACGTATCTGCTTGGACCCATGCTAACTTAAGCATCGGAGTGTCATTGCAGGTACAACCACCAACCACCCAACATATCAAGCTCGGGTCCCTGACCCCCACCTCGGGCCTCTCCAGACGACCGAGCTATACGTTTCAGGTAACCCTCGGAACAGTATTGTTGTCAGAATTAGTGTTAGTTGTGAGTGATGCAATATATCAAACAGTTAGTGGGTTAGCAAACTGAATTGTAAATAACAAAGAAAAACGAAAGAGTAGAGGGGGAAAGAAAAAAGTTAACTAAGACAGAAAGTAAATTACTCAAACAGAAAATTAAATAAAAAAAAAACAAAAATGCTCAATCTAGTAATCTTCCAATCTAATCATTGTTGATGCACAATCAATCCCCGGCAACGGCGCCATAAACTTGATGCAAGTGGAAATTGTCTCTCAACAAATTTCCTTCGGCAAGTGTACCGAATTTGTAGTCAAGTAAAAACTCAAAATAGAGTGAGGTCGAATCCCACATGGATTGATTGATCAAGCAACTTTAATTAGAAGATTGTTCTAGTTGAGTGAATTCAGAATTTGGGTTGAGAGTTGCAGAAAATAAAATGGCGGGAATGTAAATGACGGAAAAGTAAATGCTAGAATTAAAGAACTGGAAGTAAATGACTGAAATTAAATTGCAGAATTGTAAATGGAAATGGGGTGTTTGCTCATGAAAATAAACGCAGAAATTAAAGAGAATGGGTGAGATCAGAATTGGGGAGTTCATTGGGCACAGGAGATGTTGCAATTCTCCGGATCAAGTTCATTTTCATCTTTTCCTCAATCAATGCACTCATTGATCTCCTTGGCAATCTTAATTGATTGAATTACAATTTCTTGCAATTCAATCTCTCAAATCTTGATCAATAGCCAATTCCTTGGTCAATTGCTCATGAGAAAAGATGAAGTGTGGTCACTGATTATACCACATGCATTTCCCAAATCAAGTTTTGAGAGGATTATAGTCACATATCCATCCAAACCCAATTTGGTCCAGCATGAGAAAACATTTCTAGCTTGATCTCTTCATTCCTCTTTCAAGGTTCAGAAGGGATCCAAGTTTGAATAGCTTCTTTTCCAAGATAACTACCCAATGGGATGAAGATCGAAAGCTTTCAAGGAAAATCAAGAGAAAAGATAGAAGAAGAATGAAGAAAACTAGTATTGATCCATCAAATTACAACAGAGCTCCCTACCCAATGAAATGGGTTTAGTTGTTCATAGCTCTAAAAAATGAAAACAAAGATGGAGAATACATTCTGAACTAGAAGAGCAGAGAAAGTAAAAAATAGAGAGTAATGCTTTCCCCCCACTTTCAGAACTCTTTCCAACTCTGCTTAAATAATTCAAAGCTACTCCTATATATACTACTCTTCTATTCTTCTAGTTGATTCTTCAAGTCTTGGGCCTTTGGATCTTCAGTTTGGAGCAGTTCTCTTAATCACTTGGGCTTGGTTTTACTTGCAGAGAGAAAGTGTGAAGTGGGCAGAGACTTTAGCTCAGGACGTTAGAGGTGTTAACATTCAGTGAGAAAATGGGTTCGAAAACGTTAGTGTCATTCAACTTTTTCACTAACGTTTCTTACCCAAGTAAAGGCTACGTTAACCTCAACGTTAGTGGCACAAACGCTGCCACTAACGTTGCCTCTTTGTCCTTCGCACACGTTATTGGGACTCAACTTTTCCAATAACGTTGAGAGCCTCCCCCTTTCCTACGTTAGAGTCCACGTTAACTTAGTTAACGTGGCTCTTTTAACGTAGGCGTGCCAATCTTCGAGAACGTTAGTGACACTCAACATTGTCACTAACGTTCCAATATGCCCCTATCTCACGTTAGAGTCCACGTTAACTAGGTTAACGTGGCTTCTAACGTGGCCTTGCAAACCATTTCCATCGTTAGTGACAATGTTGAGTGTCACTAACGTTGGCTCATCTTTCACTCATCGCCGTTAGCTTCCACGTTAACTAAGTTAACGTAGAAGTTAACGTGGCTCCTTGGGGTTTTGTGGTTGCTTCCAACGTTAGTGACAATATTGGGTGTCACTAATGTTGTCGACCATTCTTGCTTCTCACGTTAGCTCCCACGTTAACCAAGTCAACATGGAAGTTAACGTGGTACATTGCACCTTAGGCCAACGTTAGTGACTATGTTGAATGTCACTAACGTTGGCTTCCTTCCCCTTGTTAACGTTAGAAGCCACGTTAACCAAGTTAACGTGGACTCTAACGTGGCCACTTATGATCATTGGCCAACGTTAGTGATAATGTTAAGTGTCACTAACGTTGGTTCAAAGTCCTTTCTTCACGTTAGAGCTCACGTTAACTTAGTTAACGTGACTCTTAACGTGGGCAATGATGGCTTCGAGAGCGTTATTGGCAATCACTTTTCTCATTAACTTTGGAAGTTACCTCCCATTCCACGTTAGTGGCCACGTTAATTAGATTAACGTGACTGCTAATTGGTTCTTCCTTGCTTCCTTTGGTCCTGAAATCAAGCAATAGAGTGCATCAAAGTTCTAGTCTAAGTCATGGGTAATGCAACATACAATTTGTCACTAAATTCATGCAAAATCCTCATGAAATCATGTAAAATGCACAATGTATGCTTGAATCAAGGTGTAAGTGAATATCTACCCAAAACTAGCTTATTTTCTATGGAAATGCATGAAACTACCCTAAAAACAGTAAAGAAAAGGTCAGTGAAATTGGCCAAGATGCCCTGGCATCAAGCTCTGCTGTGTCTCGATGGATTAATGCAATTATTTTTGTTTTCTATTCAATCACGCTTGTTTCTATTCTAAGATATTCATTCGCACTTCAACATGATGAATGTGATGATCCGTGACACTCATCACCATTCTCAACTTATGAACACGTGCTTGACAACTACTTCCGTTCTACCTTAGATTGAGTGGGTATCTCTTGGGTTCCTAGTTCACGAGTTTGATTGCCTCTCCTGACAACAAAGTGTTCAAATCCGTGAAACCAGAGTCTTCGTGGTATAAGCTAGAATCAATTGGCAATACTCTTGAGATCCGAAAAGCCTAAACATTGTCTGTGGTATTCCGAATAGGATCTGTGAAGGGGTGACTATGACGAGTTTCAAACTCACAAATGTTGGGGCCGTGACAGTGTGCAAAAGGATCAATGGATCCTATTCCAGCACGAGTGAGTATCGATAGTTGATTAGCCCTATGGAACCCGTAGTTGGACTATTTTCGCTGAGAGGATGGATGGTAGCCATTGACAATGGTGATCCACCAACATACAGCTTGCCATGGAAGGAGCCTTGTGATGAGCGGATAATTTATACGCTTTTTGGCATTATTTTTACATAGTTTTTAGTAAGTTTAAGCTACTTTTAGGGATGTTTTCATTAGTTTTTATGTTAAATTCACATTTCTGGACTTTACTATGAGTTTGTGTGTTTTTCTGTGATTTCAGGTAAATTCTGACTGAAATTGAGGGATTTGAGCAAAACTCTGAAAAAGGCTGACAAAAGGACTGCTGATGCTGTTGGATTCTGACCTCCCTGCACTCGAAATGGATTTTCTGGAGCTACAGAACTCCAAATGGCACGCTCTCAACGTCGTTGGAAAGTAGACATCCAGGGCTTTCCAGCAATATATAATAGTCCATGCTTTATTCGAAGATTGACGACGTAACTTGGCGTTAAACGCCAAGTTCATGCTGCTGTCTGGAGTTAAACGCCAGAAAAACGTCATGATCCGGAGTTGAACGCCCAAAACACGTCATAACTCAAAGTTCAACGCCAAGAAATGCCTTAGCTCGTGGATTGATCAAGCTCAGCCCAAGCACACACCAAGTGGGCCCCGGAAGTGGATTTATGCATCAATTACTTACTCATGTAAACCCTAGTAGCTAGTCTAGTATATATAGGACATTTATCTATTGTATTAGACATCTTTTGACCACTTTAAACTCTTTATTCATTCGGTCACTTGATCATGGAGAGGGCTGGCCATTCGGCCATGCCTGAACCCTTTGCTTATGTATTTTCAACGGTGGAGTTTCTGCACACCATAGATCAAGGGTGTGGAGCTCTGCTGTACCTCAAGTATTAATGAAATTCTATCTTCTTTTATTCCATTCCTCTTTATTCTTATTCCAAGATATTCATTCGTACCCAAGAACATGATGAATGTGATGAGTTAGATAACCCTCATTATCATTCTCACTTATGAACGTGCGTGATTGACAACCACTTCCGTTCTACATGCAACACAAGCTTGAACGTGTATCTCTTAGATTCCCCAACAGAATCTTCGTGGTATAAGCTAGATGGATGGCGGCATTTATGAGGATCCGGAAAGTCCAACCTTGTCTGTGGTGTTCCGAGTAGGATCCTGGGAATCCGGAAAGTCTACCTTGTCTGTGGTGTCCAAGTAGGATTCCGGTAATGAATGACTGTGACGTGCTTCAAACTTGTAACCTGCTGGGCGTAGTGACAACACAAAAGAATCAATGGATTCTATTCCAGTAGGGGAGGGAACCAACCGGTGATTGGCCGTACTGTGACAGAGTGCGTGAGCATTAGCTTTCACTGCGAGGATGGAATGTAGCCATCAACCATGGGTGATGCCTCCAGACTGGTTAGCTGTGCCAGTGACAGCCGCATAGGATATTTCCCCGAGAGGATTGAAAGTAGCCACAGTTGATGGTGAACCCCTATACAAAGCTTGCCATAGAAAGGAGTAAGAAGGATTGAGTAGAAGGAATAGGAGAGCAGGCGTCCGTGAGCTCTACAGCACCTCCATTCCGCTTATCTGAAATTCCTACCAATGAATCTACATAAGTATTTCTATCCTTTTTATTATTTATTTCTTTCTATTTTCGAAACCCATAAATCAATATTTAATCCGCCTAACTGAGATTTGCAAGGTGACCATAGCTTGCTTCATACCAACAATCTCTGTGGATTCGACCCTTACTCACGTAAGGTTATTACTTGGACGACCCAGTACACTTGCTGGTTAGTTGAACGGAGTTGTGAAGAAAATAAACAGTGCCATAAGAGTATACATCCTTTATAAACAAAATAACAAGTGATCACAATTTCGTCCACCAAGTTTTTGGCGCCGTTGCCGGGGATTGTTCGAGTATGGACAACTGACGGTTCATCTTGTTGCTCAGATTAGGTAATTTTCTTTTCAAAAATCTTTTTCAAAATTTTTCTTTTCTTTTTTTTCGTTTTTTTTTCAAAAATATTTTCGAAAAAATTAAAATAAAAAACCAAAAAAATTAGAAAATCATAAAAATCAAAAATATTTTGTGTTTCTTGTTTGAGTCTTGAGTAAATTTTTAAGTTTGGTGTCAATTGCATGCTTTAAAAATTTTTCTTGCATTTTTCGAAAATTTCATGCATTCATAGTGTTCTTCATGATCTTCAAGTTGTTCTTGACAAGTCTTCTTGTTTGATCTTGATGATTTCTTGTTTTGTGTATTTTGTTGTTTTTCTTGTGCACTTTTGCATTCATATTTTCCATGCATTAAAGATTTCTAAGTTTGGTGTCTTGCATGTTTTCTTGCATTAAAAATTTTTTCAAAATTATGTTCTTGATGTTCATCATGATCTTCAAAGTGTTCTTGGTGTTCATCTTGACATTCATAGCATTCTTGCATGCATTCATTGTTTTAATCCAAAAATTTCATGCATAAAATATTTTTGTTGTTTTTCTCTTTCATTATTAAAAATTCAAAAATCAAAATATATATCTTTTCCTTATTTCCCTCCAAATTTTCGAAATTTTGGGTTGACTTGGTCAAAAATTTTCAAAATTAGTTGTTTCTTACAAGTCAAGTCAAAATTTCAATTTTAAAAATCTTATCTTTTCAAAATCTTTTTCAAAAATCATATCTTTTTCATTTTTTTTTCTATTTTTCGAAAATTTCAAAAATTATTTTTCAAAACTATTTTCAAAATCTTTTTCTCATCTTTATATCTAATTTTCGAAAATTAGCTAACAATTAATGTGATTGGTTCAAAAATTTGAAGTTTGTTACTTTCTTGTTAAGAAAGGTTCAAACTTTAAATTCTAGAATCTTATCTTGTAGTTTCTTGTTAGTTAAGTCATTTTAAAAATTAAATTTTTTTTTCTTTTCAAAATATCTTTTTATTAAAAATTTTTTTTTATCTTTTATCTTATCTTTTTCAAAAATTTTATCTTTTTCAAAATTTGATTTCAAAATATCTTATCTAACTTCTTATCTTCTTATCTTTTTAAATTTTGATTTCAAATCTTTTTCAATCAACTAACTAACTTTTCGTTTGTTTCTTATCTTTTTCAAAACCACCTAACCACTTTTCCCTCTCTAATTTTCAAAAATTCTCCCTTTCTTTTTCAAAAATTCTTTTTGTTTTAAATTTTAATTTTAATTACATTTTATCTTTAATTTTCGAAAATCACTAACTTCTTTTTCAAAATTATTTTCGAAACCTCTCTTCTCTTTTCTTCTTCTATTTAATTATTTAATTACTAACACTTCTCTTCACCTCTCTTCATTCATATCCTAAACATCTCTGCCATCCTCACAGTTGTGTTTCTTTTTTCCACTCCCCTTCTACCCCCTTCTTCTTCTACTAACATAAAGGAATCTCTATACTGTGACATAGAGGATTCCTCTTTCTTTTCTTGTTTTCTTCTCTTTCATATGAGCAGGAACAAGGATAAAGGCACTCTTGTTGAACTTGATCCAGAACCTGAAAGGACTCTGAAGAGAAAATTAAGAGAAGCTAAATTACAACAATCCAGAAGCAACCTCGAACAAGAGAAGAGATGGCCGAAAATAATAATAATAATGCAAGGAGAATGCTTGGTGACTTCACAAAGCCAACGTCCAAGTTTGATGGAAGAAGCATCTCCATTCCTGCCATTGGAGCCAATAACTTTGAGCTTAAGCCTCAACTAGTTGCTTTAATGCAACAAAACTGCAAGTTTTATGGACTTCCATCTGAAGATCCTTACCAGTTTTTAACTGAGTTCTCGCAGATCTGTGACACTGTAAGACAAATGGAGTTAATCCTGAAGTCTACAGACTCTTGCTTTTCCCTTTTGCTGTAAGAGACAGAGCTAGAGTATGGTTGGATTCACAACCCAAGGATAGCCTGGACTCATGGGATAAGCTGGTCACTGCCTTCTTGGATAAGTTCTTTCCTCCTCAAAAGCTGAGCAAGCTGAGAGTGGATGTTCAAACCTTCAAACAAAAAGATGGTGAATCCCTCTATGAAGCTTGGGAAAGATACAAGCAGCTGACCAAGAGATGTCCATCTGACATGTTCTCAGAATGGACCATATTAGATATATTCTATTATGGTCTCTCTGAATTTTCGAAAATGTCATTGGACCACTCTGCAGGTGGATCTATTCACCTGAAGAAAACGCCTGAAGAGGCTCAAGAACTCATTGACATGGTTGCAAACAACCAGTTTATGTACACCTCTGAGAGGAATTCCGTGAACACTGGGGTACCTCAGAAGAAAGGAGTTCTTGAAATTGATGCTCTGAATGCCATATTGGCTCAGAACAAAGTGTTGACTCAACAGGTCAACATGATCTCTCAAAATCTGAACGGATTGCAACATGCATCCAACAGTACTAGAGAGGCAGCTTCTGAAGAAGCTTATGATCCTGAGAACCCTGCCATGGCAGAGGTTAATTACTTAGGTGAACCTTATGGAAACACCTACAACTCATCATGGAGAAATCATCCAAATTTCTCCTGGAAGGATCAACAAAAGCCTCAACAAGGCTTTAACAATGGTGGACGCAACAGGCTGAATAATAGTAAGCCATATCCATCATCTTCTCAGCAACAGACAGAGAACTCTGAACAAAACAATTCTAATTTAGCAAATATAGTCTCTGATCTGTCAAAGGCCACTTTTAGTTTCATGAATGAAACAAGATCCTCCATTAGAAATCTGGAGGCACAAGTGGGCCAGCTGAGTAAGAAAGTCATTGACACTCCTCCCAGTACTCTCCCAAGTAATACAGAAGAAAATCCAAAAGGAGAGTGCAAGGCCATTGATTTAATCAAAGAGGCCGAATGCACCAAGGAGGAGGAGGACGAAAATCCCAGTAAGGAAGATCTCCTGGGACGTTCCTCAAGCAAGAAGGAATTTCCTATTAAGGATCCTGAGGAATCTGAGGCTCATCTAGAGACCATAGAAATTCCTTTAAATCTCCTTCTGCCATTCATGAGCTCTGAAGAATATTCATCCTCTGAAGAGAATGAAGATGTGACTGGAGAGCAAGTTGCTCAGTACTTAGGAGCTATCATGAAGCTGAATGCCAAGCTGTTTGGTAATGAGACCTGGGAAAGTGAACCTCCCTTGCTCATTAGTGAACTTGATACTTGGATTCAGAAGACTCTACCTCAAAAGAAACAAGATCCTGGCAAGTTCTTAATACCTTGCACCATTGGCACCATGAGCTTTGAAAAAGCTCTATGTGATCTTGGGTCAGGAATAAATCTTATGCCACTCTCTGTAATGAAGAAGCTGGGAATCATTGAGGTACAACCTGCCTTGTTCTCATTACAATTGGCAGACAAGTCCATAAGACAAGCATATGGAGTAGTGGAGGACGTGCTAGTAAGGGTTGAAGGCCTTTACATCCCCACTGATTTCATAATCCTAGACACTAGGAAGGAAGATGATGAATGCATCATCCTAGGAAGACCTTTCCTAGCCACAGCAGGAGCTGTGATAGATGTCAACAGAGGTGAGTTAGTCCTTCAATTGAATGGGGATTACCTTGTGTTTCAGGCACATGGCCATCCCTCTGTGACAAAAGAGAGTAAGCATGAAGAGCTTCTCTCAGTTCAGAGTCAAGAAGAGCCCACACAGTCAAACTCTAAGTTTGGTGTTGTGAAGCCACAACCAAACTCTAAGTTTGGTGTCCAAACCCCATATCCAAACTCTAAGTTTGGTGTTGGGAATATCACACTTAAGTTGACCTGATCACCTTGTGGCTCCATGAGAGCCACTGTCAAGCTACTGACATTAAAGAAGCGCTTGTTGGGAGGCAACCCAATTTTATTTATCTAATTTTATTTTATTTTGTTTCCTTGTTATTTTTATGTTTAATTAGGTACATGATCATGAGGAGTCACGAAAAAAATCAAAAAAAAAAATTAAAAACAGAGTCAAAAACAGAAGAAAAAATTTTCACCCTGGAGGACGCACGGGCTGGCGTTCAACGCCCAGAAGGTGCATCTGGCCGGCGTTCAACGCCAGAACAGAGCACCATTCTGGCGCTGAACGCCCAAAACAAGCAACAACCTGGCGTTAAACGCCAGGATGCGCACACAGAGGACAATCTGGCGCTGAACGCCAGAAACAAGCATGAAACTGGCGTTCAACGCCAGAAACATGCATTACATGGGCGTTTAACGCCCAGAACGTGCATCAAAGGGCGTTTGAACGCCAGAATGATGCATGAAGGCATGTTACATGCCTATATGGTGAAGGAATGGTATTTGTTTTCACCTCAGGATCTGTGGACCCCACAGGATCCCCACTTCAGGATCTGTGGACCCCACAGGATCCCCACCTAACATATTCCCACCTTACTTCCCAATCCTAGTTTTTGTGATGTGATTCCCCATGTCACAATTCCCAACATCTTCTTCATCAATCACCTCAATTCCTCCTCTCAATTACCCCATTCACCATTCACATCAACCTCCTCTTCCCCATAAACCCCACCTACCTCCATCAAATTCAAATTCAATTTCCCACCCATTCCCACCCAAATTAGCCGAACCTATACCCCCCCTCTCCCTATAAATACCATTATTTTCTTTTACATTTTCACACAACACAAACCCCACATTCTCCTACATAGCCGAACCCTCTCTTCTCCCTCTCTACCATATTTTCTTCTTCTTCTTCTACTCTTCTTTTCTTTTTTTTTGCTCGAGGACGAGCAAAATTTTAAGTTTGGTGTGGTAAAAAAGCCTAAGCTTTTTATTTTTCATTCACCATCAATGGCACCCAAGACCGGAGTTCCTTCAAGAAAAGGGAAAGCAAAAGCTTCCACATCCGAGTCTTGGGAGAAGGAGAGATTTATCTCCAAAAGCCATCAAGACCACTTCTATGATGTTGTGGCCAAGAAGAAAGTGATCCCTGAGGTCCCTTTCAAGCTCAAGAAAAATGAGTATCCGGAGATCCGACATGAAATTCAAAGAAGAGGTTGGGAAGTCTTAGCCAACCCCATGCAACAAGTCGGAATTCTAATGGTTCAAGAGTTCTATGCCAATGCATGGATCACTAGGAACCATGACCAAAGTATGAACCCAAGCCCAAAGAATTATCTTACAATGGTTAGGGGGAAATACTTGGATTTTAGTCCGGAAAATGTGAGGTTGGCGTTTCACTTACCCATGATGCAAGGTGATGAACGCCCCTACACAAGAAGGGTCAACTTTAATCAAAGGTTGGACCAAGTCCTTATGGACATATGTGTGGAAGGCGCCCAATGGAGAGTAGACTCCAAGGGCAAGCCAGTCCAACTAAGAAGACTGGACCTCAAGCCTGTAGCTAGAGGATGGTTGGAGTTCATTCAAAGATCCATCATCCCTACAAGCAACCGATCTGAAGTTACTGTGGATCGGGCCATCATGGTTCATAGCATCATGATTGGAGAGGAGGTGGAAGTTCATGAAGTCATCTCCAATGAACTCTACAAAATAGCTGACAAGCCTTCATACATGGCACGGCTAGCCTTCCCCCACCTTATATGCCATCTATGTTACTCAGCTGGAGTTATCATAGAAGGAGATGTCTCCATTGAAGAAGACAAGCCCATCACCAAGAAAAAGATGGAGCAAACAAGAGAAGTTCCTCACGGCCCTCAAGGAGAACATGAGGAAGTTCATCATCAACAAATGCCTCAAGGAATGCACTTTCCTCCCAACAACTATTGGGAGCAACTTAACACTCCTTAGAAGATTTGAGCCATAATGTGGAGCAATTAAGGGTGGAACATCATGAGCACTCCATCATTCTCCAAGAAATAAGAGAAGATCAAAGAGCAATGAGGGAGGAGCAACAAAGGCAAGGAAGGGACATAGAAGAGTTGAAGAACATCATTGGTCCTTCAAGAAGAAGACGCCACTAGAGGTGGATTCATTCCTTGTTCTTTATTTCTTTCTGTTTTCGGTTTTTAATGTTGTGTTTATCTATATGTTTTGTGTCTTTCTTTCATGATCATTAGTGTGTAACCATGCCTTAAAGCTATGAAATAAAATCCATTAGTCCTTCACCTCTCTTAAAAGAAAAAATGTTTTAATTCAAAAGAACAAGAAGTACATAATTTTCGAAATTATTATTGAATTTAGTTTAATCATATTGATGTGGTGACAATGATTTTTGTTTTCTGAATGAATGCTTGAACAGTGCATATGTCTTTGGATCTTGTTGTTTATGAGTGTTAAAAATTGTTGGCTCTTGAAAGAATGATGAACAAAGAGAAATGTTATTGATGATCTGAAAAACATCATGAAATTGATTCTTGAAGCAAGAAAAAGCAGTGAAAAAAAAAAAAGAGAAAAAGGGGCGAAAATTTTAAAAAGCAAGGATCCAAGGCTTTGAGCATCAATGGATAGGAGGGCCTAAGGAAATTAAATCCAGGCCTAAGCGGCTAAATCAAGCTGTCCCTAACCATGTGCTTGTGTCATGAAGGTCCAAGTGAAAAGCTTGAGACTGAATGGTTAAAGTCGTGATCTAAAGCTAAAGAGTGTGCTTAAGAGCTCTGGACACCACTAACTGGGGACTCTAGCAAAGCTAAGTCACAATCTGAAAAGGTTCACCCAGTTATGTGTCTGTGGCATTTGTGTATCCGGTGGTAATACTGGAAAACAAAGTGCTTAGGGCCACAGCCAAGACTCATAAGTAGCTGTGTTCAAGAATCAACATGCTTAAATTAGGAAATTCAATAACACAATCCAAAATTCTAAGTTCCTAGAGACGCCAATCACTCTGAGCTTCAAAGGAAAAATTGAGATGCCAAAACTGTTCAGAAGCAAAAAGCTACAAGTCCCGCTCATGTAATTAAATTAATATTCATTGATATTTTGGACTTTATAGTATATTCTCTTCTTTTTATCCTATTTGATTTTCAGTTGCTTGGGGACAAGCAACAATTTAAGTTTGGTGTTGTGATGAGCGGATAATTTATACGCTTTTTGGCATTATTTTTACATAGTTTTTAGTAAGTTTAAGCTACTTTTAGGGATGTTTTCATTAGTTTTTATGTTAAATTCACATTTCTGGACTTTACTATGAGTTTGTGTGTTTTTCTGTGATTTCAGGTAAATTCTGACTGAAATTGAGGGATTTGAGCAAAACTCTGAAAAAGGCTGACAAAAGGACTGCTGATGCTGTTGGATTCTGACCTCCCTGCACTCGAAATGGATTTTCTGGAGCTACAGAACTCCAAATGGCACGCTCTCAACGGCGTTGGAAAGTAGACATCCAGGGCTTTCCAGCAATATATAATACTCAATGCTTTATTCGAAGATTGACGACGTAACTTGGCGTTAAACGCCAAGTTCATGCTGCTGTCTGGAGTTAAACGCCAGAAAAACGTCATGATCCGGAGTTGAACGCCCAAAACACGTCATAACTCAAAGTTCAACGCCAAGAAATGCCTTAGCTCGTGGATTGATCAAGCTCAGCCCAAGCACACACCAAGTGGGCCCCGGAAGTGGATTTATGCATCAATTACTTACTCATGTAAACCCTAGTAGCTAGTCTAGTATATATAGGACATTTATCTATTGTATTAGACATCTTTTGACCACTTTAAACTCTTTATTCATTCGGTCACTTGATCATGGAGAGGGCTGGCCATTCGGCCATGCCTGAACCCTTTGCTTATGTATTTTCAACGGTGGAGTTTCTGCACACCATAGATCAAGGGTGTGGAGCTCTGCTGTACCTCAAGTATTAATGAAATTCTATCTTCTTTTATTCCATTCCTCTTTTATTCTTATTCCAAGATATTCATTCGTACCCAAGAACATGATGAATGTGATGAGTTAGATAACCCTCATTATCATTCTCACTTATGAACGTGCGTGATTGACAACCACTTCCGTTCTACATGCAACACAAGCTTGAACGTGTATCTCTTAGATTCCCCAACAGAATCTTCGTGGTATAAGCTAGATGGATGGCGGCATTTATGAGGATTCGGAAAGTCCAACCTTGTCTGTGGTGTTCCGAGTAGGATCCTGGGAATCCGGAAAGTCTACCTTGTCTGTGGTGTCCAAGTAGGATTCCGGTAATGAATGACTGTGACGTGCTTCAAACTTGTAACCTGCTGGGCGTAGTGACAACGCAAAAGAATCAATGGATTCTATTCCAGTAGGGGAGGGAACCAACCGGTGATTGGCCGTACTGTGACAGAGTGCGTGAGCATTAGCTTTCACTGCGAGGATGGGATGTAGCCATCAACCATGGGTGATGCCTCCAGACTGGTTAGCTGTGCGAGTGACAGCCGCATAGGATATTTCCCCGAGAGGATTGAAAGTAGCCACAGTTGATGGTGAACCCCTATACAAAGCTTGCCATGGAAAGGAGTAAGAAGGATTGAGTAGAAGGAATAGGAGAGCAGGCGTCCGTGAGCTCTACAGCACCTCCATTCCGCTTATCTGAAATTCCTACCAATGAATCTACATAAGTATTTCTATCCTTTTTATTATTTATTTCTTTCTATTTTCGAAACCCATAAATCAATATTTAATCTGCCTAACTGAGATTTGCAAGGTGACCATAGCTTGCTTCATACCAACAATCTCTGTGGATTCGACCCTTACTCACGTAAGGTTATTACTTGGACGACCCAGTACACTTGCTGGTTAGTTGAACGGAGTTGTGAAGAAAATAAACAGTGCCATAAGAGTATACATCCTTTATAAACAAAATAACAAGTGATCACAATTTCGTCCACCACCTTGCGTGCATGAAGAAGACAACAGTAGAAAAACAGAGATTCAGAAGACAGAGCATCTCCAAAACCTCAATCTGTTCTCCATTACTGCATAACAAGTATTATTCATTTCATGTTCTTTTACTTTTTACAAATAAAACTTTTTTCATTATTAATCTCCGGACTAAGGTTTACAAGATAACCATAGATTGCTTCAAGCCAACATTCTCCGTGGGATCGACCCTTACTCACGTAAGGTATTACTTGGACGACCCAGTGCACTTGCTGGTTAGTGGCACCGGAGTTGTGAAAAGTGTGAATCACAATTCCATGCACCAAATTTTTGGCGCCGTTACCGGGGATTGTTTGAGTTTGGACAACTGAAGGTTCATCTTGTTGCTTAGATTAGGAATTTTTTTTTCTTTTCGGTTTATAATCACTAAATTTGAGTCTTTTATTTTCTTCTAAAAAATTTTTCTAAAATCTTATTTTTCTTTATCAATTTTTTATTTTTTCCTTGAGTTTAATTTCATGTTCTAAGTTTGGTGTCTTTTGTTGCTTTTCATCTTATACATTTTTAAATTATTAGTGTCCAGGGTATAAAAATTTTTAAGTTTGGTGTCCTTTGTGTTTTTATTTTTCGTAAAAATTTTCAAAATTTGTTCTTGGTGTTCATCTTGATATTCAAAGTGTTCTTGGTGTTCATTTTGGTTTTAATATAAAAATTTTAAGTTTGGTGTCACTTTGTTGTTTTTCTCTTTCCTCATTAAATTCAAAAAAATAAAAAAAATATCCTTTCCTTTAATTACTCATAATTTTCGAATACACTAGGATTGATTTAGTCAAAATTTCAATTTTAAAAATATTCTATCTTTTTAAATCTTTTCCAAAACAATTTCTTTTTCAATTTTCTTTTATTTATTTTATTTTTCTAATTTTTGAAACTTCTTTTTAATTTTTCAATTATTCTATTTAGTTTTATTTTTATTTTTGGTCAACATCATTTCCCTTTCTCCATCATGGACCTAAGTGGAAATGAACAGTCTAGAAAGACTCTGAGGTCATATGCTAATCCCAGTGCTGCTTCATGTAGGGGTAGTATCTGTATACCCCCATTAAAGCTAGCAGCTTTGAGCTAAACCCTCAGCTCATTATCATGGTGCAGCAAAATTGCCAGTATTTCAGTCTTCCACACGAAGAACCTACTAAGTTTCTGGCATAGTTCTTACAAATTGCTAACACAGTACGTGATAAGGAAGTAAGTCAGGATGTCTACAGACTATTACTATTTCTATTTGCTGTGAAAGATCAAGCTAAGAGGTGGTTAAATAACCAACCCACAGCAAGTATAAGAACGTGGAAACAACTATCAGAAAAATTCCTGAATCAATATTTCCCTCCAAAAAGGATGACACAGCTAAGGCTGAACATCTAAGGCTTTAAACAAGAGGATAATGAATCTCTTTATGATGCCTGGGAGAGGTACAAAGAGATGCTAAGGAAATGCCCCTCTGAAATGTTTTCAGAATGGGTGCAGTTAGACATATTCTACTACGGATTAACAGATAAGGCCCATATATATTTAGACCACTCAGCTGGTGGATCTATAGACATGAGAAAGACAATTGAAGAGGCTCAAGAGCTCATTGATACATTTGCTAGAAATCAGCATCTGTACTTAAGTAGTGAGTCTTCCATGAAAGAAGAGGCTAAGGCAGTATCCACTGAACTTAGTCCTCCATAACAAGTTGCTGAACTCAATCAGCAATTATGTTATCTTATAGAACAGCTAGCAGAATTTAAGAAAATGCTACAAGAAACCAAGGATGCTAACCAAAATATGGAAAAATAATTGAATCAAACAAAACAGCAGTTATTCAGACAAATAACAGAAGAATGACAAGCTATTCAATTAAGGAGTGGGAAGACATTAAATGTCTCAACTCAAGGCAACAGAAAGTCAAGGAAGGAACAGCTGACAAAGGATGAGCAAACCACTACCCAAAATTCCTCTGAGGACAGTAAGAGCCCAGAGAGAAATAATTCTGGCGTTCAAACGCCAGAAAAGGGTGAACAACTGGCGTTAAACGCCCAGTCCATGTCCAGTTCTGGCGTTCAAATGCCAGAAAAGGGTGGAAAATTGGCGATAAACGCCCATCCAACCCCTAATCCTGGCGTTTAAACGCCAATGAGGGATCAGACACCTGCAAGTGCTGATAGTAACCCTCCTAAGAAGGCTTCTCCAACCACCTCTGTAGGAAATAAACCTGCAGCAACCAAGGTTGAGGAATATAAAGCCAAGATACCTTATCCTCAGAAACTCTGCCAAGCGGAACAGGATAAACAATTTGCCAACTTTGTAGACTATCTCAGGACTCTTGAAATAAAGATCCCGTTTGCAGAGGCACTTGAGTAAATACGCTCTTATGCTAAGTTCATGAAAGAGATCTTAAGTCATAAGAAGGATGAAGAGAAACTGAAAAAGTTTTTCTCACTGAGGAATGCAGTACAGTCATTTTGAAAAGTTTACCAGAGAAGCTTAAAGATCCCGGAAGCTTTATGATACCATGCACATTAGAGGGTACTTGTACCAAGACAGCTCTATGTGATCTTAGGGCAAGTATCAACCTAATACCTGCATCCACTATCAGAAAGCTTGGCTTGAATGAAGAAGTCAAACCAACCCGAATATGCCTCTAACTTGCTGATGGCTCCATTAAATATCCATCAAGCATAATTGAGGACATGATTGTCAAGGTTGGGCCATTTGCCTTTCCTACTGACTTTGTTGTGCTGGAAATGGAGGAGCACAAGAGTGCAACTCTCATTCTAGGAAGACCTTTCCTAGCAACTGGACGAACTTTTATTGATGTCCAAAAAGGGGAGGTTACCCTGAGAGTTAATGAGAATGAGTTTAAGTTGAATGTTGTCAAAGCTATGCAGCATCCAGACACATCAAAAGACTGCATGAGAATTGATATTATTGACTCCCTGGTGGAAGAAGTCAATATGATTGAGAGTCTCGAATCAGAGCTTGAGGACATCTTTAAAGATGTTCAGCCTGATTTGGAGGAACCAAAGAAAACAGAAGAACCCCTGAAAATTCCTCAGGAAGAGGATAAGCCTCCTGATCCCGAGCTCAAACCACTACCACCATCCCTGAAATATGTATTTTAGGGAGAGGATGCAACTTTTCCTGTGATCATAAGCTCTGCCTTAGAACCACAAGAAGAGAAAGCACTACTTCAGGTGCTAAAGACACATAAGACAGCTCTTGGGTGGTCCATAAGTGATCTTAAGGGCATTAGCCCAGCCAGATGCATGCATAAGATCCTATTGGAGGATGATGCTAAGCCAGTGGTTCAACCACAGAGGCGGCTAAATCCGGCCATGAAGGAAGTGGTGTAGAAAGAGGTCACTAAATTACTAGAGGCTGGGATCATTTATCCTATTTTTGATAGCCCCTAGGTGAGCCCTGTTCAAGTTGTCCCAAAGAAAGGAGGTATGATAGTGATTCATAATGAAAAAAATGAACTGGTTCCTACAAGAACAGTTACAGGGTGGCGTATGTGTATTGACTACAGAAGGCTTAATACAGCCACCAGAAAGGATCATTTTCCTTTACCATTCATAGACCAGATGCTAGAAAGACTAGCAGGTCATGACTATTACTACTTCTTGGATGGCTATTCAAGCTATAACCAAATTGCAGTAGATCTTCAGGATAAAGAGAAAACAGCATTAACATGTCCATTTGGAGTATTAGCCTACAGAAGGATGTCATTTGGTATGTGTAATGCACCTGCAACCTTTCAGAGATGCATGCTCTCTATTTTCTCTGATATGGTAGAAAAATTTCTGGAAGTCTTCATGGATGACTTCTCAGTATTTGGAAACTCATTCAGCTCCTATCTTGATCATCTATCACTTGTTCTGAAAAAGTGCCAAGAGACTAACCTGGTTTTAAACTGGGAAAAATGTCACTTTATGGTGACTGAAGGAATTGTCCTTGAGCATAAAATTTCGAACAAAGGAATAGAGGTGGATCAAGCTAAGGTAGAGGTAATTGAAAAATTACCACCACCCACCAATGTTAAGGCAATCAGAAGCTTTCTGGGACATGCAGGATTCTTCAAGAGGTTTATAAAGGATTTTTCAAAAATTGCAAAATCTCTGAGTAATCTGTTAGCTGCTGATATACCATTTGTCTTTGACACAGAGTGTTTGCAGGCCTTTGAGACTCTGAAGGCTAAGTTGGTCACATCACCTATCATTTCTGCACAAGACTGAACATTACCATTTGAATTAATGTATGATGCCAGTGACCATGCTATTGGTGCAGTATTAGGACAAATGCATAACAAGCTTCTGCACGTCATTTACTATGCCAGCCATGTTCTAAATGACGCACAAAAGAATTACACAACTACAGGAAAAGAGCTGCTTGCAGTGGATTATGCCATTGACAAGTTTAGATCCTATTAAGTAGGATCAAAAGTGATTGTGTACACTGACCATCCTGCTCTCAAATATCTACTCACAAAGCAGAATTCAAAACCCAGGCTCATAAGATGGGTGTTGCTTCTGCAAAAGTTTGATATAGAAATAAGTAGCTGATCACCTGTCCCGGATAGAACCAGTAGCAGGGGCGTCTCTTCCCCTGACTGAGATCTCTGAAACCTTTCCTGATGAGCAATTCTTTGCCATTCAGGAAATACCATGTTTTGCAGACATTACAAACTATAAGGCTGTAAGATTCATTCCTAAAGAGTACAGTAGACAACAAATGAAAAAATTAATCTCTGATGCAAAGTACTACTTGTGGGATGAACCATATCTCTTTAAGATATGTGCAGACGAAATGATTCGCAGATGCATGCCTAGAGAAGAAGCACAAAAGATCCTATGGTATTGCCATGGATCGCAATATGGAGGACATTTTGGAGGTGAGCGAACAGCCACAAAAGTCTTCCAATGTGGCTTCTACTGGCCTACCCTCTATAGACACTCCCGAGAGTTTGTACGTAACTGTGACAGTTGCCAGAGAGCTGGTAATTTGCCTCACGGTTATGCCATGCCTCAGTAAGGGATCTTAGGAACTGAGTTGTTTGATGTATGGGGTATTGATTTCATGGGGCCTTTCCCACCATCATATTCAAACACTTACATTCTGGTGGCAGTAGATTATGTATCCAAATGGGTAGAGGCAATTGCCACACCCACTAATGATACTAAGACAATGTTGAAGTTCCTCCAGAAGCATATCTTCAGCAGATTTGGTATCCCCAGAACACTAATCAGTAATGGAGGAACTCATTTCTGTAATAAACAGCTTGACTCTGCTCTGATCCGATATGGAATTAACCACAAAGTGGCAACTCCATATCATCCACAGACAAATGGGCAGGCTAAAGTCTCAAATAGAGAACTAAAACAAATCTTGGAATGGACTGTAAGTACCCGTAGGAAGGATTGGGCAAAGAGCCTGGATGATGCTCTATGGGCATACAGAACTGGATTCAAAACTTCTATAGGGACCTCTCCATACTAGCTTGTGTATAGAAAAGCCTGTCACCTGCCAGTGGAACTGGAACACAAGGCCTACTGGGCAACCAGATTCCTAAACCTTGATGCCAAGTTATCTGGAGAGAAAATATTGCTCCAGTTGAATGAGCTAGAGGAATTCAGACTCAATGCTTTCGAAAATACAAAAATTTACAAAGAGAAAGCAAAAAGGTGGCATGACAAGAAACTGTCATCCAGAGTCTTTAAGCCAGGATAGAAGGTTCTGCTGTTTAACTCTAGGGTCAGATTGTTCCCAAGGAAATGAAAATCCTGGTGGAGGGGACCATATGTGATCACAAGTGTGTCACCATATGGATATATAGAGCTTCAGGATATTGACTTTGACAAAAAGTTCATTGTTAATGGATAGAGAGTCAAACATTATCTTGAAAGCAATGTTGTGCAACAATGCTCAAAACTGAGACTAGACTAAAGCTCAGTAAAAGTCCAGCTAAAGACAATAAAGAAGCGCTTGCTAGGAGGCAACCCATTCATTAGCAAGGGTTCTTGTTATTTAAATAATAATTATAGGAGTTTGATATAAATTATCTTTAAGGTTAATTATCAAATGCAGAAGTTTACAGAGTTATAGAAGGATTCAGAACACAAAGCAGAGAAAGAAGATCACTGGCTTGAAAACGCCAGTAAGAGGCATTTTGGGCGTTAAACGCTAGAATGGGTACCATTCTGGGCATTTAACGCCAATAAAGATACCATTCTAGGAGTTAAACGCCATAATAAGTACCATTCTGGGAATTTAATGCCAGAGTTGCAGCATCCTGGGCGTTCAGAAAAAAGCCCAGTAACAAAAGATTCCTGGCGTTTAACGCCAGCCAAGGTACCTGGCTGGGCGTTAAACACCCAAATTGGCCAACAAATGGGCGTTAAACGCCATAATGGATACCATTCTGGGCGTTTAACGCCATAACAGACAGGGGGAGGTGATTTTATTTTCACTTCAATTTTTTTCAAATTTTCATGTTTTAATCCATAATTTTCTGTATAAACCTGTTACAAATTTTCATCTCTCAAATTCAATTTTCAAAAATTTAATAATCTTCTAAATTTTTTTTACTTTTCTTTCAAAATCTCTTTCAAATCTTTTTCAAAAACTCATTTATCTTTTCAATTTCTTTCCAAATCTTTTCCAACTCATCCTATCATCTTTTAATTTTTAGATGCATCAACAAAAATTCAGATTTAACTTCTTTATATCTTTTCCGTATCTTTTTAATTTTAAAATCACATCTTTTTCATATCATGATTCATCTTTTACAAATCATATCTTTCTATCATATCTTTTTAAAATTTTCAAAATTCACCCCCTCCCTTTTAAATACATGTTTGGCCATCCCCATTCCTCCACCATTCGAATCTGTCTCCCCCTCTATTCCTCTCCTTTCCTTTTCTTTTGCTTGAGGACAAGCAAACCTCTAAGTTTGGTGTGTTTTTCCGTGATCACTGAGCAAAACCTCACCAAGACCATGGCTCCTAAAGGAAGACAAACCACTTTAAGAGGCAAGAAAGAGAATAATCCAAAACCACATTGGAATCATGAGAGGTTCTTATGTAACACCCTAATATTCAAATCCTTATGCTCGAGTCATAAGTCAATGATATTACGGTGGTACGACTCTCAGGTGGATTTTTAATATATAAATATAGTTAATTTCGAAAGGAGTATTATTCGAGAAGCCTGAAAAGAGTAGAAATAAAATCGCGAAGACGTATCACTCACGTTTCGACAACGAAAAGTTAAACTGTGAAGCCGAAAGCGATAAACGGACAAGGCATAAAGGAGATTAAGAGATAGATAACGGATAGATATATATAACATAAGTAATAGCCACTAGTCGCGACCCGCGAAGTTTAGGCCGGCTAGGGTACAGTATGAAAGTAGTTGACAACAGTACATCCTAATCTCTCCCAAAGGAAACATAAGAGCCTTTATAGGCAAGTTCCAAAAGAGTTCAACACATAATATAATCGTTTCAAAACAAAGATGGAGAGATTCTAAGCAAAACACAAAGTAGAGAAAATAAAGATCTTCGCCGTCTCTCAGACGTACCACAGCTCACTTCTGAGCACTTGGACCTATATCTGAAAAACAAGAGATATATACGGAATGAGAACCCCGGGCCCATGGGTTCCCAGTACGGTAAAAGTGTCAAATAAATACAATGCACTGCAATAAAAACTCACTAAGCATCCTAAACTCCTTTTCACCAAATATCCAGCCTAGATTCTCACTAATCCATAAATAGGCATCTGACGTAAGGGGATACTAAGTCTAGTTCATATCTCGTATGATTCCCAACTCGCTGACTCTCCCACGAATCAGATTCAGAATCATAAACAAAACCATCATCAGTCGTACTGTCTCAGCAATTCTATATCAATACATCATACCCTCACCTGGAGCTAGTGAAACCACATCACTGCGTCTACCCAGGGAGCTCAAATCATCTCAACCAATGATTATCATCATCATGCAATCGTATCATCAATTCATCTCATCAAGAACAGCCCCCAACATCCACCAACACCATCATGAGGGATCTCTCAGTTGCACAAACACAAGCAATACAGACAAGTAATACACAAATAAGGTACAAGTAGAACAAGTAGCATGTAATCAGGTAACATAGCATATATGATATAGAAATCCAAAACAAATAGGCAAACCCAAACAATTCAAACATATGCAAATGATGTATGCCTGCCCTATGGCTGATGATATCATCCGTCGGTTATCAAGCCAACCCGACGTGTCCGGTAGCTAACCCGGGCACAGTCTCTCTGTTGCGTATTAATATCATTAGAGGGAATATGTGCCCTGTCACCATTAGAGGGTATCTGCGCCCTGTCGCCGTTAGAGGGTATCTGCGCCCTGTCGCCATTAGAGGGTATCTGCACCCTGTCGCCATTAGAGGGTATCGGTGCCCTGTCACCCTTACAACCAGAGAGAAAACACAAGCATGCTTACATTCAACATTTTTCATCATTATTCAATTATCATTATGCCTTTATACTCAGCCATAATCCATAATGGCTTTGCCGTAGCTCGGCAATAGCTCAGCCATTCGGCTCACAGTTCAATCCAGAACTAGCCAATTTATCAACATGGCTCTGCCGTATCCGGCAATAACTCAGCCATCCGGCTCATGGTTCACTCAAGAACCAGCCATTTATCAATAGATATAGCCCTTCGGCTCATGGCATACACGGTACTCCTACCGTCATCCTCCATATCTCACATAATCATCGTTGATCATCATTGATCATAACTTTTTCCCTTGCTTCACTCGCAAGTTTCCACATCCCCTAGTTCCTTTCTCATTACTAAGCATATCATAATGATTTAATACATAAGGGGTGAGATCGGAGGCTTAGAAGTATGAGATTTGGCTTTTAGAACTCAAAAATCAACTTTGGAATGAAAACAGGGTCACGCGTACGCGTACTCCACGCGCACGCGTGAATGGCCACAAAACTCATCAGCGTATACGCGCCATTCACGCGGACGCGCAGATTGAAAAATAGACAACGACGCGTACGCCTCAGCCACGCGTACGCGTGGGTACACTTGCGCCCCAAGCACAAGACTGGCACAACTCTGGCACAACTCTCGGGAAAATGGCTGGGCAATGGGTGCAGCGCATCGACGCGCACGCGCACACCACGCGCACGCGTGGATGGTGCCTTCTTGAAGAACGACGCGTACGCACCAAGTGCGCCTACGCGTGGAGGGTCATTCTGCTAAAAGAATTTCTAAGTTAAAAGCTGCAGAATTCACAGATTCAACCCCCAATCTTCCGACGGACATAACTTTCTCATTTTAAATCGTTTTTCACCCGTTCTTCGAACGGCATGGACATCCCGGATCCAATTTCATTTCTAAAAAGATTTGGCACAAAACAAAGATCCGTAGTCCAAGTTATGTCCCGCCAAAGTATGCCCAAAAACCATGTTTTCATATAAAACCACAAAGTGCCATTTTCAAAACAAGCCATTTTCAACTCTTTTCAAAATCAACCAAAACATGCCAATTTCAACCCTTTTTGAAACCAATCAAAATATACCAAAATCAACATCAAGCCTCCTCAACTCATACATTAACACTTTACCACGAATCACAAAACCATCATATAACCATCTTTACCCATTTCAAGCAAAAGGCTAAATTACAAACATATCAACATGTCATACATCCTTCCTCATCTTAATTTCCAACAATACTATTTCCAATCAACCACCATTATACATAATCAATATCATAATCACTATCACGTGGTTTCACCCACAAATCAACCTTAATCATTCCTCAAGCATATATCACAATATATATACCTCTCATGCATCATCATACCATCAAGACATCAATAATCATAATCACATATATGACCACATAATATTTCTCAACCCAAAACCAAACATACTTCATCTACATAATTTCACCCTTCAACTCCTCAAACCTCATTATTCAACAATCAACCCAATCATTCGCATATTCATTATATGAAATTCATCCAATCACTTGTGTCATCATAGAATGCAACATCAACTTACCTCCCTTACCTCTTTCCGGCCTCCGGCCCAAAATTTACGGCCTCCGGCCCAATTTCACAATTTAAATGCATAAATCACAAATTAATACTCATTACCCAATACATCAAATTTTCAATACACCAAGCATACAAGGCCACACAATTCTCAACCCAATCATCAATTCACATTACATACCAACTTGCATATTAGCATCAACCACTTGCACAATCCAAACTTAATCCTAGGGCATCTAGCCTAGGAATTCTCATCACATCACACGGTACTTAAATGAAACTTAAACCGTACCTCTTGTAGCCAAATCAATTGAGCCTCTTCTATGGAAGTCTCCACCAACCCTTAGCTCCAAGCCTCACCAAAGCTCCACAAGCAACACCAATCTCCCAATTGTGCACCAAAACCATCAAATGCACTAACATAACCAATATTACATACATACATCAACCTAGGGCTCATAAAAATGACAAATCACAAGGGTTTGAGCACTTCTTACCTCAGCCCATATGAAGTAGGGATATAACCCACTTAGAATCCATGTTGGAGTATCCCTAAACACCCAAAATCACAAGATTTCAACACTAACTTCCCAAAAACGTGTAACAGTGGGGAATTTCGAAAACTGGGCAGAGATGAATGGAATACTCACCACAAAACTTAGATAGAATTGTAGAGGATGAGAAGAGCAACGCGTGGCCGCAAACGGCTCGTCAATCGGAGCTTCGTAGCTCAAGTTATGGTGGTTTGAAGATCAAAGAGAGTTAGGTTTTCTCTCTTCTCTTCTCTCTTCTCAATTCAGCGCCCCACACTCCTCTTTTAGGGTAAAAATGAGCTGAAATGCTCATAACTAATGTTTATATATGTTGGGTCTTGGGCCCACTTAGGCCCAGTTCACTTATTTTTGTCCGTTGGCCCAATTTTGGACCAAAACCTTTAACATTAGCGCTCTAAATCGCACTTCAAATATTTCTACATCCCCTAATTATAATTCCTCATTTCTTAATCTTATTTACTCATAATCAACTTTCTCAGCTGTAGTACCAGACAGGTCTCAGCTGGTACTGCCGGTCAAAATTTCACTGCGCACTTTTACGCAGAAAACTATGTCTTCCGACTCGGAAAAATTCACTGAATCCAAATATCATATTGAAATCATAAATTTCCAATTGCCAAATCTTCCAACCATATCCGCTCCTACTTACTCATTATTTAATTAATTTCGGTTAGACCGGGTATTACATCTTAACCAAAGAACATGCAGACTAATACCACAAAATAATGGGTTTGAGGTCAGTGATCCTAGAAGTTAAGTTCAATCTGAAAGAAGACGAATATCTGGAGATCCAAGAACAGATTCAAAATAGAGGTTGGGAAATCCTAGCTACTCCTGAGACAAAGGTGGGAAGAAACATGATCCAAGAATTTCACTCAAATATGTGGCTAACAGATAAGCAGAGAATGACGAGAACTGCCTTCTATACCTTTCGAACTATGGTCAGAGGGAAGACTATTTACTTCCACCTTAACAAAATAAGAGAGGTCTTCAAGCTGCCTCAACTACAAGATGATCCAAAATTCTTTAATAGGAGAATGGTGAGAGTAGATAAGCATTTTGACCAAGTTCTAGAGGACATATGCCTCCCTGGAACCAAGTGGATAACCAACTCAAAAGATGTCCCAAACCAACTCAAGAGAGAAGATCTCAAACCAGTCGCTAGGGGCTGGTTGGACTTCATTGGGCATTCTTTACTGCCCACTAGCAACCGCTCTGAGGTCACTGTCAAAAGAACAGTGATGATTTATTGCATTATGCTGGGAAACGAAGTGGAGATTCATCATCTGATTTCTTGTGAGATTTACACAATTGCAAATAAGAACTCCACTAAAGCCAAATTGGTTTACCCAAGCTTAATCTCTCTCCTATGTAAAGATGCCGGGGTAAAGATGGGAGTGGATGAGTTCATCTCAGTCGAGCATCCAATCACTAAAAAGTTAATGGAAGGACAGCAAGTACACGACAACTCCAACAAGAGGAGGGCGCAGGAGTTCCTCCTAGAAATCCCTCAAATTAACCATTGGGCCCGCCTAGAAGTATCTGTCACCAAGCTGCAAGAAGCTATGGATCAACTTAAGAAAGAACAGATAAATCAAAATAGCATGCTCTGCAAGCTTCTTAAGGAACAAGAAAAGCAAGGGCGTGAGCTACAGGAGCTGAAGCGCCAGAAGCTCTCCATTGAGGGACTAGACACCCCACAGATTGAAGAAGCATCCATCTCCCAAAATAAAGGTTGTTGAGTCTTAATCTTAAATCTGTGATAACTTTTATTATTAGAAACCTAGCTTAAGAATTACATGAGTATTAGTAATTAGGGTCTTTATTTTTATTTTTATTTATTATCTCCAAGTAAGCTTCACGTTAGGATTTTTGCTAGTAAATAATTTTATAAAATTGCGTTGTAAGTATAGATTCTATACCAACAAGAATCCCTTCGTACAAACGTTTTGGTTGTCACAAGTAACAAACCCCTAAATAAATTGATAACCGAAGTATTTAAACCTCGGGTCGTCTTCTCAAGGAATTGCAAGGAGGTATGTTCTTATTATTGGTTATGAGTTTTGTAAATTGGGGTTTTAAAGATGAGGAACAAGTAATTTAAATGGCAAGTAAAATAAATAATTGACTGTAAAATAAACTCTTGGCAAGGTATGAGAACTGGAAGTCCTATCCTAGTTATCCTTATCAATTGTGATGAGAATTGGATTTTTCTCCCACTTTGTTAACCTCTAACTATGAAGGTAAGTCAAGTGAATGAATTAATTCGAATCCTCAAGTCCCAATCTTTCCTTAGGAAAAGTTAGAGTTATTGGATCTCGAATCAATTCTTGAAAAATTCCAATTTTCGGTCAACAATGAGTTTGATAACTCAAGAGTTACCAATTAATCAACCAAAGCCAAAAGGGAATAAAATCTACTTGAATGAAAATAATTTGGATGGAGCACAAGCATCAATAACATAAATTAGAGAAAACAATCATAAATCTGAAATACCTCAATTGCATTAATAAAATAAAATCAATCCAAATGTGAAGAGTCATAAGCCAAATAAGCAACATCAATAATCAACAATTAAGAGGAGTCGAAATAAAAAGAGATATTGAACCTGATGAAGAGTTGAAATAAATTCTAATTTCTAAAAATTCTACCTAAATCCTAAGAGAGAGGAGAGAACCTCTCTCTCCAAGAACTACATCTAAAACTAAAATTATGAATTATGAGAGCCTCCTGAGTCTCTGCAAGTTCCCTGACTTTAATCTGTGTTTCTGGGCTGAAAATTGGGTTAAAATGCGGCCCAGAATCTCTGCCAGCGACTTTTGTAATTCTATAGATCGCGCACGTCACGCGATTGCGTCATCCATGCGGACGCGTCATTCGCGTTTTTCCTGCCACGCGTTCGCGTCACTACGGATTCCTTTCTTCTGCCCGGTCGCGTCGCTGACGCGTATGCGTCACTTCTCGCTGGTCATCTCCTTAATTTCTTGTGTTCCTTCCATTTTTGAAAGCTTCCTTCCCAATCTCTCACTCATTCATGCCCTATAAAGCCTAAAACACTTAACACACAGATCAAGGCATCGAATGGTAATAAGAGAGAATTAAGATTAGCTAAATTAAGACCAAAGAAGCATGTTTTCAATAATGTAATAATTTTAGGAAGGAAATATAAATGCATGCTAATTATATGAATAAGTGGGTAAAGACTATGATAAAACCATACAATTAAACACATTGTAAACCATAAAATAGTGGTTTATCAATCTCCCCACACTTAAACATTAGCATGTCCTCATGCTAAACTCAAGGAGACCAAATAAATGAGTAGGGAAAGGCAAGACTCATGCAATGCAACCTATGAATGTGAATGCAACTACATGCTAAAATGATTCTACCTACTTGGTGAAAAAGTAAATAAATCTTTCAAGAATAAATATGAACTGGATTTCACTAATTCAAATCACAAAATACAATATAAATAACTTGCAAGAAGAAGATAGCTCATAAAAGCAGGGAACATAGAATTAAGCACTGAACCCTTACTAGTAGTGTATATCATTCTAACTCTTAAATGTCTAGGGTCAATTCTCTCAATTCTCTACTAATCTTGCTTTCTCTAGCTTGCTCTTCATCTAACAATCAACAAAAATTTAATGCACCAATACACAAATCAAGAGGTCTTTTAAGGGTTGTAATGGGATTAGGGTCAAGGTAGGATTGTATTTGGCCAAGTGGACTAAAATTTTAATCCTTAATTAACATAAACTTTCCACCTAACTTAAGACAATTCATTTAATAAAAATACAAAATCTAACTTCCCCTTTAACTGTGTTTTTTACTACATGTTTATGCATTCTAAGTTTTGAGTACAGCTCATATGCATTGATTTCACTTATTTATTTTGGGGCATTTTATCCCCTTTTATTACTTGCTCTTTTCTTTTTCTTTTTCACTTTTTTTTTCAATGCATATAATTAAAGTATTGAATGGAATAACATGTGCTCAACCATTATTTTGCACATTTTCACTAAAATATACAACACCCAATTATTCAAACCAAATATTTTCAAACCCAACTTCTCCAAACTTAAATCATAAGCACTTTTACTAGTCTAAGCTAACCAAGGATTCAAATTAAGGACATTATTGTTTTCCGCTTAGAATCAGTAATGAGCTAGAGTAAAGAACAAATGGATATATTAGGCTCAAATTGGTTTGCAAAGGATAATAAAAGGTTAAGGCCATATGGGTATGTAAGCTTAGTGAGACAAAGGCCTCAATCATATCAGTGCATGCATACATCAAACAATGGAAATATAGACTTAAGCAAGACAAAGATCACAATTTTAGAGAGAAAAACACACACCAAAAAGAAAATATTGGTTGATAAAATGCAACCAATCAAATAGGCTCAAAATCTCACTGGTTTTGTGTGTTCGAGCTCTAAACTATGTTCCAAGATAATATTTCTTCAATCATGTTTTTCAAAAAGTTTTATTCAAATTAGTGAAATACTATAAAAATTTATTGAAAAAGAAAATATTACTTTAACAAAGTGGTAAAATATGCACAAAAACAAACATGCAAATGCAACAATGAAAAATAAAAATTGGTGTTAAGAAGGGACTAACTGACCCGTGGAGATCAGTATCAACCTCTCCACACTTAAAGATTGCACCGTCTTCGGTGCATGCTGAGATGTACAGGTGGATGGGTGTTGTGGTTCCTCAGCTGTTGCTCGTTGTAGAAGCTTTCTCTTTACCCGTTCTGGTGGCCAGCCTGAAAAAGGGAGAAGAGAAAGGAACATGAAGTCAAATGGATGGAGCAAAAAGGAGGGCGGTACGAGTGATAATCATGCCAAGTAAAAAAAATAATGAATGAAAGACATGGTCGCGATTCCATGTGATCAGTTCATCAATGGAAATATAGCAATGCATGGGGAGTATTGGATGCAAGATGTTTATTAGCATGCCGGCAAGGGCATGAGTAGCATAGATCAAGCATCAAAAGTTTTAATGTATTGTTAGTCGTGAGAAAATAACAATAACGTTTGTATTAACAATTATATTTAATTAATAAAATAGTAAAGGGAATTTGTGAAAAGTAGGCATTTATAGTAGTAGATTAAAAGAAATCTTAAAAATAGTGCACAATGCCATACGGGCGTTTTCACAAACACATAGCATGCACGGTAAATAAGCTATTTGAAAGTATTAAATTGAACATGAAAGCAACCCTTTAAAAGTAATATATAATTGTCAAATAATCCACAAAAATATAGAAAAGCAATGACCCAAATAAAATTCCAACACCAATGAAAATAATGCAATGAATGAAAGTATGCAATTAAGTAAAAGAAAATGAAAGATAAGAAGAATGAGAAGGGAAAGAAGGGAAGAAGAAGTAAGTAAGAAAGGAGGGAGGAAAAATTAGGATTGGGGAAGAAAAGATAAAATATTTTGGCATATTAGGTTAAGGTGTGCGACGCTGGTGACGCGGTCGCGTGGGTGACGCAGCCGCGTGGTGCGCAATAAGGTCAGGCAACGCGGACACGTGGGTCACGCGATCGCGTCACGTGATTTGTGCTAGTGGCGCGAGTTCAGCCTCGCATTCGCACAACTCGCTGTTTGAATTGCATTTTGCCAAAAATCTGGGTGACGCGGTCGCGTGGGTGACGCGATCGCGTGGATAGCCATTTTTTAAAGACGACGCGGTCGCATGGGGCACGCGTTCGCGTGGGAGGGCTTGGGGTTCTAGCACGAGTCCAGCCCAATTCCAGCACAACTTTCGGCCATGCACCTTTTTTACGTCAATTTTCATGGCACGCGGCCGCGTGAGTGACGCGGTCGCGTGGGAGGCCAAAATTCCACATGACGCGGTCACGTAAGCGACGCGATCGCGTGGAGTCAAATTATGCTAATGGCGCGCCTCCAGCCACGCTCTCGCGTGACTCTCTATTCAATTCTTTTCTTCCCAACGCACTAGTGACGCGGACGCGTCAACGACGCTGCCGCATCGTTTGCGTGTTTTCCTTTTTTTAACTGGGATGTAATTATGCAGTATGCAGTGCTAAATGTAAATGTTATGAATAACATCCAGGTTCAATAGAAATAAACATTATAAAATAAACAAAACAAAATAAAATGGAAACAGGAGCGATCATACCATGGTGGGTTGTCTCCCACCTAGCACTTTTAGTTAAAGTTCTTAAGTTGGACATTGGATGAGCTTCCTGCTATGGTGGCTTGTGCTTGAACTCATCCAGAAATTTCCACCAATGTTTGGAGTTCCGGTAGCCTCCGGGGTCCCAAACTAGGCATGTGATGAATATCAGAATATATTCCAGGATCCCAAACTTTGGTTCCAAATCCGCTTTCATTTTGATCTATACTTTTCCATCCGGGCAGTTTGGAAATTAGATTCTCACCAAGATGACCAAACGTTTTCCAAGATCCATTCGATTGAGCATGATACCAATCCTTGCACTTCGAGTTGAAGCGTGGAACCTTATTGAACCTTGTGCACCAACTCTGAGTACGAGCCATTTCCCTCTTACTCTTAAAGCCGCAGAGATCTCTAAGCTGGCCATCTGTTTCAAGCAAATCATATTCAAGTGGAAGATTGAAGATAAAAGGCAAGTATTTTACCCACTTGTAGTTTGTGTTGGGCGATAATGGCCTTGGGATAGGTGTTTCCAGTGGTTCTGTAAGTTTTACTCCCTTATAATCTTCTGTGAATTCTTCCATTTCAACCATATCTTGATCAGAGTCTTCAATTTCTCCCTCATCATCGCTCAAGTCATATATTGGAGGTTGAGAAAGATCTACCTCAGCATCATCTTCATATTCACTCGGGGAAGATTCTTCTGTCTCAAAGAAATCACTTACGGATGCAAGTTCATCACTAGGAGGACTTGACTGGTGATCATCATCATCAAGGAAACATGTGTCTTGGGTAATTCCATCTAGTTCTTCATAAGATATCTGCATTGGGGGCTGCGCAACATCCTCTTTAGCATCAATTGTAACATCCTTGACGGAGTCTTCCATGACTCTGTATTTCCTAGGAGGTTCAGCATCTCCTAAATCTTCAACCAACTCTTCTTCTTCTACAATGATAGCATCCTCTACTTGTTCCAGTACGAAGTTATGCTCTATGCTGTCCACTGAAGTCTCTAGTGTTTTCTTCGTGCTGCTTTCTTCACTAGATTCTCCACATGAAGCCATGGGAATCTGTTGAGTGTCTGAACGTCTGGAAGATAATTGATTTATTGCTTGCTCCAGTTGATGAAGGGTTGCATTGAACTGATTTACTGATTCCTTAAAGCAAACCTGTGATTCTTGGCTTGATGGATATGGACATGGTGCATAAGGGAGTGGTAGTTCTTGGGAGTAATTGGATTGGCGTTGGGGTGGATAAGGATCCTGTGGTAGTGAATGGTGAAAAAAAGCTTGTGAGTGTGGTGGTTCGAAGTTATGTCAAGAGGATGGTACAAGGTGGGGCTTGTTGGTAGTTACAAGGTTGTCCACTGGTGCACGAAATTGTGATCATCAATGGCGCCATCAACATGGTACGCTCAATTACAATCTCAACTCTTTATCACAACTTCGCACAACTAACCAGCAAGTGCACTGGGTCGTCCAAGTAATAAACCTTACGCGAGTAAGGGTCGATCCTACGGAGATTGTTGGTATGAAGCAAGCTATGGTCATCTTGTAAATCTTAGTCAGGCAGATTCAAATGATTATGAATGATATATGAATAAAGCATAAAGATAGAGATACTTATGTAATTCATTGGTGAGAATTTCAGATAAGCGAATGGAGATGCTTTGTCCATTCCGTCTCTCTGCTTTCCTACTGTCTTCATCTAATCCTTCTTACTCCTTTCCATGGCAAGCTGTATGTTGGGCATCACCGTTGTCAGTGGCTACAGTCCCGTTGGTGCACGAAATTGTGATCACTACTTTTCACAACTCAAATAATCCCTAGTAATGGCCCCAAAGACTTGGTGCTCAATACCATGGCATAAACACAACTTCGCACAACTAACCAGCAAGTGCACTGGGTCGTCCAAGTAATAAACCTTACGCGAGTAAGGGTCGATCCCACGGAGATTGTTGGTATGAAGCAAGCTATGGTCACCTTGTAAATCTCAGTCAGGCAGACTCAAATGGTTATGGATGATATATGAATAAAAGATAAAGATAGAGATACTTATGTATTTCATTGGTGAGAATTTCAGATAAGCGAATGTAGATGCTTTGTCCCTTCCGTCTCTCTGCTTTCCTACTGTCTTCATCCAATCCTTCTTACCCCTTTCCATGGCAAGCTGTATGTTGGGCATCACCGTTGTCAATGGCTACAGTCCCATCCTCTCAGTGGAAATGTTCAACGCACCCTGTCACGGCACGGCTATCCAGCTGTCGATTCTCGATCATGTCGGAATAGAATCCAGTGATTCTTTTGCGTCTGTCACTAACGCCCCACAATCGCGAGTTTGAAGCTCGTCACAGTCATTCAATCATTGAATCCTACTCAGAATACCACAGACAAGGTTTAGACCTTCCGGATTCTCTTGAATGCCGCCATCAATTCTAGCTTATACCACAAAGATTCCGATTAAAGAACCCAAGAGATATCCTCCCAATCTAAGGTAAAACGGAGGTGATTGACGGTCACACGTTCATAGGTGAGAATGATGATGAGTGTCACGGATCATCACATTCATCAAGTTGAAGAACAAGTGATATCTTGGAACAAGAACAAGCTGAATTGAATAGAAGAACAATAGTAATTGCATTAATACTCGAGGTACAGCAGAGCTCCACACCTTAATCTATGGTGTGTAGAAACTCCACCGTTGAAAATACATAAGAACAAAAGTGATCATTGGCTTCGGCCCCAGAGAGGGAACCAGAAGAACCAAGATCTGATCTAAGATCTAAAGTGATCAAAAGATGAAAATACAATAGCAAAAGGTCCTACTTATAGAGAAATAGTAGCTTAAGGTTTACAAAGATGAGTAAATGACATAAAAATCCACTTCCGGGCCCACTTGGTGTGTGCTTGGGCTGAGCATTGAAGCATTTTCGTGTAGAGACTCTTCTTGGAGTTAAACGCCAGCTTTTGTGCCAGTTTGGGCGTTTAACTCCCATTCTTGTGCCAGTTCCGGCGTTTAACGCCGGACATTCTTGAGTTGATTTGGAACGCCGGTTTGGGCCATCAAATCTTGGGTAAAGTATGGACTATTATACATTTCTGGAAAGCTCAGGATGTCTACTTTCCAACGCCTTTAAGAGCGCGCCAATTGGGCTTCTGTAGCTCCAGAAAATCCACTTCGAGTGCAGGGAGGTCAGAATCCAACAGCATATGCAGTCCTTTTCAGTCTCTGAATCAGATTTTTTTCTCAGGTCCCTCAATTTCAGCCAGAAAATACCTAAAATCACAGAAAAACACACAAACTCATAGTAAAGTCCAAAAAAGTGAATTTTAATTAAAAACTAATAAAAATATACTAAAAACTAACTAATTCCTACTAAAAACATACTAAAAACAATGCCAAAAAGCGTACAAATTATCCGCTCATCACAACACCAAACTTAAATTGTTGCTTGTCCCCAAGCAACTGAAAATCAAATAAGATAAAAAGAAGAGAATATGCAATGAATTCCCAAAACATCTATGAAGATCAGTATTAATTAGATGAGCGGGGCTTTTAGCTTTTTGCCTCTAAACAATTTTGGCATCTCACTCTATCCTTTGAAATTCAGAATGATTGGCTTCTATAGGAACTCAGAATCCAGATAGTGTTATTGATTCTCCTAGTTAAGTATGATGATTCTTGAACACAGCTACTTTATGAGTCTTGGCCATGGCCCAAAGCACTCTGTCTTCCAGTATTACCACCGGATACATACATGCCACAGACACATAATTGGGTGAACCTTTTCAGATTGTGACTCAGCTTTGCTAGAGTCCCTAATTAGAGGTGTCCAGGGTTCTTAAGCACACTCTTTTTGCCTTGGATCACAACTTTATTTCTTTCTTTTTTCTTTCTTTTTCTCTTTCTTTTTTTTTTCGTTTTTCTCCTTCTCTTTTTTTTCTTTTTTTTTTGTATTCACTGCTTTTTCTTGCTTCAAGAATCATTTTTATGATTTTTCAGATCCTCAGTAACATGTATCCTTTTTCATCATTCTTTCAAGAGCCAACAATTTTAACATTCATGAACAACAAATTCAAAAGACATATGCACTGTTCAAGCATACATTCAGAAAACAAAAGTATTGCCACCACATCAAAATAATTAATCTGTTATAAAATTCAAAATTCATGCAATTCTTCTCTTTTTCAATTAAGAACATTTTTTATTTAAGAAAGGTGATGAATTCATAGGACATTCATAACTTTAAGGCATAGACACTAAGATACTAATGATCATAAGACACAAACATGGATAAACATAAGCATTAAATTTCGAAAAATAAGAAAATAAAGAACAAGGAGATTAAAGAACGGGTCCACCTTAGTGATGGCGGCTTGTTCTTCCTCTTGAAGATCCTATGGAGTGCTTGAGCTCCTCAATGTCTCTTCCTTGCCTTTGTTGCTCCTCCCTCATGATTCTTTGATCTTCTCTAATTTCATGGAGGAGAATGGAGTGTTCTTGGTGCTCCACCCTTAGTTGTCCCATGTTGGAACTCAGTTCTCCTAGGGAGGTGTTGATTTGCTCCCAATAGTTCTGTGGAGGAAAGTGCATCCCTTGAGGCATCTCAGGGATTTCATGATGAGTGGGATCTCTTGTTTGCTCCATCCTTTTCTTAGTGATGGGCTTGTCCTCATCAATGAGAATGTCTCCTTCTATGTCAACTCCAACTGAATAACAGAGGTGACAAATGAGATGAGGAAAGGCTAACCTTGCCAAGGTAGAGGACTTGTCCGCCACCTTATAGAGTTCTTGGGCTATAACCTCATGAACTTCCACTTCTTCTCCAATCATGATGCTATGAATCATGATGGCCCGGTCTATAGTAACTTCGGACCGGTTGCTAGTGGGAATGATTGAGCGTTGGATAAACTCCAACCATCCTCTAGCCACGGGCTTGAGGTCGTGCCTTCTCAGTTGAACCGGCTTCCTTCTTGAATCTCTCTTCCATTGGGCGCCCTCTTCATAAATGTCTATGAGGACTTGGTCCAACCTTTGCTCAAAGTTGACCATTTTTGAGTTTGAAAGGGACCTCTGGGATCACCTTCTTCAAGGCCACAACTTCATAGAAGTGGTCTTGATGCACCCTTGAGATGAATCTCTCCATCTCCCATGACTCGGAGGTGGAAGCTTTTGCCTTCCCTTTCCTCTTTCTAGAGGTTTCTCCGGCCTTGGATGCCATAAATGGTTATGGAAAAACAAAAAGCAATGCTTTTACCACACCAAACTTAAAAGGTTTGCTCGTCCTCGAGCAAAAGAAGAAAGTAGAGAGTAGAAGAAGAAGAAATAGAGGAGATGGAGGTGGCTTTGTGGTTTGGCCAAAGGGGGGAGAAGTAGTGTTTAGGGTGTGTGAAAATGAAGGAGTGAAGATGGGTTTATATAAGGGTGAAGAGAGGGGTAGGTTTCGGCTATGGGAGGGTGTATTTGGGAGGGATGAGTGGTTGAGGTGATTGGTGAATGGGTGAAGAAGAGAGAGGGTGGTGGGGTAGGTGGGGATCCTGTGGGGTCCACAGATCCTGAGGTGTCAAGGAAAATTCAACCCTGCACCAAGTGGCGTGCAAAAAATGCACCCTTTGCCAATTCTGGCGTTAAACGCCGGGCTGGTGCCCATTTCTGGCGTTTAACGCCAGCTTCTTGCCCTTTCCTAGCGTTTAACGCCAGTCTGGTGCCCCTTTCTGGCGTTAAACGCCCAGAATGGTGCCAGACTGGGCGTTAAACACCCATTTGCTAGCTTCACTGGCGTTTAAACGTCAGCAATGCTCTCCTCCAGGGTGTGCTATTTTTCTTTCTGTTTTTCATTCTATTTTTGCTTTTTTAATTGATTTTGTGACTTCTCATGATCATCAACCTACAGAAAACATAAAATAACAAAGGGAAATAGATTAAATATAACATTGGGTTGCCTCCCAACAAGCGCTTCTTTAATGTCAGTAGCTTGACAGAGGGCTCTCATGGAGCCTCACAGATACTCAGAACAATGTTGGAACCTCCCAACACCAAACTTAGAGTTTGAATGTGGGGGTTCAATACCAAACTTAGAAGTTGGTTGTGGCCTCCCAGCACCAAACTTAGAGTTTGACTGTCGGGGCTCTGTTTGACTCTGTTTTGAGAGAAGCTCTTCATGCTTCCTCTCCATGGTGACAGAGGGATATCCTTGAGCCTTAAACACAGAGGATTCTTCATTCACTTGAATGATCAATTCTCCTCTGTCAACATCAATCACAGCCTTTGCTGTGGCTAGGAAGGGTCTGCCAAGGATGATGGATTCATCCATGCACTTCCCAGTCTCTAGGACTATAAAATGACATCTTGGATAGTTCAGAGAGACCATCATAGAAAATACCTATGATGCTCCATTCAGAAAGCATGTTAGAGGGACACTTTCTGATCAATTGTTTGTATCTTTCCCAAGCTTCATAGAGGGATTCTCCTTCCTTCTGTCTGAAGGTTTGGACTTTCACTCTAAGCTTACTCAATTTTTGAGGTGGAAAGAACTTTGCCAAGAAGGCATTGACTAGCTTTTCCCAAGAGTTCAGGCTTTCTTTAGGTTGTGAGTCCAACTATATTCTAGCTCTGTCTCTTAGAGCAAAAGGGAATAGCATAAGTCTGTAGACCTCAGGGTCAACCCCATTAGTCTTGACAGTGTCACAGATTTGCAAGAATTCAGCTAAAAACCGATGAGGATCTTCCAATGGAAGTCCATGGAACTTGCAATTCTGTTGCATTAGAGAAACTAATTGAGGCTTAAGCTCAAAGTTGTTTGCTCCAATGGCAGGGATAGAGATGCTTCTCCCATAGAAGTCGGGAGTAGGTGCAGTAAAGTCACTCAGCACCTTCCTTGCATTGTTGGCATTGTTGTTGTTTTCGGCTGCCATGGGTTCTTCTTCTTTGAAGATTTCTGTTAGGTCCTCTACAAAGAGTTGTGCCTTAGCTTCTCTTAGCTTTCGCTTCAAGGTCCTTTCAGGTTCAGGGTCAGCCTCAACAAGAATGCTTTTGTCTTTACTACTGCTCATATGAAAGAGAAGAGAATAAGAAAATATGGAATCCTCTATGTCACAGTATAGAGATTCCTTGAGGTGTCAGAGGAAAAGAAAAATAGAAGGAAGAAGTAGAGAATTCGAACTTATCAAGAAAGATGGAGTTCGAATTGTGCATTAAGGAATAGTGTTAGTCCATAAATAGAAGGATGTGAGAAGAGGGAAAGAAATTTTTTGAAAATAAATTAAAAATATTTTAAAAACATTTTGAAAAACTTTAATTGATTTTCGAAAAACAAGAGTGGAAAAGAAATCAAGTGATTTTTTAAAAAGATTTTGAAATTAGAAATCAAAAAGTTATGATTGAAAACTATTTTGAAAAAGATGTGATTAAGAAGATATGATTGAAAAGTTATGGTTTTAAAAAGATGTGATTGAGAAGATATGATTTGAAAAACAATTTAAAAAAAATTTAATTTTAAAAATTAATGACTTGGCTAACAAGAAAAGATATGATTCAAACATTAAACCTTTCTCAACAGAAAAGGCAACATACTTGAAATATTGAATCAAATCATTAATTGATAGCAAGTATTTTTGAAAATGGAAAGAAATTGATTTTGAAAAAGATTTGATTGAAAAGATATGATTTGAAAAAGATTTGATTTTGAAAAATTTTGAAAACTTGAAAAAAATTTGCATTAAAAACAAAATCTTCCCTCTTGTGCCATCCTGGCGTTAAACGCCCAGAATGGTATCCATTCTGGCGTTTAACGCCCAAAGCACTACCCTTTTGGGCGTTAAATGCCCAGCCAGACACCCTGGCTGGCGTTTAAACGCCAGTTTGCCTTCCTCACTGGGCGTTTTGAACGCCCAGCTTTTTCTGTGTAATTCCTCTGCTGAATGTTCTGAATCTTCAATTCTCTGTATTATTGACTTGAAAAGACACAAATTAAAAAAAAATTTTGGACTTTTAATAATGAGGAATAATCAAAATGCAACTAAAATCAAATAAACAATGCATGCAAGACACCAAACCTAGAAGTTTGTATACCATTGACACTAACAAAATGAGAATGCATATGAAAAACACAAGACACTCAAGACAGAGAATTTAAAGATCAGAGCAAGGAAATCATCAAGAACATCTTGAAGATCACTTAAGACATATGAATGAATGCAAGAAGAATAGAAACATGCAATTGACACCAAACTTAACATGAGACACTAGACTCAACAAGAAACATACAATATTTTTGGTTTTTATGATTTTGTAATTTTTTTGGCCTTTTTTTGAAAATTAAGTGGAAAAGAAAATAAAGGTATCAAAATTCTTAATGAGAATTCCAGGAATCATGCAATGTTAGTCTAAAGCTTCAGTCTAAGGAAATTAGACATGGCTAGCCGATCTTCAGCAGGACATTGCATTCAAGAGCTAAATTGATGAGAATCAATCAGCTTTGGTGATGATAAGAACATCACCTTGAAACACTAGAATTCATTCTTAAGAACTCTGAAGATAAATACCTAATCTAAGCAACAAGATGAACCGTCAGTTGTCCAAACTCAACAATCCCCGGCAACGGCGCCAAAAACTTGGTGCACGAAATTGTGATCATCAATGGCGCCATCAACATGGTACGCTCAATTGCAATCTCAACTCTTTATCACAACTTCGCACAACTAACCAGCAAGTGCACTGGGTCATCCAAGTAATAAACCATACGCGAGTAAGGGTCGATCCCATGGAGATTGTTGGTATGAAGCAAGCTATGGTCATCTTGTAAATCTTAGTCAGGCAGATTCAAATGGTTATGAATGATATATGAATAAAGCATAAAGATAGAGATACTTATGTAATTCATTGGTGAGAATTTCAGATAAGCGAATGGAGATGCTTTGTCCCTTCCGTCTCTCTGCTTTCCTACTGTCTTCATCTAATCCTTCTTACTCCTTTCCATGGCAAGCTGTATGTTGGGCATCACCGTTGTCAGTGGCTACAGTCCTGTCCTCTCAGTGAAAATGTTCAACGCACCCTGTCACGGCACGGCTAATCATCTGTCAGTTCTCAATCAGGTTGGAATAGAATCCATTGATTCTTTTGCGTCTGTCACTAACGCCCAACATTCAGGAGTTTGAAGCTCGTCACAGTCATTCAATCATTGAATCCTACTCAGAATATCACAGACAAGGTTTAGACCTTCCGGATTCTCTTGAATGCCGCCATGAATTTTAGCTTAGACCACGAAGATTCCGATTAAGGGATCCAAGAGATAAACATTCAAGCCTTGTTTGCTTATAGAACGGGAGTGGTTGTCAGGCACGCGTTCATAAGTGAGAATGATGATGAGCGTCAGATAATCATCACATTCATCAAGTTCTTGAGTGCGAATGAATATCTTGGAATAAGAACAAGCTGAATTGAATAGAAGAACAATAGTAATTGCATTAATACTCGAGGTACAGCAGAGCTCTACACCTTAATCTATTGTGTGTAGAAACTCCACCGTTGAAAATACATAAGAACAAAAGTGATCATTGGCTTCGGCCCCAGAGAGGGGACCTGAAGAACCGAGATGCAAGGATCCAAAGATTCAAAGATCTAAAGATGAAAATACAATAGTACAAGGTCCTATTTGTAGAGAACTAGTAGCCTAGGGTTTACAAAAATGAGTAAATGACATAAAAATCCACTTCCGGGCCCACTTGGTGTGTGCTTGGGCTGAGCATTGAAGCTTTCATGTGTAGAGACTTTTCTTGGAGTTAAATGCCAGCTTTTATGCTAGTTTGGGCGTTTAACTCCCATTCATGTGCCAGTTCTGGCGTTTAACGCTGGGCAGTTTTGAGCTTGATTTGGAACGCCGGTTTGGGCCATCAAATCTCGGGCAAAGTATGGACTATTAAACATTGCTTGAAAGCCCAGGATGTCTACTTTCCAACGCCATTGAGAGCGTGCCAATTGGGCTTCTGTAGCTCCAGAAAATCCACTTCCAGTGCAGGGAGGTCAGAATCCAACAGCATCTGCAGTCCTTTTCAGCCTCTGAATCAGATTTTTGCTCAGGTCCCTCAATTTCAGCCAGAAAATACCTGAAATCACAGAAAAACACACAAACTCATAGTAAAGTCCAGAAAAGTGAATTTTAACTAAAAACTAATAAAAATATACTAAAAACTAACTAAAACATACTAAAAACATACTAAAAACAATGCCAAAAAGCGTATAAATTATCCGCTCATCATTCACCATATCTTTCAGCTGGGTATGCATTGTAGAATGGTCATTGTCCATGATATCTTGGAGAGCATTGTTGCCTAAAGGGTTGATTAGATCCTCTTGGCTCCATCCATCCTTGATTGGTCTGACCTTGATGCATATTCCTGCTGTGGTTTCTATTTCCTTCAACAAAGTTAGAACCAAACTCAAAGCGAGAGGGGTGAGAATTCATAATAGATATCAGAAATAAGAGGGAAAAATAAGAAGCTAATAAATAAGAAAAAGAAAATTTTTGACGTTAGGATTTTTGCTAGTAAAGAATTTTATAAAATTCCATTATAAGTATAGATTCTATACCAACAAGAATCCCTTCGTACAAACGTTTTGGTTGTCACAAGTAACAAACCCCTAAATAAATTGATAACCAAAGTATTTAAACCTCGGGTCGTCTTTTCAAGGAATTGCAGGGAGGTATGTTCTTATTATTGGTTATGAGTTTTGTAAATTGGGGTTTTAAAGATGAGGAACAAGTAATTTAAATGGCAAGTAAAATAAATAATTGACTGTAAAATAAACTCTTGGCAAGGTATGAGAACTGGAGGTCCTATCCTAGTTATCCTTATCAATTGTGATGAGAATTGGATTTTTCTCCCACTTTGTTAACCTCTAACTATGAAGGTAAGTCAAGTGAATGAATTAATTCGAATCCTCAAGTCCCAATATTTCCTTAGGAAAAGTTAGAGTTATTAGATCATGAATCAATTCTTGAAGAATTCCAATTTTCGGTCAACAATGAGTTTGATAACTCAAGAGTTACCAATTAATCAAGCTGTCCCTAACCATGTGCTTGTGTCGTGAAGGTCCAAGGGAAACGCTTGAGACTGAGTGGTTAAAGTTGTGATCCAAAGCAAAAGAGTGTGCCTATGAACTCTGGGCACCTCTAACTGGGGACTCTGGCAAAGCTGAGTCACAATCTAAAAGGTTCACCCAGTTTTGTGCCTGTGGCATTTATGTATCGTGTAGTACTACTGGAAAACAAGATGTTTAGGGTCACAGCCAAGACTCATAAAGTAGTTGTGTTCAAGAATCAACGTATTAAACTAGGAGAATCAATAATACTATCCGAATTTTGAGTTCCTATGGATGCCAATCATTCTGAACTTCAAAGGATAAATTGAGATGCCAAAACTATTCAGGAGCAAAAAGCTACTAAACCTGCTCATCTAATTAGAATCTGAGCTTCACTTAAAACTCTGAGATATATTTTTCTCTTGATTTTCTTTCTACCCTATTTTATTTATCTATTTGCTTGAGGACAAGCAACAGTTTAAGTTTGGTGTTGTGATGAGCAGATATTTTATATGCTTTTTGGTGGTATTTTCAGGTAGTTTTTAGTATGCTTTAGTCACTTTTTGGTATATTTTTATTAGTTTTTATTAAAAAATCACATTTCTGGACTTTACTAAGAGTTTGTGTGTTTTTCTATGATTTCAGGTATTTTTTAGCTGAAATTGAGGGACTTGAGCAAAAATTTGATTCAGAGGCTGAGAAAGTACTGCAGATGCTGTTGGATTCTGATCTCCCTGCACCAGGAATGGATTTTCTGGAGCTACATAAGTCCAATTGACGCGCTCCTAATTGTGTTGGAAAGTAGATATCTTGGGCTTTCTAGAAATATATAATAGTCTATACTTTGCCCGAGATTTGATAGCATAAACTGGCATTTAAATGCCAGCTTTTTACCCTTTTCTGGCATTAAACGCCAGAACTGGCATAAAAGTTGGAGTTAAATGCCCAAACTGGCACCAAAGCTGGCGTTTAATGCCAAGAATAGCCTATGCACGTGAAAGCTTCAATGCTCAGCCCAAACACATACCAAGTGGGCCCCAGAAGTGGATTTCTGCACTATCTATCTTAGTTTACCCATTTTATGTAAACCTAGGTTACTAGTTTAGTATAAAAACTAATTTTAGAGATTTATTTTGGTACCTTATGACATTTTACATCTGAGTTTGTATCTTCTATGGCATGAGTCTCTAAACCCCATGGTTGGAGGCGAGGAGCTCTACGGTGTCTCGATAGATTAATGCAATTATTGCTGTTTTCTATTCAATCACACTTGTTTCTATTCTAAGATATTCATTCGCACTTCAACATGATGAATATGATGATCCATGAAACTCATCACCATTTTCAACTTATGAACGCGTGCCTAACAACCACTTCCATTCTACCTTAGATTGAGTGTGTATCTCTTGGGTTCCTGGTTCACGAGTTTGATTGCCTTTCCTGACAACAGAATGTTCAAATTCGCGAAACCAGAGTCTTCCTGGTATAAGCTAGAATCAATTGGCAGCACTCTTTAGATCCGGGATGTCTAAACCTTGTCTGTGGTATTTCGAGTAGGATCTGGGAAGGGGTGACTGTGACGAGTTTCAAACTCACAAATGTTGGGGGCAGTGACAGTGTGCAAAAGGATCAATGGATCCTATTCCAGCATGAGTGAGAACCGACAGATGATTAGTGCTAGGGAACCCGTAGTTGGATGATGAGCGGATAATTTATACGCTTTTTGGCATTGTTTTTAGGTAGTTTTTAGTAAGTTCAAGCTACTTTTAGGGATGTTTTCCTTAGTTTTTATGTTAAATTCACATTTCTGGACTTTACTATGAGTTTGTGTGTTTTTCTGTGATTTCAGGTATTTTTTAGCTGAAATTGAGGGACTTGAGCAAAACTCTGAAAAAGGCTGACAAAAGGACTGCTGATGCTGTTGGATTCTGACCTCCCTGCACTCGAAATGGATTTTCTGGAGCTACAGAACTCCAATTGGCGCGCTCTCAACGGCGTTGGAAAGTAGACATCCAGGGCTTTCCAGCAATATATAATAGTCCATACTTTATTCGAATAATGACGACGTAACTTGGCGTTGAACGCCAAGTACATGCTGCTGTCTGGAGTTAAACGCCAGAAAAACGTCATGATCCGGAGTTGAACGCCCAAAACACGTCATAACTCGGAGTTCAACTCCAAGAGAAGCCTCTGCTCGTGGATAGATCAAGCTCAGCCCAAGCATACACCATGTGGGCCCCGAAAGTGGATTTATGCATCAATTACTTACTCATGTAAACCCTAGTAGCTAGTCTAGTATATATAGGACCTCTTACTATTGTATTAGACATCTTTGGTCTCAGTTTTGTTTTATTCTTCATCCTAAGAGGCTATTGATCACGTTTTGGGGGGGGGGGGCTGGCCATTCGGCCATGCCTGGACCCTTTGCTTATGTATTTTCAACGGTGGAGTTTCTGCACACCATAGATTAAGGGTGTGGAGCTCTGCTGTACCTCAAGTATTAATGAAGTTCTATTTTCTTTTATTCAAATCTCTCTTATTCTTATTCCAAGATATTCATTCGCACCCAAGAACATGATGAATGTGATGAGTTAGATAACCCTCATTATCATTCTCACTTATGAACGCGCGTGATTGACAACCACTTCCGTTCTACATGCAACAGAGCTTGAATGCGTATCTCTTAGATTCCCCAACAGAATCTTCGTGGTATAAGCTAGATAGATGGCGGCATTTATGAGGATCTGGAAAGTCCAACCTTGTCTGTGGTGTTCCGAGTAGGATCCTGGGAATCCGGAAAGTCTAACCTTGTCTGTGGTATTCCGAGTAGGATTCCGGTAATGAATGACTGTGACGTGCTTCAAACTTGCAAGTGCTGGGCGTTAGTGACAGACGCAAAAGAATCAAGGGATTCTATTCCAGTAGGAGCGGGAACCAACCAGTGATTAGCCGTACTGTGACAGAGTGCGTGAGCATTAGTTTTCACTGCGAGGATGGGATGTAGCCATCAACCATGGGTGATGCCTCCAGACTGATTAGCTGTGCGAGTGACAGCCGCATAGGATATTTTCCCGAGAGGATTGAAAGTAGCCACCGCTGATGGTGAACCCCTATACAAAGCTTGCCATGGAAAGGAGTAAGAAGGATTGAGTAGAAGCAGTAGGAGAGTAGGCGTCCTTGAGCTCTACAGCATCTCCATCCGCTTATCTGAAATTCCCACCAATGAATCTGCATAAGTATTCTATCCCTTTTATTATGTATTTTCTTTTTATTTTATAATTTATTCCAATAATCACAATTACCCTTTAATCTCCCTAACTGAGATTTACAAGGTGACCATAGCTTGCTTCATACCAACAATCTCTGTGGGATCGACCCTTACTCACGTAAGGTTTATTACTTGGACGACCCAGTACACTTGCTGGTTAGTTGAACGGAGTTGTGAATTCAGCTGCTGCCCCTTAGAAGCCTTCATCTCAAAATAATTAGAACAGTGATCACAATTTCGTCCACCAAGTTTTTGGCGCCATTGCCGGGGATTGTTCGAGTATGGACAACTGACGGTTCATCTTGTTGCTCAGATTAGGTAATTTTCTTTTCAAAAATCTTTTTCAAAAATTTTTCTTTTATTTTTCGTTTTTTCCAACCTTTATTTTCGAAAATAATTAATAAAAATCCAAAAAAAATTAGAAAATAATAAAAATCAAAAATATTTTGTGTTTCTTGCTTGAGTCTTGAGTCAATTTTTAAGTTTGGTGTCAATTGCATGCTTTTAAAATTTTTCTTGCATTTTTCGAAAATCTCATACATTCATAGTGTTCTTCATGATCTTCAAGTTGTTCTTGATAAGTCCTCTTGTTTGATCTTGATGATTTCTTGTTTTGTGTCTTTTCTTGTTTTTCTTGTGCATTTTTGCATTCATATTTTCCATGCATTAAAAATTTCTAAGTTTGGTGTCTTGCATGTTTTCTTTGCATCAAAAATTTTTCAAAAATATGTTCTTGATGTTCATCATGATCTTCAAAGTGTTCTTGGTGTTCATCTTGACATTCATAGCATTCTTGCATGCATCTTGTGTCTTGATCCAAAATTTTCATGTTTTAGGTCATTTTTTGTGTTTTTCCTTAAAAAAAAAATATCTTTTCCTTATTTCCCTCCAATTTTCGAAATTTTGGGTTGACTTGGTCAAAAATTTTCAAAATTGGTTGTTTCTTACAAATCAAGTCAAAATTTCAATTTTAAAAATCTTATCTTTTCAAAATCTTTTTCAAAAATCATATCTTTTTCATTTTTTCTTAATTTTCGAAAATTTCAAAAATCTTTTTCAAAATATTTTCAAAATCTTTTTCTTATCTTTTATATCAAATTTTTCGAAAATTAACTAATAATTAATGTGATTGGTTCAAAAATTTGAGGTTTGTTACTTTCTTGTTAAGAAAGGTTCAATCTTTAAATTCTAGAATCTTATCTTGTAGTTTCTTGTTAGTTAAGTCATTTTAAAAATTAAATCTTTTTCAAAATATCTTTTTCTTAAAAATCTTTTTATCTTTTTATCTTATCTTTTTCAAAAAAAAAAAACTTTATCTTTTTCAAAATTTGATTTCAAAATATCTTATCTAACTTCTTATCCTCTTATCTTTTTAAATTTTGATTTCAAATCTTTTTCAATCAACTAACTAACTTTTTGTTTGTTTCTTATCTTTTTTAAAACCACCTAACTACTTCTCTCTCTTCTATTTTCGAAAATATCTCTCTTTTTCAAAAATTCTTTTTAATTAACTAATTGTTTCAAATTTTAATTTTAATTACATTTATCTTTAATTTTCGAAAATTACTAACTCTTTTTCAAAATTATTTTCGAATTCTCCTCCTCTTCTCTTCTTCTATTTAATTATTTAATTACTAACACTTCTCTTCACCTCTCCTCATCCAAAATCCGAACCCTCTTCTTCATTCTTCTACCCCTTTCTTTTTCTACTAACATAAAGGAATCTCTATACTGTGACATAGAGGATTCCTCTCTCTTTTCTTGTTTTCTTCTCTTTCATATGAGCAGGAACAAGGATAAAGGCACTCTTGTTGAGATTGATCCAGAACCTGAAAGGACTCTGAAGAGAAAATTAAGAGAAGCTAAATTACAACAATCCAGAAGAGACCTTCTAGAAATTTTCGAACAAGAGAAAGAGATGGCAGCTGAAAATAATAATAATAATGCAAGGAGAATGCTTGGTGACTTCACTAAGCCAATGTCCAAATTCGATGGAAGAAGCATCTCCATTCCTGCCATTGGAGCCAATAACTTTGAGCTTAAGCCTCAACTAGTTGCTTTAATGCAACAAAACTGCAAGTTTTATGGACTTCCATCTGAAGATCCCTATCAGTTTTTAACTGAATTCTTGCAGATCTGTGAGACTGTAAAGACGAATGGAGTTGATCCTGAAGTCTACAGACTCATGCTTTTCCCTTTTGCTGTAAGAGACAGAGCTAGAATCTGGTTGGATTCACAACCCAAGGATAGCCTGGACTCATGGGATAAGCTGGTCACTGCCTTCTTGGATAAATTCTTTCCTCCTCAAAAGCTGAGCAAGCTGAGAGTGGATGTTCAAACCTTCAAACAAAAAGATGGTGAATCTCTCTATGAAGCTTGGGAAAGATATAAGCAGCTGACCAAAAGATGTCCATCTGACATGTTTTCAGAATGGACCATATTAGATATATTCTATTATGGCCTCTCTGAATTTTCGAAAATGTCACTGGACCATTCTGCAGGTGGATCTATTCACCTGAAGAAAACGCCTGAAGAGGCTCAAGAACTCATTGACATGGTTGCAAACAACCAGTTCATGTACACATCTGAGAGGAATTCCGTGAATAATATGGTACCTCAGAAGAAAGGAGTTCTTGAAATTGATGCTCTGAATGCCATATTGGCTCAGAACAAAATGTTGACTCAACAGGTCAACATAATCTCTCAAAATCTGAATGGATTGCAACATGCATCCAACAGTACTAGAGAGGCAGCTTCTGAAGAAGCTTATGATCCCGAGAACCCTGCCATGGCAGAGGTTAATTACATGGGTGAACCTTATGGAAACACCTATAACTCATCATGGAGAAATCATCCAAATTTCTCATGGAAGGATCAACAAAAACCTCAACAAGGTTTTAACAATGGTGGACGCAATAGGCTGAACAATAGTAAGCCATATCCATCATCTTCTCAGCAACAGACAGAGAACTCTGAACAAAACAATTCTAATTTAGCCATATAGTCTCTGATCTGTCAAAGGCCACTTTCAGTTTCATGAATGAAACAAGATCCTCCATTAGAAATCTGGAGGCACAAGTGGGCCAGCTGAGTAAGAAAGTTATTGAAACTCCTCCCAGTATTCTCCCAAGCAATACAGAAGAAAATCCAAAAGGAGAATGCAAGGCCATTGACATAGTCAATATGGCCGAATGCACAAAGGAGGAGGAGGACGAAAATCCTAGTGAGGAAGACCTCCTGGGACGTTCCTTAAGCAAGAAGGAGTTTCCTATTAAGGATCCTGAGGAATCTGAGGCTCATTTAGAGACCATAGAGATTCCTTTAAATCTCCTTCTGCCATTCATGAGCTCTGAAGAATATTCATCCTCTGAAGAGAATGAAGATGTGACTGGAGAGCAAGTTGCTCAATACTTAGGAGCTATCATGAAACTGAATGCCAAGCTGTTTGGTAATGAGACTTGGGAAAGTGAACCTCCCTTGCTCATTAGTGAACTAGATACTTGGATTCAGAGAACTCTACCTCAAAAGAAACAAGATCCTGGCAAGTTCTTAATACCTTGCACCATTGGCACCATGAGCTTTGAAAAAGCTCTATGTGATCTTGGGTCAGGGATAAATCTTATGCCACTCTCTGTAATGGAGAAGCTGGGGATCATTGAGGTACAACCTGCCTTGTTCTCATTACAATTGGCAGATAAGTCCATAAGACAAGCTTATGGAATAGTGGAGGACGTGCTAGTAAGGGTTGAAGGCCTTTACATCCCTACTGATTTCATAATCCTAGACACTAGGAAGGAAGATGATGAATGCATCATCCTAGGAAGACCTTTCCTAGCCACAGCAGGAGCTGTGATAGATGTCAACAGAGGTGAGTTAGTCCTTCAATTGAATGGGGACTACCTTGTGTTCCAGGCACATGGCTATCCCACTGTGACAAAAGAGAGTAAGCATGAAGAGCTTCTCTCAGTTCAGAGTCAAGAAAAACCCACACAGTCAAACTCTAAGTTTGATGTTGTGAGGCCACAATCAAACTCTAAGTTTGGTGTTCAAACCCCATATCCAAACTCTAAGTTTGGTGTTGGGACTACACACTAAATTGACCTGATCACCATGTGGCTCCATGAGAGCCACTGTCAAGCTATTGACATTAAAGAAGCGCTTGTTGGGAGGCAACCCAATTTTATTTATCTAATTTTATTTTATTTTGTTTTGTTGTTATTTTTGTGTTGAATTAGGTACATGATCATGAGAAGTCACGAAAAAATAAAAAAAATTAAAAACAGAGTCAAAAACAGAAGAAAAAATTTTTCACCCTGGAGGCAGCGCAGACTGGCGTTCAACGCCAGTAAGGTGCATCTGGCCAGCGTTCAACGCTAGAACAGAGCACCATTCTGGCGCTGAACGCCCAAAACAAGCAACAACCTGGCGTTAAACGCCAGGATGGTGCACAGAGAGGACAAACTGGCGCTGAACGCCAGGAACAAGCATGAAACTGGCGTTCAACGCCAGAAACATGCATTACATGGGCGTTGAACGCCCAGAACGTGCATCAATGGGCGTTTGAACGCCAGAATGATGCATGAAGGCATTTTACATGCCTATTTGGTGCAGGAATGGAATTCCTTGACACCTCAGGATCTGTGGACCTCACAGGATCCCCACCTACCTTGCCCTCTCTCACTCCATTCATGGTCATCCCTTCTGTTTTTCATTCACCACTCACTCTTTCCCATAAACCCCACTCACCTTCACAATTCAACTTCTCTTTCCCACCCAATCCCACCCATATAGCCGAATCCATCTCCCCTCACTCTCCTCCATATTCTTCTTCTTCTTCTTCTTCTCTTCTTTCTTCTCTTGCTCGAGGGCGAGCAATATTTTAAGTTTGGTGTGGTAAAAGCATAGTTTTTTTTGCTTTTCCATTACCATTAATGGCACCTAAGGCCAGAGAAACCTCAAAGGAAAGACAAAAGCTTCCACCTCTGAGTCATGGGAGATGGAAAGACTAATATAAGCTGGAATAGCTCAGTTGGTTAGAACATGTGGCTGCAAATCAAGAGATCCCTGAGATACCTCAGGGGATAAGTTGTCCTCCACACAAATATTGGAAGCAACTAAGGGGAGGAACACCAAAATTACTATGAATCATTCAACAGAAGCAAGGAAGAGACATAGAGGAGCTCAAAGAGCACCATTGGTTCTTCAAAAAGGCGCCACCCTCACTCAGGTGGATTCATTCCTTGATTCTTTATTTCTTTCTGTTTTCGGTTTTAATATGGTGTTTATCTATGTTTTGTGTCTTTATTTCATGATCATTAGTATGTAACCATGCCTTAAAGCTATAAATAAATTCCATTAATCCTTCACCTCTCTTAAAAGAAAAATGTTTTAATTCAAAAGAACAAGAAGTACATGAATTTCAAAATTATTATTGAATTTAATTTAATTATATTGATGTGGTGACAATGCTTTTTGTTTTCTGAATGAATGATTGAACAGTGCATATATCTTTTGATCTTGTTGTTTATGAGTGTTAAAATTGTTGGCTCTTGAAAGAATGATGAACAAAGAGAAATGTTATTGATGATCTGAAAAATCATGAAATTGATTCTTGAAGCAAGAAAAAGCAGTGAAGAAGAAGAAGTATTCAAAAAAAAAAAAAAAGAGGGCGAAAATTTCAAAAAGCAAGGATCCAAGGCTTTGAGCATTAATGGATAGGAGGGCCCAAGGAAATTAAATCCAGGCCTAAGCGGCTAAATCAAGTTGTCCCTAACCATGTGCTTGTGTCATGAAGGTCCAAGTGAAAAGCTTGAGACTGAGTGGTTAAAGTCGTGATCCAAAGCAAAAGAGTGTGCTTAAGAGCTCTGGACACCACTAACTGGGGACTCTAGCAAAGCTGAGTCACAATCTGAAAAGGTTCACCCAGTTATGTGTCTGTGGCATTTATGTATCCGGTGGTAATACTGGAAGACAAAGTGCTTAGGGCCACGGCCAAGACTCATAAGTAGCTGTGTTCAAGAATCAACATGCTTAAATTAGGAAATTCAATAACACAATCCAAAATTCTAAGTTCCTAGAGATGCCAATCACTCTGAACTTCAAAGGAAAAAGTGAGATGCCAAAACTGTTCGGAAGCAAAAAGCTACAAGTCCCGCTCATTTAATTATAATTAATATTCATTGATATTTCTGAATTTATAGTATATTCTCTTCTTTTTATCCTATTTGATTTTCAGTTGCTTGGGGACAAGCAACAATTTAAGTTTGGTGTTGTGATGAGCGGATAATTATACGCTTTTGGCATTGTTTTTAGGTAGTTTTTAGTAAGTTCAAGCTACTTTTAGGGATGTTTTCCTTAGTTTTTATGTTAAATTCACATTTCTGGACTTTACTATGAGTTTGTGTGTTTTTCTGTGATTTCAGGTAAATTCTGACTGAAATTGAGGGATTTGAGCAAAACTCTGAAAAAGGCTGACAAAAGGACTGCTGATGCTGTTGGATTCTGACCTCCCTGCACTCGAAATGGATTTTCTGGAGCTACAGAACTCCAATTGGCGCGCTCTCAACGGCGTTGGAAATTAGACATCCAGGGCTTTCCAGCAATATATAATAGTCCATACTTTATTCGAAGAATGACGACGTAACTTGGCGTTGAACGCCAAGTACATGCTGCTGTCTGGAGTTAAACGCCAGAAAAACGTCATGATCCGGAGTTGAACGCCCAAAACACGTCATAACTCGGAGTTCAACTCCAAGAGAAGCCTCTGCTCGTGGATAGATCAAGCTCAGCCCAGGCATACACCAAGTGGGCTCCGGAAGTGGATTTATGCATCAATTACTTACTCATGTAAACCCTAGTAGCTAGTCTAGTATATATAGGACCTTTTACTATTGTATTAGACATCTTTGGTCTCAGTTTTGTTTTATTCTTCATCCTAAGAGGCTATTGATCACGTTTTGGGGGGGGGGGGGGGCTGGCCATTCGGCCATGCCTGGACCCTTTGCTTATGTATTTTCAACGGTGGAGTTTCTGCACACCATAGATTAAGGGTGTGGAGCTCTGCTGTACCTCAAGTATTAATGAAGTTCTATTTTCTTTTATTCAAATCTCTCTTATTCTTATTCCAAGATATTCATTCGCACCCAAGAACATGATGAATGTGATGAGTTAGATAACCCTCATTATCATTCTCACTTATGAACGCGCGTGATTGACAACCACTTCCGTTCTACATGCAACAGAGCTTGAATGCGTATCTCTTAGATTCCCCAACAGAATCTTCATGGTATAAGCTAGATAGATGGCGGCATTTATGAGGATCTGGAAAGTCCAACCTTGTCTGTGGTGTTCCGAGTAGGATCCTGGGAATCCGGAAAGTCTAACCTTGTCTGTGGTATTCCGAGTAGGATTCCGGTAATGAATGACTGTGACGTGCTTCAAACTTGCAAGTGCTGGGCGTTAGTGACAGACGCAAAAGAATCAAGGGATTCTATTCCAGTAGGAGCGGGAACCAACCAGTGATTAGCCGTACTGTGACAGAGTGCGTGAGCATTAGTTTTCACTGCGAGGATGGGATGTAGCCATCAACCATGGGTGATGCCTCCAGACTGATTAGCTGTGCGAGTGACAGCCGCATAGGATATTTTCCCGAGAGGATTGAAAGTAGCCACCGCTGATGGTGAACCCCTATACAAAGCTTGCCATGGAAAGGAGTAAGAAGGATTGAGTAGAAGCAGTAGGAGAGCAGGCGTCCTTGAGCTCTATAGCATCTCCATCCGCTTATCTGAAATTCCCACCAATGAATCTGCATAAGTATTCTATCCCTTTTATTATGTATTTTCTTTTTATTTTATAATTTATTCCAATAATCACAATTACCCTTTAATCTCCCTAACTGAGATTTACAAGGTGACCATAGCTTGCTTCATACCAACAATCTCTGTGGGATCGACCCTTACTCACGTAAAGTTTATTACTTGGACGACCCAGTACACTTGCTGGTTAGTTGAACGGAGTTGTGAATTCAGCTGCTGCCCCTTAGAAGCCTTCATCTCAAAATAATTAGAACAGTGATCACAATTTCGTCCACCATTGGACCATTTTCACTGAGAGGACGGATGGTAGCCATTGACAACGGTGATCCACCAACATACAGCTTGCCATGGAAGGAGCCTTGTGTGCGTGAAGAAGACAATAGTAGGAAAGTAGAGATTCAGAAGACAAAGCATCTCCAAAACCTCAACCTGTTCTCCATTACTACATAACAAGTATTATTCATTTCATGTTCTTTTACATTTTACAAACAAAACTCTTTTCATTATTAATCTCCTGACTAAGGTTTACAAGATAACCATAGATTACTTCAAGCTGACAATCTCCGTGGGATCGACCCTTACTCACGTAAGGTATTACTTGGACGACCCAGTGCACTTGCTGGTTAGTGGCACCGGAGTTGTGAAAAGTTTGAATCACAATTCCGTGCACCAGTACCCCTGCTTTCTTAAAGCCATATTGATTAGGTTTTATCTTATTCCTTTTTTTCTTGCATGTATGCATCTATATCTCTCTGGTGGTTAGTCAACTTTTTTCATTTTTTGTTCTTATTTATGTTTTTTCTTTTTGCATGCACTACATCTTTTTGTTTCTATTTTCTTTATTCTTTCTTTTTTCTTTATTTAAATGCTAAATCTTTTTGTTCCTTTAGTGATCTCTTTGTAATGGAAGATATCTTAATAAAAATAATTGAATAATGAATTCAAAATAAAGTGGCGGTGTTCAGGAATGTGTGGTTACATTTGATGAACTTAAGATATTTGAATCTTGAGAAAACAGAAGGATAATCTTCAAAAATAGATATTTAAAGAATTATTATGATAATTCAAATCAATTCCTTGAACTAGTGTAAAAAAAAGGTCCGAAAAGATCAAAGAAATCAAAAGTTATAAGGCTCTGAGCACCAATAACTAGGTCTCGTTATGTGCCTATGATATTTGTGTTTCAAGAACAGACTTGGGCAAGTAAATTCGAGGGTGCTTTATCACCTGATAACTTGGACCAACTGGATCGGGATTATCGATTGAAAGTCCGCTTAAAAGTCGTCATAAGAAAACATTAAGAAGCCTAAAGAAGCTTTGCGCATCAATGTCTGGATCAACAAAACTCTAGTTATGTGCTTTTGGTTTAACTGTGTCAAGGAGAGATTTGGGTAACTTGGGCCAACAATTCTGGGATTATTGATTGAAATCCCTGACGGAGGAAAATTGTCGGTAAAGATTTCCACAAAAAATGTCGCATTGCAAGTATAGTTCTAAACCGATAATTAAACCTCAGTCAATATTTAAATTGTTTGTCACTTAAGCAAATCCAATAAAATTAACTGAAGTATTTAAACCTCGGGTCGTCTCTCAAGGAATTGCAGGAAAGTGTACTTACTATTGGTTATGAGAAAACATTTTTGGGGTTTTTTTATTAAGAGACAAGAAAGTAAAATGACAAGAAAATAAAGTAAAAACTACGAAAGCTCTTAGCGAGGAAAGAGGATTAGAATTCCTATCCTTATTATCATTGTCAATTGTGATGGTAAATATGATTTGCCTTCACTTAGTTAACCTTTAACCAATCGATGAAGGTTAAGTGCATACAATCAACTTGAGTTCACAAGTCCTAGTCAACTCATAGTGATAGACTAGCTTTGGTGAAGTTCAAGTTAATCGGCAATATTCAATCACCAATCAACAAAAGATTTTTGATAAATCAAGAGTCTCTAAATAATCAATCCAAGTCAAGAACATAAAAATCTAAATTTACATCCACCCAAACATTTTATCAAATACTTGGAAGGCACAAAATAAAAGCATAGAAAATTAATAAGAGAATGTAAAATCTAGGACCAACAATTGCGAGGAATCAATAATAACAAATGAAGAAAGAAGCAATAAACATGAAATACCTCAAATTGCATTAAAAAGGAAATCAAGTCTAACATGAAGAGTTCATAAACTAAATTGGAAAAATAAAGGAATCAATAAGAGAAAATAAACTAAGATGCTAGAATAATAGAATGTAGAAGAGAAACTAAATTAAAGCAAGATGAAAATATGAATTGGAGAAGAAATAAAACTAAAAACCCTAAAACCTAGAGAGAGGAGAGAGCATCTCTCTCTAGAAAGCTACATCTAAAACCTAGTGTATGTGAATGAAAGTTCGAATGATGGATCCCCTCCCAGCTCCACTTTGCAACCTCTAATATATATTTTCGGGCTTGAAACTAGGTCAGAAGTAGCCCAAAAATCACCCCCAGTGTTTTCTTTAAATTACAGCACGTGACGCTCGTCACGCGTACGTGTCATCCATGCATACGCGTCGGCCATGCATGTGCGTCACTCCTCGCTTCTCAACTCTTTAGTTTCTTGTGTTCCTTCCACTTTAACATGCTTCATCTTCATCCTTTATGCCATTGATGCCCTGTAAGCCTGAAAACACTTAACAAACACATCACGACATCAACTGGTAATAAAGGAGAATTAAAAATTAACAATTTTAAGGCCTATGAAACAAGTTTTCAATCATAGCACAAAATTAGGAAGAAAAATGTGAAACATGCAATTTATATGGATAACTGTGAGAATAATTGATAAAATCCACTCAATTCAATCCAAAATAAACCATAAACTAGTGATTTATCAATTTCTCCACACTTAGATATTAGCATGTTCCCATGCTAAGCTCAAGAGAACCAAAAGAGTGAAGGGAAAAAGGTAGGACTTATGCAACGCAACCTATCTAAATGCAAGCTACCTACATGCTTCTAGCTATTCTAATTACTATCTACCTATGTATATATATATATATATATATAAACATATATGTGGTCAAAGTGAGTCAAATTTCCAAGAAATCATATATGTACAATCAATGGCTAAATCATTCATATCAAAACACATTCACAGTTGAATTGAGTTATTCAAAAGATGTTCACAAACTTGCAAGATAAGCAATGATTAAATATGGACATATGGAATTGAGCAATTGAACCCTCACCAGATGTGTATATGAACTCTAATTGATTAAGTGTTTAAGGTTAAACCACTCAAATCTCTTCTAATCATGCTTTTTAAAAGTTTGTTATTCATATAACCAATCAACAAATATTCAGTGTACAAATGCAAATATCATGAGGGCTTTTCAAGGTTGTAATGGGGCTAAGGTAAGGTTGAGGATATATGTATGGCCAAGTGAGCTATCATTTGAATCTTTGACTAATCCTAAGTTCTCACCCAACACATACACACACTCTATACAATTCTAAAATCAAGCTTAGTCACCTAAAATCTCACTTTTACACATATATTTACACTCATGTATCAATTCCAATTCCATCACATATGCAATGATCAACCTTGATATCCCGTGGAGTTTCCTTCGACTTTCCCATAGCCCACGGAACATCAGGATCAATGGCTATAGAATGCTGGACAGAATCCCAATCAAAAATCATAAATCTAATAGCTTATTCGGCCTTCTGAAAACCATCTGTATCAATTATTTTAGGCCGGAAGTGGAGGATATCTTGTAATGCCTCCTCAGTGACCAAGATCTGCTTGCCCCTAAGCTGCACTGCATCAAGGGTCGTCTGATAATAGTTGGAATAGAATTCACGAACCCATAATGCGTTCACATCCGCTAGCTCCCTATCCAGAAACAACCTCTTTGTTCAATTTGATGTTCAGGTTACTTACTCAAATCGGTTAGTATGCGGAGCTTCCTTTCTAAGTTGAGTTTCCCTTTTTTTAGAAATTTTGGAGACCTGAGTTCACAGTAAAGATTGGCAAATTTGACTGAGTCGGAAGCAGGCACAAGTTGATCAGTTTTTTCTTGATCGGTAAATTTCTTTTCACCCCAAAATTCATCCGATAGAACAACGGATGACTGTGATCTCTTCCTTTTACTGGAGCTGGACTTAGCCTTGTCTTTATCTTTCCTATCATACATACTAAAAAATAGAATTCTCAGGGCACAGATTATCAAATCAAAATAGAGAACGAAAAGGTAAACAATATACAAACAAGACAAACAGAAGATAGGGAACAAAAGGGTTAAAGCTCAAACATGAAGTGAGTCAAAAAGAGATAAATCCTTGGAATGAAAGAAAGGTAGGATTCAAAAAATCACTCAGAAATTACAATCCAAGAATCTATATAATGAAATTCAGAATGCTTGTTTGTTAAGAAAAAACAAGTATCATGCCTCGAAAGAAATTAAAAGAGTTAGTTTGAAAAAGGGGAAAACTAAAAAGAAAATTTAGAAAGTCAATTAAGTAAAAAGTTAGAAAAGTCAGTTAAAATTAGTGGCATGGTAATGTAGTTCTTAACCCAAAGAAGTTCAAAAAGTCTAAGAACAAGCAATCTCACATCTAGGCATATAATGCAAGTCATTAATGATGAAATATGTAATGAAAGAAGCACAAAAAGAATTGAAATCATCAACAATGTATTTGATTACTAAAGTTGTAAGAATTGGTGGGGAAGAAAGTGAAATGCACTTGGTGTAACCCAAAAAAGTATTGAGCTCAACTTCCATCCAAAAGGGCTTACACTGGTGGAAAGCACCAATCATTACAAATATAGAGAACCTCAATCAAAAGAAAACAAGTTCAAGTCAAATGGCAAAGTTACTGCCATAGCTTCATTGGTCAAGGAAATTGAAAATTGAACTTGAACCAAGAAGATGGAAAGGTTTGACTTAAACTTGAAGGAATTAAAATACGAAAGAGGTTCACTTTGATTTGGTTAATCAAGGTCCTATTTGACACCAAAATCCATCAAATAGTTCTGTGATTCTGTCGATCACAAATCAAATGAAAAGAGAACCACAAGAAATGCGGAAATGCGAGCCAACCAACCCATGAACTGAATTTGGAAAAAGCTGAATGAGTTTCAAAACAAAAGGTACCAAGTTCAATTCATAAGTTGTGAGTTAAAGACAGGACAATTTTTAGAAAATTTTGGCAGCGTTCCAACAGTAAATTGGACGTTCCCGAATTCAAACAGCAGCAAACCAACAACTCATATGAGTTTCAAAATGATTCAGACAAAATCGGCAACCATAATTTCATATGAACTAAGGTGCATATTCAAACAGATCAGCTAATTTCAATCCATCAAACCAAGTTTCATATGAATGTATCAACAACTAAACACACAAAAATTACATGTGAATTCATATGAAAAAGACAAAGAAGCCAACATGTAGCAGCAAAAAAAAATTGCAGCAACAAGGACGAGTCATTTTCAGAAAATGATCAAAATCATCCTTACTGCACAAGCAACCATTAGCCATATATAGCAGCTAGTTCACTCCAACAGCCATGAACAAAAGCACAGCAGCAAGAGACACGGGTGCAGAAAAATCAGACAAGCTTAGAGAAATCCACTAACCAATCCAGATAGCATAAACAACAAGAATTCAAACCTGAATCCACTACAAAATCAATTAACTACATAACCACCTATAATCTACTAACATGCATTTCTAACTAAATTAAGTTAAATAGAATTTAACTAGCAGTAAATGACTGAAATAGAACTCAATTAAAGAAAAACATGAACCTGGAAAGCAGAATTGGAACAGAGAAAGAAAAAGGACAAGAGAAGGGGAAATGGAAGCAGAGGGATGCTGGCCCAGAGTTGACGGCTGCAACAGCGGTGCAGTGGCTGGCCGCGGCGGTCACTGGTGGTGGCAGGAAGAGGAAGATGGAGCGAGAGAGGAGAAGAGGAAGAAAAAGGGAGGAAGGGGAAGAGAAACAGACATTGGGGGTGAAAGGGATAAGGTTACGTGAACGAGAAGGGTTCTCCGCGTGGGTCACACTTGAGCATCGATGAGACAAAACATGCATCGACGCGTATGTATCATCGACGCAAATGCGTGAAGGGAGAAGAAGGAATATGATGCATACGCATGGACGAAAATTGTGCAAAACGCACAGTTTCAGCACACTTGTCACACAACTCTCTGTAATTCGTACTGGGGCAGCATTTAGATACGACGCATGCGTGTCGGTCACGCCCTCGCATGGAAGGTCAGCGACGCGCACGCTTGGGTTGGGTTGTGCCTCTAGCACCCCACTCACACGGTTCCAGCACAACTCTCGGGTTTTTGTACGAGAGAGCAAAATTCAATATGACACGCGCGCGTCGGCCATGCGCACGCGTGGGACAATTTTTTTTTCTTTGAACCAACAAGCTATCAAATTAATGCCTAACATGATTAAACAGGTAAAGCCATAACTTAAACCAAATAAACCCAACTAAAACTTAAATTTCAACTTATTACCAATATACAGAAAAGATAAAATAGGAAGAATTTACCATGGTGGGGTGTCTCCCACCTAGCACTTTTAGTTAAAGTCCTTAAGTGGGACATTTGGTGAGCTCTTTGTCATGGTGGCTTGTGCTTGAACTCATCTTGAAACTTCCACCAACGCTTGGACTCCTAATAAGCTCCAACATTTCCTAGTGAATTCACCAAGCCTTGATGAAGTTCTTCACAAGCTTTGAGCTCCCAAAGTTGATCCTCTTATATGTCGAGATCCCAAATCTTGTGTCTACACCCGTCTTTGAGTGGATCATCATTGTTCCAACTAGGTGGCAAGCAATCTAAATTCTCAATGAAGTACCAAACTCTTCTATTAGATCCAACCAATTGATCACTAGTCCAACCCTTGCGTCTAGCTCTTGAAATCTCAACCTTGATGAGTCTTGATTTGCAACTGCAACCACTAAACATCCTTCTCTTACGCTTAATGCCACAAAGCCTCCTAAGTTGGCCATCCATTACAAGCATACCATACTCAAGTGGGGGAATAAAGCTAATAGAGATAAGTTTTACCCACTCAAATTAAGGAGTATATGGCAACCTAGGTAGAGAAGTCTCCAACGATCTAGACAAAGCATATTCAACTCCCGTCCAACCTTGCCGAAGGACTTCCACTTTTTCAAAAGATTCTTCACTTTCAAGCTCTTCTTCACCAAATTCATCCAACTCTTCTCCATCACTCAAATAATAAATATGAGGTTGAGAGAAATGTAACTCAACATTGCTTTCAATGTCATCGGGAGAAGGCTCTTCTAACTCAAGGATTTCACTTGTGGATGCAGATTTATTACTAGGAGGGATTGATTCATGATCATCATTACCAAGGGAACTTACCTCTTGATCTATTCCGTCTGATTCTTCATAGGGAACATGCCTTAGAGGTTGTGCACTACCTTTCTCAAAAATTACGGCTTCCTCTAATTGTTCCAATACAAAGCCACATTCATCATTTTCCACCGGAGTTCCTAATCTCTCCTCCATGCTACGTTCTTCATAAGATTTTCCACATGTAGCCATGGGAGTACTTTGAGTGTTGAAGTGCAGTGAAGCTAAATTATCTACTACCTCATTCAAGGTAGCTATGAACTATAGTAGCGTCTGTTGCCTCTCTCTTTGCTCTTGAAGATAAACACCAAGGGTGTCATCCATTGGAGAGTAGAGTGGATATGAAGGTTCATTGCTTGGGAGGAAGGGTTCATGATGGGAGAGTGGTTCATCATGATAAGGATGTGGCAGTTCAACACTCTCCATCTTTTTCACTTGTTGCACAATACACTCTAGTCCCTTGTTCTTAGGTTGAGATTTGTTAGCCGTGAGAGCTTTGTGTGCTTTTCGGCCTTCCTCTTGCTCCATTTGATGGATAGTTACTTGAAGTCGATCCATTGCTTCCTTAAAATGATTCTATGGCTCTTGTTCCACTTGGCTAACATAATTAGGATCATATTGTGGTTGAGAGTTAGCATAAATTGGAGGTGGTATATATTGAGGTGGTGGTTCTTGGGAGTAATTGTGTTGGAATGTGGGTGATGCTATATATGGTTTATATGGCTCATAAGGTGGTTGGTATGGTGGATATGTGTTATGGTCATATGGAAGTGTTTGGTGGTGTGGGGCTTGTGAGTATGGTTGTTGAGGGCTATATTGAGGAGGAGATTTATAGGTATATGGTGGTGTTTGTTGATTGTTACGAAGAGGTCCACCATATCCATTGTCTTGGTATGCATCATGGAATGGTTGTTACTCGTAGTACATTAGAGGCGGTTGTTGCCAAGAGGGTTGATCAAATCCTTGTGGCTCCTCCTATCTTTGATTGTCCTGTCCCTGATGCAAGCCTTCATTGTAATCTCCACTTTCTACAACATAATTGGAACCACACTCATAGCCAAAGGGGTGAGAATTCATGGCAGCAAGAGAAAATAAAAACAAATACTAACAAAAACTAATGAAAATAAACTCCTAAAACTAGAAAAAACTAACAAAGAAATAAAAAAGCAAACATATTCACAATATTCACAATAACCAATAATAAGGCACACATTTGCAATTCCCCGGCAACGGCGACAAAAAATTGATGGAGGAAAAATGTCGGTAAAGATTTTCACAAAAATGTCGCGTTGCAACTTTAGTTCTAAACCGACAATTAAACCTCAATCAACATTTAAATTGTTTGTCACAAATACAAACCCAATAAAATTAACCCAGGTATTCAAATCTCGGGTCATCTCTCAAGGAATTACAGGGAATTATGGTTATTTTTGATTATGAAAAAGTATATTTTTGGGTTTTGTAATGAAAAACAAGAAAGTAAAAATGGCAAGAAAATTAAGTAATAACTACGAAAGCTCTTAGCAAGGAAAGAGAATTAGAAGTCCTATCCTTATTATCATTGTCAATTGTGATGGTAAATGTGAATTGCCTTCACTTAGTTAACCTCTAACCAATGGAGGAAGGTCAAGTGCATACAATTAACTTGAGTTCACAAGTCCTAGTCAACTTATAGTGAGAAACTAGCTTTTGTGAAGTTCATGCTAACCGGAAATCTTCAATTACCAATCAACAAAAGACTTTTAATAACTCAAGAGTCTCTAATTGATCCAAGTTAAGAACATAAAAATCTATTTAAAATTCAACCAAGCATTTTATCAAACACTTGGAAGGCATAAAATAAGAACATAGAAATTTAACAGGGAATATTAAATCTAAACAACCAATTGCAAGCATCAATGACTAACAATTAAAGAGACTAATAAAAAACATGGAAAACATAAATTTCATTAAAAGTAATCAAACATAACAAGAGTTTATAAACATAAAAATAGGGGAAAATAGAAATTAACAAGAGAAGAAGATGAACTAAAGTGCTTAAACAAATAAAAGTAACAGAAAACTAAATTAAAGAAAGATTGAAACTGAACCTAAGGAGAAATTCAAAGAGGAAACCCTAAACCTAGAGAGAGAAGAGAGCCTCTCTCTTTAGAAAACAACATCTAACACCTAATGTATGTGAATGAAAGTTCGAATGATGGATCCCCTCCCAGCTCCACTCTGCAGCCTCTAATCTGTATTTTCGGACCATAAACTGGGTCAGAAGTAACCCAAAAGTTGCCCTCAGCGTTTTCTGTAAATTGCAGCATGTGACGCTCGTCACGCGTACGCGTCAGCCACGTGTACGTGTCGCTGAACTATGCGCAGGGTCACGCGTACGCGTCGCTGAATGACGCTCCTGGTCACGCGCACGCGTCGGCCATGCGTGCGCGTCACTCCTCGCTTCTCAACTCTTTAGTTTATTGTATTCCTTCTACTTTAACATGCTTCATCTTCATCCTTTAAGTCATTCATGCCCTGTAAACCTGAAAACACATAACAAACACATCACGACATCGACTGGTAATAAATGAGAATTAAAAATTAACAATTTTAAGGCCTAGGAAGTAAGTTTTCTATCATAGCACAAAATTAGGAAGGAAAATGTAAAACATGAAATTTTATGTGGATAACTGTGAGAATAATTGATAAAATCCACTCAATTCAATACAAAATAAACCATAAAATACTAGTTTATCAATCCCATTAAGAGCTGCCTTGTCACATAACACTTAGAGTTAAAAGCGGTAAAGATCTTTCCCCAAATTAAATGTGAAGTAACTGCCTTCAAGTCATGGAAGCCTAAAAGAATTCTCATAATACAATTTAGATCTAAATGTTTGGAAATTTTCAAATCCTAAATATGCAAGATTCATCAAGGATAAGAGAAGCCAAATGTAAACACAAAGACTATCATAAATCCTACTTTTATTTTTAAAATTAAATTTTGAAAACTCTTCAATTCTTTTCACTTAAGATAAATTCTATTTACTTTTCTTTTTTGTTGAGAACAAACAAAGTTTTAAGTTTGATATTGTTATGACATGTCTTCTTAAAAAGTTTTTTGGATTCTTTTTCATTTGTCTTCTTAGGTTTTCTCAGATTTTTAATCAAATTTCTTATATTTTCTAGTGAAATTTCATAACTAATTAATTATTTGGAGTTTGGTTAGTATTATTGTGTTTCCATGTATTTTTATCTCAAAATAATCAAGGATCAAAACCTTTTTAGCAAGAAAATAAGAAAGCAGTTCAAAGACGGTTCAACCAGACCAAAAAGAATGTGAACCGGACGTAGCATGGATGCCTCTTCTATAGTCACAAGCTCGACGTCTATAGCCAAAAGCCCGACATCCCTCACTACAAGCCCGGCATCTCCTCTAATTCCAAGCACAAGCCCGGTGTTCCACTTCCATTTGCACAGACAAGCCCGGCGTGCCAATCACAAGCCCGATTCCAACATTCCCTTGAGGTGCAAATTGGGCCTATGTCCACATTTAAGGATGTAAGCCCGGCATGGCTCAAGCCTCAACACCCAAGATTCAATGTTTCAATACTCGACAAGGACCAAATTCAGTTATCAAATCATTAGAAGCCTTAATCACATCCGAAGATTGAAGATTCAAGATATTAATTATCATTAATTCTTTCTAGAATGATGAAGATTTGGTTGTTAGAATTTGTTTCTAGATTATATCTAACTTATTATTTTTATTTAAATTTGAGATTAGCTATCTTATCTTTCCGAAAGATAAAGATTAGGATTAATATTGAATTTAAATTCTAGAACTTAGGATATAAACAAGTGAACTTTGTTCACGGAGAAGAATCAATCATACATCAGAGGATTATTTTCTCATAAATAGGATTAGTTTCTTTCTTTATCATAAGTCACTAAACCTCTTTGTTGAAGGTTAGGAGCTCTGTTTGGGAAATATTCTATATCTGTCTTAAATTCTGATTTTATATTTGAGAAAATTAATTTTGGAATCAACTTAAAACTCATCTCATAATCTTCACTTATCTAGCGCTAGTTCGAATACGTGACGTATAATTCAGCTAGTGATAGTTCTTGAAGGTTGTGTGGCTTGAGAATCAAAATCATTCTTTACCTCTTCTCTCAATTAGTTGACCAAGAGATTGACAATTAATTGGATTCAAAGAAATTAAATCACCAAGGAATTGGGGTTTAGTTATAAATAATTTATTGTGAAAAGATTTTTGCATGAATTAAATAAGAAAGCATAAGCATTGTTCTTCCAAGATTAAAACATCTCCGAAGCCTTCAATATTCTCATCTATTAATTTCTCTCAACTTCGAGCATTCTCCCGATTCTCCTCATCTGTTTCTTCTTTTCTACAAGATCCACAATTCAAATTCTAAGGTTTGATCGATCTAATTAGATAATTAAATAGACGTTACTTGCCTAAATCCATTAATCCTTGTGGGAATAATATCCGGTCAATATGGTATTACTTGAACGATTCCGTGCACTTGCCGATATCCATGAGCTTTAATTTTTGCTTATCACTTTTCATGCCTTTGGATAATTTTTCCATTGCCAATGCATGCAGTCGATGCTACCCAACCTGGCAAGAAAGCCCCAAGCCTCTACCATTTGAAGTAAGTGGTGTACATCATTTGAATTTAGCTTTCGCATGTCTTAGTCTCAAACATCGAAATCACACTTTCAACAAGATTTTTCAAGCATACAATTGTAATGCCTTCACCTATGAATACATAATCATCTACAACATTAGCTGCTTCCATAACAGTGTATTTTTGTAGTGGTGACAAGCCTCTTTAACCAATACCATCGACCTTCTATTGGAAAGATGGATAGATATTTGAGAGGGCGTCTACTATCTAAAGAAATACATGTCTTCTCATTCGAAATCTCTGTCAAGAAATTTTAGCATCATACACTACTCTTCTTCGAAATAATATCTAAAAAAGCAATCATGTGTAACTTTTCGATCTCTGTTGATCTACCTACGAGGAGTGGAGAAAGAGATTTTCTTGATGTTTTCTTCTTCTTAATCATCAAACAAACATTCATCGATCGAATTGTCTATGAGCATGTTATCTCGCCTTATTCTTCTACTATACAAAATTTCATTAAACATACATTAAAGCCCTTGTTGTTTTTTATCAAATTTTCTAGCCATTTGTTGAAATAAGTTATTTAGTAGTATTGTATGGTGAGAGATTAAATAAATTGTAACGAATGATAATTGATATTTATAAGTGTCTCCGCAACAACTAGCCACTTCCTAGCATCTACTTTTGCAATAACTAGTTCATAACATCTAGTTTTGGGATGATTAATTTGTAACAGCAAATTTCTAATGGCTAGTTTATAACAATTAAAAGACAGTAAGTTTTGAAATGATTACTTTCATAAATGCTAGTTCACAATAATATTGACTCATAAAGGAGTAAAATATAGTACATCCTAAATGGAATAAGACATAGTACCTCACAAATGGAAATATGAAATGAAAGTTAAACAAATAATGCTAATTTTCTACTAAAGTCTGAATACAACCAACAATTAAGTAAACCACTTTGCAATAACTTTTTTACATGTAATTTTATGAATAGTTCTTCGTTTTTCACTCATTGTAGACGTGTTGGCATTAAGTATTCGCATATCTATTTTCCTTTCCATTTCCATCCTCTTAATTTCCCTTTTCTTTTCATTTATCTCTATTTTTTTAATATTCCTCTGAGTTTGTAATTCTTGTTCCTTCATTCTCACTTGAATTTGTATCTCCTTTTTCTTGATTGTTATCATTTTTTCTCTATGCTCCCTCTCCACTTCTCTTTCTTTTTCCCTATCAGTAACTCATTTCTCCTAACATTCTTAATATCCCCCATGAGAGATAATTTTTTAACTATTATTGATTTCCTCTGGTCAACAACATCTTCAATCATTTGTACTTTTTTCTTACCTTTTATTTTTCTCTTCTTTGATCCTTTTGGGCAAACATGGGAGTCCACACCAATTTCCTCAACCAATAGTATTTTTGGATTTGATTATGATGAGTATACTCTAGTTGCACTGACTTTAGTTCTATTGGGATCTCCAATTTGTACTGGTAGTTGACTTTTCCAGTTTTATTACAAACAAAACATATTCCAATACCTATTAAAAGCGACTTTTTGACCGTAGTTTGTGGAATAAAGTTTATGAGCCCACTCCTTAATATCATCAGAGTTCAAATCACTCCTTGAGTTTCTAGTAGCTTGATTGTAGTGACCAGCAAATTATGTAATAGTCTTGTTGATCTTATACCATCATTTTTAGATGCAACTGTCCCCCTTTTTATGTCTAGATTTAATTCTTCATAGCAGTCGTCGATCTGATTCCAAAATATTTTACCCTTTTGGTTGGTACCGACGATAGGGTCAGTTGAAATATTTAACCACATACTAATCATCATCTCATTCTCTTCCCTTTGCTAGTGCTAAATGCTATCTTATTTGTGGCTTTCAATTTCTTCATTATCAGGGTCGATAATATCTAATCCATGAGGGTAGCATAATCTGAATATTGTGAATTTGGACTAGAACATATCAGATTTTGATTTGATAGATTAGAAGTGCCACTCATACCAACTAAGTCAGGCATTGATGCATTGAATTGAGTTAGAAATTGTAAGAATGTTGGGCTATATTTTCAATTGAGGGGTTAAATATGGATGAGAATGTATATTGTGGTGTTTGTGAATTTTGATTATGTAGTTGGAAAATAGGAAATTGATTGTTACATGGAACTTAAAAATTAAAATTATGAAGGTTTTATAAATTTAGATTTTGAAATGTATTTGGTAGTGTCAAGTTTTCATTTGGATTTTGAGAGTTTGAAGGTTGAGATTATTCGGTATTTGGATCTTGAGAAAACTTTTAAAAGTAATTGAAAATAGGGTTGAATTGATTTGAATTCATTTTTTAAATGATAACAAAATCAAATTTTTGTTGGAGAAATTTGAAAATTATTGGAGAAGATTGGAAGAAATTGTGAGAATGAAAGTGTGTGTAGTTAGTATTTATAAAGTTAAAAAATAAAATTAATATTAATTTTAAACAATTTTACCGTTTGAGTACAACACTTATATTTATTTTTAATAATGTTCTTGCCTTTTGAAAACCTCTACTGAGAGGGACTTACATTTCTTGAAAAAATGTAAAAGTAATCTAGCCAATTTTATTCCAATAGAAAAAAGGCAAAGTTTTTCACTCCTTTGTCAAAAGAGGGACTCCATAAAAGTGTCATTGGAGCTAGTTGGGATTAGATTTGCTGAATTTGTTATTATTTGCGAGTATAAAATATAATATTTCATCATATATTTTATAAGTGTGACTAGGAGAAAATATTGAAGGGTTAGAGATCACACTTTATACCCTTAATTGAGAAAAAAATGAGAAAATCTATTTTCGAAACCAGTCTAAACACATCTCTAAAAAACGTTACCAAATCAACCCGTATTGTTGTATAACTACTAACTAATATTGTTACTCCATTATTTTCCTATTTTTCACATAAATTAAAGCTTTATAGTACCTTTCCTATTAGTTTTTTTTTTTACATTTGTGTGTGTCTGTGTGTGCGCGTGTGTGAAAATAGATTCTATATAATTGATTTGGGTGTAATTTATATATACATTATTGTGAAGGGTAATTAATACAGTATCAACTATCAAATTCTGTCTATACTACATACATTATATATAGTGGTTAATTTCTCCATAAATAAATTGAAAACAACAAATTTGTAGTTATATATTGATGTAAAAGGTAGCAGTAGTAGTAGGATTATGAAATAGAGTTGTAGGAAGAAATTAAAGCATGGATTATTGCATTGACTATAATAAAATGGTGACAAAAGAATGTGATACCCCTCCTTTGAGTTAGGGGATGAACTCAAAGGATGAATCCAAACTCGACGTAATTCTCTATCTCGCTTTTTTAGATCTCATACAATATTTCTAGTAACTAATTACGTATTGAAATTATTTGGTATGGTACAAACTATTTCTTCCCATAGTCATTCATCCATTTAAGTGGGATCTTGGGTCTCTCACTTCTAGGTCTTAATACTGGCTTAAACCTTATCTTCATGAGCTGCTAGTTCTACATTTAGGTTTGCTGCTTCTAATTCAATATGCTTTTGAGCCCCTTCTCTATCAATTATCCCTTCCTCCAAAATTACCTTGTCCTCAATGTTAGGGTCGGGAAACTTCTGTTGCAACTTATAGACATCAACACATGTTGCATCTTCACATTTTATACCCTCCTTGTCCACCAACATCTGCATGCGCAGACAAGCAATCATTAAGACGGTATGGCATGCAAGGATGGTCATGAGGTGTGGTCGTAGCAAGACGAAAGGTTAGAATCTTTGGGCAGTGCAGGGGCGCAGGACCATGGAACGACTTCAGCATAAACATATGGAACACGAGATAAAACGCACACGTCACCGACAACTTCAACCGATAAGCCATTTTCCCAACCTTTTGAATAATTTGATAAGGTCTGTAAAACAGTTTGAGGAGTTTATTATGGTTTTGGAGAGTTAGAGACCTTTTCTGATAAGGTTTAACCTTCAAGAGAATCCAATACCCAATCTCCCTCGTGTGTTGATTTGCTTGCTTCTTTATTTTAGATTGAGCTTGCTACAGAAAATATTGTAACTCACTGTTCAATATCTCTCTTGCCCTGAAAACTCTTTCCACTTCTATCACTGTAGTGCTCCTAGGAGAGTAACTAGGTAGGAATTGCATTCGAAACCCATAAAGACCCTCTTGTAGGGATATATTGATAGCCAAAATGATAGGTCTCATTATAGCACATTTTGGCCCAAGATAGGTAGGAAGCTCACTACTTCAGAAGAAAATGAATAAAAGCTCTCAAATATTGCTCCGGTGTATAATTCACCACTTCGGTCTGCCCATTGCTCTAAGGGTAGTATACTGGTAAGCAGTGTTATGGTGGAGTTTAGGGTTGCACACTTAAACAAATTCTTCCAGAAATGGCTTAAGAATAGTGGGTTATGATCAGACATAATAGAGAAGGAAAACTATGTAATTTGACCACTGTATTAATGAACACCTGGCTACCTCCTTAGCATTGAAACCTAGTTTCAAGACATGAAAACACCTTGATTTACTAAACCGATCAACCACCACTAGGATAGCCAAAAACCCAACTGACTGAGGTATCTGAATAATAATGATACACGTCAGCCACTTCGTTATGTCTGCCTAATCGAAATTTGATATCAAAGTCATACCCTAATAGTTTAGCCAAATAGTACTGTTATCCAGTATCAATATCACATGGGACAAAAGCTCCTTCAACCTTTGGTGGTCAATTTTGACAGTAAATCAATGACTGAGGAGGTAGTGAAGCCATTTTGTCATGGCATGAGTGATGGCATAAAGCTCTCATATATAAGCAGATGAAATGGCTAATTTCAAACTTAACTTTTTGCTGAAATAGGTCAAAGGATGGCCATCCTATGTCACTATAGCACCTACACATGTGTTAGAAAAGTCCATCTCAACTATGAAAGTCTTAGAAAAAGTCACAGGACTCTTCAAATTTTCAAAAGCAACATTTGCCTCTTCCCCTCATTGGAAATTGTTTTTCTTCAATAACTTAGTCAATGACTAGGCTAGCTGAGCTAATCGAGCCATAAATTTCCATTGGTAACTAGTAAGCTCCATGAATCCCCTTAACTTCTTAGGAGTACTCCATTTAGGCCAGGTTTGGTTCGCAGCAATTTTAGAGGGTCAACCTTTACTCCTTCGGCACATACAACATGGCCAAAATATTTAATTTGAAACATGCCCAAATGTACATTTAGACATCTTAGCAAAAATTTTATGGTGAGCCAGAATAGAGAGAGTAAGGGTCAAAAGGGAAAGGTGTTCCTCCCAAGTTGTGCTATCAATTAGAATGTTATCAAAGAAAACAACAATGAATTTCCTTAGGAAAGGTCTAAAAATGCAATTCATAGTATCCTAATGGAGGGAGCATTAGTAAGGTTGAAAGGCATGACGACAAACTCATAATGGCCTGAATGAGTGCGAAAAGTTGTCATTGGAATTGCACCCTTACTCATCCAAATTTGGTGATAGTCAGATCGTAAGTCTATCTTTGAAAAATAGTTTGCACTAAAAAGTTCATCAAGTATCTCTTCTATGGTAGGAATGAGGGATTTATCCTTGACTTTGATTGTGTTTAGGGCCTGATAATCCATATGAAACCGCTAACTTTCATCCTTCTTTTTAACCAATAAAACCAGGTTAGAAAAAGTGCTTCGACTCGCTCGAATGACACTGGTCTGAAAAATCTCAGAGACTAGCCATTCAATTTCAAATTTTTAAAATTATAGGTATTTATAAGGTCTAACACTGATCGGTGTTGATTCTGAGAGTAAGTGGATGTTGTGATCAATGTCTCTTTAGAGAGGTAATTGCTTGGGTTCCTCAAACACATGTTGAACTCCTTTAACACCTTTTGAACTTCCTTCGAGGGGCAATATGTGGAGGATGATGTTGTGTTCTCCTCAATGATCTTTAAATGGTAGAAGATGGTGAGTACATCTACCATCACCAATTTTTGCAGCATCTTATTACTAATTCTCTTTAGCTGCAACAGCCCTTCACCTTGCAATTCCGCTATCACTCCATCCACAACAAACTCCATGGTAAGTAACCCATAGTGTGTTGTGACATACCCGGAGCACATTAACCACTACACTCCAAACACCAAATCAGCACCTTGTAAATCTAGAACGTAGGTGTCCAGAGTAAACTGGTACCCTTGTAACAACAAAGGAATACTTTTACATTGTTCCCTGTGTAACGACCTAGTTTTCGAGAAAACAAAATTTTTCCAAAATTTCAGCAAAGCAAGCACCTCTAATGCATCATCAAACACCTCACCATATCATCAGTTACTAAATTAGCGGAAATCTATGTTTTCAAGCCACTTCAGCTAGGAATTTCGAAAATCCTAGTGGCATGGTTAGACTCTGTTTAATGAGCCGATTTTGAATATGCATAGAAATAAATAATAATATTTTGTATAATAATATTTTAATTTAGTATAATAATATTTTAAGATAGCAATATTTTATTAGATTAATATTTTATTATATTAATATTTTATTATAATGATATTTGATTATATTAATATAATAACCGGGTTCAAAATCTACCGACATGAATTAATGTCAGCACTCTCTAACGAGCTTAGTTATGTTAATACTTCATCATAGATCTTTTACAGTTAAGACAGCCATGTTACTAGTATTATTTATATTAGTAGCTCACATATTTACTCAAGTTAAATATCTGTATTTTAATACATCTAGCTTTAGTAATTATCTCCTGAATTATATTTTATTATTAAATTTTGGATGAATCACCTTATAACTCCCATGGTCCACAAGTTTCCAGCAACTCCGAGCCACATATTTCTTCTTGTTTCTTCATGAACAAGAAAGAAAAGCCAAGAAAACTTCCATGGCTTCCATGCTTCCAAGCTTGCCCATTTTACTTCTAAGACCCCAATCAAAATTCTAAACCGATTAAAGTGTTCTTCTCATCTTCCTCTTCACTTTCATACCAGATTTTATACGTAAAAATGGAGTATTTTGGTTCTTTTTCCTTGAAGTTTCAGCCATGAGAACCCATAGAAGAAACTTGATGTTCTTGATGATTTTGCTTAGAAAATCATATCTAGAAGCCTTGTAGAGCAAGAAACCATCAATTTCATCTTGAGAAAGTTGAGTAAATCCTTCTTGAATTCTTGATGATGGTTCGGTCTTCATGGTGTTTTTTAATTAAAAGTTATTTTTTATTGAAAACTGAGAAGAAAGTAAGTTAGAAAACTACCTAGGAGCAATCAGTTTTGAGCTGAAACAAAAAGATAAGATTTGGTAAATTAATTATGAATTAATTGTGTTCCTGATGCTTGATTGATGGCTGGTTGTGTGTTGCTTGAAATTAAGTGTTTATATGGTGTTATAATCATGTTTTCATGAAGAAACCAAGCTTGGAATTCAAGTAACATTGAAGTGCACCATATCTGCTGGCTGTTTGGTACTTTAAGGGCTTGAATTTAAGCTTGATTAATATACTTCAATGTATGTTTGATGGCTGAAAGTTGTGTTAAAAAGATGAAAAAAATTGGTTACCAAAAAGTTTGTAAAATATGCTAAAAATCAAGCTAAAAACTATGAACAAGTTCATGTAATTTTTTGTCATAATTATGCAAGGTTAATATCATAATTTCACACTAAGGATACAATGATAATTTAGTAAAAAATTGAGGACAAAATGGCAACTTAAAATCCTGGGGATATTTTGGTAATTAACTAAAAATTTTAGGGACAAAATGGTCAAACCGATTTTCAGGAGTATTTTGGGTATTATGAAAAATATGCACCGTATTTTGGAAAATTAAAAAATATGTAGGGATAAAAGTATAAATAGTTAAAAATTGAAGGTTAAAATATAATTAACTTAAGTTTAGGGTTTAAACTATAAATAACTAAAGTTTAGAGGTTCTCTTCATAAAAGAACTAAGGTAAGATAAGAGGATGATATAAAGATTAATTAAGACATTAAAAGAGAACAAAGAAATGGCAAAGCCATCTAATAAACAGAAACAGAGATTGAGAATGTATATTAAAGTCAAATGATGTGGCTTTGGCCATTCGACTTAAAGTCAACTGATGTGGCTTCGGCCATACGACTGGTATGCAACTGATGTAATAGTAAAGCCATATCTAGGACTTGTTTTTAAGTAATATCAGATTGCAGCTAGTCAACTGACATATGAGCTCATGGCCTACGTAGGGCTGCTAGACATGCATCATCCTTGATTGCACATATTCTTCTATTTTGTATTCTGTGTGAATATGTGTTTGTTGTATTCTTTTTCTGTGTGATATTTTTCTATTTTCTCTGTATATATACTTTTTTCTGTATTCTGATATTTATCTGTTAAACAACAAAGAATTAATGAACCTAACTTGTAACCCTAAGTTTACTAAGAACTCCTAAGTTTTTACCCAAATTCCTTTCCCACAAATGGAGATGGGAGTCCTTTTCCATGAACTGCTAACCCACTCTGGGTAGTCTTTTTAATCTAGAATGAGCCTCATTTTCCATTTGTATATATTGTGAGATCGAACACTTTCTACACGCTTGATGAGCGGATAATTTATACGCTTTTTGGCATTATTTTTAGGTAGTTTTTAGTAAGTTCAAGCTACTTTTAGGGATGTTTTCATTAGTTTTTATGTTAAATTCACATTTCTGGACTTTACTATGAGTTTGTGTGTTTTTCTGTGATTTCAAGTAATTTCTGGCTGAAATTGAGGGATTTGAGCAAAACTCTGAAAAAGGCTGACAAAAAGGACTGCTGATGCTGTTGGAATCTGACCTCCCTGCACTCGAAATAGATTTTCTGGAGCTACAGAACTTCAATTGGCGCGATCTCAACGGCGTTGGAAAGTAGACATCCAGAGCTTTCCAGCAATATATAATAGTCTATACTTTATTCGGAAATTGACGACGTAACTTGGCGTTGAACGCCAAGTACATGCTGTTGTCTGGAGTTAAACGCCAGAAACACGTCATGATCCGGAGTTGAACGCCCAAAACACGTCATAACTCGGAGTTCAACTCCAAGAGAAGCCTCAGCTCGTGGATTGATCAAGCTCAGCCCAAGCATACACCAAGTGGGCCCCGGAAGTGGATTTATGCATCAATTACTTACTTATGTAAACCCTAGGAGCTAGTTTATTATAAATAGAACTTTTTACTATCATAATCTCATCCTGGATTGTATTTTGAATCTTGTGATCATGTTTTGGGGGCTGGCCATTCGGCCATGCCTGAACCTTTTACTTATATATTTTCAACGGTGGAGTTTCTGCACACCATAGATTAAGGGTGTGGAGCTCTGCTGTACCTCAAGTTTCAATACAATTACTATTACTTTTCACTCAATTCTCTCTTATTCTTATTCCAAGATATTCATTCGCACCCAAGAACATGATGAATGTGATGATTATGTGACGCTCATCATCATTCTCACCTATGAACGCGTGCCTGACAACCACCTCCGTTCTACATGCAACCGAGCTTGAATGTGTATCTCTTAGATTCCCCAACAGAATCTTCGTGGTATAAGCTAGATAGATGGCGGCATTCATGAGGATCCGGAAAGTCTCACCTTGTCTGTGATATTCCGAGTAGGATCCTGGGAATCCGGAAAGTCTAAAAAAAAATTTCATGCATTAAGTATTTTTGTTGTTTTTCTCTCTCATAATTAAAAAAATTCAAAAATAAAAAAAAAATATTTTTTTTCCTTATTTCCCTCCAAATTTTCGAAATTTTGGGTTGACTTGGTCAAAAATTTTTAAAATTAGTTGTTTCTAACAAGTCAAGTCAAAATTTCAATTTTTAAAAATCTTATCTTTTCAAAATCTTTTTCAAAAAAATCATATCTTTTCCATTTTTTTCTATTTTTTGAAAAATTCAAAAATCTTTTTCAAAATATTTTCAAAATCTTTTTCTTATCTTTATATCATATTTTCAAAAATTAGCTAACAATTAATGTGATTGGTTCAAAAATTTGAAGTTTGTTACTTTCTTGTTAAGAAAGGTTCAATCTTTAAATTCTAGAATCTTATCTTGTAGTTTCTTGTTAGCTAAGTCATTTTAAAAACTAAATCTTTTTCAAAATATCTTATATTTATTTACTAACACTTCTCTTCACCCCTCTTCATCCAAAATCCGAATCCATCATTCTTCACTCTTCTACCCCCTTCTTCTTCTACTAACATAAAGGAATCTCTATACTGTGACATAGAGGATTCCTCTTTCTTTTCTTGTTTTCTTCTCTTTCAAATGAGCAGGAATAGGGATAAAGGCACTCTTGTTGAAATTGATCCAGAACCTGAAAGGACTTTGAAGAGAAAATTAAGAGAAGCTAAATTACAATAATCCAGAAACAACCTTTCAGAAATTTTCGAACAAGAGAAGGAGATGGCAGCCGAAAATAATAATAATGCAAGGAGAATGCTTGGTGACTTCACAAAGCCAACGTCCAAGTTTGATGGAAGAAGCATCTCCATTCCTGCCATTGGAGCCAACAACTTTGAGCTGAAACCTCAGCTAGTTGCCTTAATGCAACAAAACTGCAAGTTTTATGGACTTCCATCCGAAGATCCTTATCAGTTTTTAACTGAGTTCTTACAGATCTGTGAGACTGTAAAGACGAATGGAGTTGATCCTGAAGTCTACAGACTCATGCTTTTCCCTTTTGCTGTAAGAGACAGAGCTAGAATATGGTTGGATTCACAACCCAAGGATAGCCTAGACTCATGGGATAAGCTGGTCACTGCCTTCTTGGATAAATTCTTTCCTCCTCAAAAGCTGAGCAAGCTGAGAGTGGATGCTCAAACCTTCAAACAAAAAGATGGTGAATCCCTCTATGAAGCTTGGGAAAGATACAAGCAGCTGACCAAAAGATGTCCATTTGACATGTTTTCAGAATGGACCATATTAGATATATTCTATTATGGTCTCTCTGAATTTTCAAAAATGTCATTGGACCATTCTGCAGGTGGATCCATCCACCTAAAGAAAACGCCTGAAGAGGCTCAAGAACTCATTGACATGGTTGCAAATAACCAGTTCATGTACACTTCTGAGAGGAATTCCGTGAACAATGGGATACCTCAGAAGAAAGAAGTTCTTGAAATTGATACTCTGAATGCCATATTGGCTCAGAACAAAGTGTTGACTCAATAGGTCAACATGATCTCTCAAAATCTGAATGGATGGCAATATGCATCCAACAGTACTAGAGAGGCAGCTTCTGAAGAAGCTTATGATCCTGAAATCCCTGCCATGGAAGAGGTTAATTACATGGGTGAACCTTATGGAAACACCTATAACTCATCATGGAGAAATCATCCAAATTTCTCATGGAAGGATCAACAAAAGCCTCAACAAGGCTTGAACAATGGTGGACGTAATAGGCTGGGCAATAGCAAGCCATATCCATCATCTTCTCAGCAACAGACAGAGAATTCTGAACAAAACACTTCTAATTTAGCCAATATAGTCTCTAATCTGTCAAAGGCCACTTTCAGTTTCATGAGTGAAACAAGATCCTCCATCAGAAATCTGGAGGCACAAGTGGGCCAGCTGAGTAAGAAAGTCATTGAAACTCCTCCCAGTATTCTCCCAAGCAATACAGAAGAGAATCCAAAAGGAGAGTGTAAGGCCATTGACATAGTCAATATGGCCGAATGCACAAGGGAGGAGGAGGACGAAAATCCTAGTGAGGAAGACCTCCTGGGACGTCCCTCAAGCAAGAAGGAGTTTCCTATTAAGGATCCAAAGGAATCTGAGGCTCATATAGAGACCATAGAGATTCCATTAAATCTCCTTCTGCCATTCATGAGCTCTGAAGACTATTCATCCTCTGAAGAGGATGAATATGTGACTGGAGAGCAAGTTGCTCAATATTTAGGAGCTATCATGAAGCTGAATGCCAAGTTATTTGGTAATGAGACTCGGGAAAGTGAACCTCCCTTGCTCATCAATGAACTGGATACTTGGATTCAAAAAATTCTACCTCAAAAGAAACAAGATCATGGCAAGTTCTTAATACCCTGTACTATAGGCACCATGATCTTTGAAAAAGCTCTGTGTGATCTGGGGTCAGGGATAAATCTTATGCCACTCTCTGTAATGGAGAAGCTGGGGATCATTGAGGTACAACCTGCCTTGTTCTCATTACAACTGGCAGACAAGTCACTGAGACAAGCTTATGGAATAGTAGAGGACGTGTTGGTAAAGGTTGAAGGCCTTTACATCCCTGCTGATTTCATAATCTTAGACACTAGGAAGGAAGAGGATGATTGCATCATCCTTGGAAGACCTTTCCTAGCCACAGCAGGAGCTGTGATAGATGTCAACAGAGGTGAATTAGTCCTTCAATTGAATGGGGACTACCTTGTGTTTAAGACACATGGCCATCCCTCTGTGACAGAAGAGAGTAAGCATGAAGAGCTTCTCTCAGTTCAGAGTCAAGAAGAGCCCACACAGTCAAACTCTAAGTTTGGTGTTGTGAGGCCACAACCAAACTCGAAGTTTGGTGTTAAGACCCCATATCCAAACTCTAAGTTTGGTGTTGGCAACTATACAACATTGACCTGATCACCTTGTGGCTCCATGAGAGCCACTGTCAAGCTATTGACATTAAAGAAGCGCTTGTTGGGAGGCAACCCAATTTTATTTATCTAATTTTTATTTTATTTTATTTTATTGTTATTTTATGTTTTATTAGGTACATGATCATGAGGAGTCACGAAAAAATCATAAAAATTAAAAACAAAATCAAAAACAGCAGAAGAAAAAAATTCACACCCTGGAGGACGCACAGGCTGGCGTTCAACGCCAGTAAGATGCATCTGGCTGGCGTTCAACGCCAGAACAGAGCATCATTCTGGCGCTGAACGCCAGAAACAGGCAACATTCTGGTGCTGAACGCCAGAAATGTGCCCAGAAAAGAAAAGCTGGCGCTGAACGCCAGTAACAAGCATGAAACTGGCGTTCAACGCCAGAAACATGCTTTACATGGGCGTTGAACGCCCAGAATGTGCACCAATGGGCGTTTAAACGCCAGAATGGTGTGCAAAGGCATTTTACATGCCTATTTAGTGCGGGGATGGAATTCCTTGACACCTCAGGATCTGTGGACCCCACAGGATCACCTCAGGATCTGTGGACCCCACAGGATCCCCACCTACCATATTCCCACCTTACCTCCTAATCCTAATTACACTCTCCTAATCCTATTTTACTCTTTCCCATGTCACACTCCCCAACAACTTCAATCTCTGAATCTCTCTTCCCAATAAACACTCTTTCCCAAAACCCTTCAACAATCACCTCAATTCCTCTTCCCAATTACCCTCTTTACCACTCACATCCATCCACTCTTCCCCATAAACCCCACCTACCTTCAAAAATTCAAAACCAATTTCCTACCCATTCCCACCCTAAATAGCCGACCACAACCCCCCTCCCCCTATAAATATCCTTCCATTATAGTTCATTTTCACACAACACAAACCCCTCTTCTCCCACTTAGCCGAACCCACCTCTCTCCCTCTTTACCATATTTTCTTCTTCTTCTTCTTCTCTTCTTTCTTCTCTCTTGCTCGAGGGCGAGCAATATTTTAAGTTTGGTGTGGTAAAAGCATAAGATTTTTGTTTTTCCATTACCATCAATGGCACCTAAGGCCGGAGTATCCTCTAGAAAAGGAAAAGGGAAGACAAAAGCTTCCACCTCCGAGTCATGGGAGATGGAAAGATTCATCTCCAAGAGCCATCAAGACCACTTCTATGATGTTGTGGCAAAGAAGAAGGTGATCCCTGAGGTCCCTTTCAAGCTCAAGAAAAATGAGTATCCGGAGATCCGACATGAAGTCCGAAGAAGAGGTTGGGAAGTCTTAACCAACCCCATGCAACAAGTCGGAATCTTAATGGTTCAAGAGTTCTATGCCAATGCATGGATCACTAGGAACCATGATCAAGGTATGAACCCGAGTCCAAAGAATCATCTCACAATGGTTCGGGGGAAATACTTGGATTTTAGTCCGAAAAATGTGAGGTTAGCGTTCCACTTACCCATGATGCAAGGAGATGAACGCCCCTACACTAGAAGGGTCAATTTTGATCAAAGGTTGGACCAAGTCCTTATGGACATATGTGTGGAAGGAGCTCAATGGAAGAGAGACTCCAAAGGCAAGCCAGTCCAACTAAGAAGACTGGATCTCAAGCCTGTGGCTAGAGGATGGTTGGAGTTCATTCAACGCTCCATCATCCCCACTAGCAACCGATCTGAAGTTACTGTGGATCGGACCATCATGATTCATGGCATCATGATTGGAGAGGAAGTAGAAGTTCATGAGGTCATCTCCAATGAAATCTACAAAATAGCCGACAAGCCCTCACCCATGGCACGGCTAGCTTTTCCTCACCTTATTTGCCATCTATGTTACTCAGCTGGAGTTATCATAGAAGGAGATGTCTCCATTGAAGAAGACAAGCCCATCACCAAGAAGAGGATGGAGCAAGCAAGAGAGACCCCTCACGGTTCTCAAGAGATGCATGAGGAAGCTCATCATCAAGAAATCCCTGAGATGCCTCAAGGGATGCACTTTCCTCCTAACAACTATTGGGAACAACTCAACACTTCCTTAGAAGATTTGAGCCATAATGTTGAACAACTAAGGGTGAAACATCATGAGCACTCCATCATTCTCCAAGAAATAAGAGAAGACCAAAGAGCAATGAGGGAGGAGCAACAAAGGCAAGGAAGGGACATAGAAGAGCTTAAGAACATCATTGGTCCTTCAAGAAGAAGACGCCACTAAGGTGGACTCATTCCTTGTTCTTATTTCTTTGTTTTTTGTTTTTTTATGTTAGATGTCTATTTATGTTTTGTGTCTCTACTTCATGATCATTAGTAGTTAGTAACCATGCCTTAAAGTTATGAATAATATCCATTAATCCTTCACCTCTCTTACAAAAAAAATGTTTTAATTCAAAAGAACAAGAAGTACATGAATTTCGAATTTATCCTTGAATTTAGTTTAATTATATTGATGTGGTGACAATACTTTTGTCTTCTGAATGAATGCTTGAACAGTGCATATGTCTTTTGATCTTGTTGTTTATAAATGTTAAAATTGTTGGCTCTTGAAAGAATGATGAACAAAGAGAAATGTTATTGATGATCTGAAAAATCATGAAATTGATTCTTGAAGCAAGAAAAAGCAGTGAACAAGAAGAAACTTGAAAAAAAATGTGGCGGAAAAAAAAAAGAAAGAAAAAGAAAAAGCAAGCAGAAAAAGCCAATAGCCCTTAAAACCAAAAGGCAAGGGGTAAAAAGGGATACAAGGCTTTGAGCATCAATGGATAGGAGGGCCCAAGGAAATAAAATCCAGGCCTAAGTGGCTAAATCAAGCTGTCCCTAACCATGTGCTTGTGTCATGAAGGTCCAAGTGAAAAGTTTGAGACTGAGTGGTTAAAGTCGTGATCCAAAGCAAAAGAGTGTGCTTAAGAGCTCTGGACACCACTAACTGGGGACTCTAGCAAAGCTAAGTCACAATCTGAAAAGGTTCACCCAGTTATGTGTATGTGGCATTTATGTATCCGATGGTAATACTGGAAAACAAAGTGCTTAGGGCCACGGCCAAGACTCATAAGTAGCTGTGTTCAAGAATCAACATGCTTAACTAGGAAAGTCAATAACACTATCCGAAATTCTAAGTTCCTAGAGAAGCCAATCATTCTAAACTTCAAAGGAAAAAGTGAGATGCCAAAACTGTTCAGAAGCAAAAAGCTACAAGTCCCGCTCATCTGATTTTAATTAATATTCATTGATATTCTGGAATTCATAGTATATTCTCTTCTTTTTATCCTATTTGATTTTTAGTTGCTTGGGGACAAGCAACAATTTCAGTTTGGTATTGTGATGAGCGGATAATTTATACGCTTTTTGGCATTGTTTTTAGGTAGTTTTTAGTAAGTTCAAGCTACTTTTAGGGATGTTTTCATTAGTTTTTATGTTAAATTCACATTTCTGGACTTTACTATGAGTTTGTGTATTTTTCTGTGATTTCAGGTAATTTCTGACTGAAATTGAGGGATTTGAGCAAAACTCTGAAAAAGGCTAACAAAAAGGACTGCTGATGCTGTTGGAATCTGACCTCCCTGCACTCGAAATGGATTTTCTGGAGCTACAGAACTCTAATTGGCGCGCTCTCAACGGCGTTGGAAATTAGACATCCAGAGCTTTCTAGCAATATATAATAGTCCATACTTTATTCGGAAATTGATGACGTAACTTGGCATTGAACGCCAAGTACATGCTGCTGTCTGGAGTTAAACGCCAGAAACACGTCATGATCCGGAGTTGAACGCCCAAAACACGTCATAACTCGGAGTTCAACTCCAAGAGAAGCCTCAGCTCGTGGATTGATCAAGCTCAGCCCAAGCATACACCAAGTGGGCCCTGGAAGTGGATTTATGCATCAATTACTTACTTATGTAAACCCTAGGAGCTAGTTTATTATAAATAGAACTTTTTACTATCATAATCTCATCCTGGATTGTATTTTGAATCTTGTGATCACGTTTTGGGGGCTGGCCATTTGGCCATGCCTGAACTTTTTACTTATGTATTTTCAACGGTGGAGTTTCTGCACACCATAGATTAAGGGTGTGGAGCTCTGTTGTACCTCAAGTTTCAATACAATTACTATTACTTTTCACTCAATTCTCTCTTGTTCTTATTCCAAGATATTCATTCGCACCCAAGAACATGATGAATGTGATGATTATGTGACGCTCATCATCATTCTCACCTATGAACGCGTGCCTGACAACCACCTCCGTTCTACATGCAACCGAGCTTGAATTTGTATCTCTTAGATTCCCCAACAGAATCTTCGTGGTATAAGCTAGATAGATGGTGGCATTCATGAGGATCCGGAAAGTCTCACCTTGTCTGTGGTATTCCGAGTAGGATCCTGGGAATCCGGAAAGTCTAACCTTGTCTGTGGTATTCCGAGTAGGATTCCGGTAATGAATGACTGTGACGTGCTTCAGACTTGCAAGTGCTGGGCGTTAGTGACATACGCAAAAGAATTAAGGGATTCTATTCCAGCAGGAGCGGGAACCAACCAGTGATTAGCCGTGCTGTGACAGAGCGCGTGAGCGTAGTTTTCACTGCGAGGATGGGATGTAGCCTTCGGCCAGTGTGATGCCTCCAGACGATTAGCCATGCGAGTGACAGCGCCGAGGACCATTTTCCAGAGAGGATACAAAGTAGCCATCGTCGAACGGTGAACCCCTATACATAGCTTGCTATGGAAAGGAGTAAGAAGGATTGAGTTGAAGCAATAGGAAAGTAGGCGTTCTTGAGCCATACAGTATCTCCATTCGCTTATCTGAAATTCCCACCAATGAATCTGCATAAGTATTCTATCCCTTTTATTATTTCTTTTATTTATTATTAATTTTCAAAACCATAAACAAATTTAATCTGCCTAACTGAGATTTACAAGGTGACCATAGCTTGCTTCATACCAACAATCTCTGTGGGATCGACCCTTACTCACGTAAGGTTTATTACTTGGACGACCCAGTACACTTGCTGGTTAGTTGAACGGAGTTATGAATTCAAATAAAGCCAATTATCAAATTTCATACAATTACAAAGACAATGGATCACAATTTCGTCCACCAACGCTGCTTACCCCAGACTTTAATCTAGATCATTCGTACAAGTTTCCTTTAAACGATGGAGCACTAGTGGGTTGCCCAATAATGACATATGATCGTGCGAAGGAGTAATGGATGACATTCTACCTTTTGATAATGTCCATCTTGACCCGAGTTTTGAAGACCTAAAATATAGCTCTCTCACTTTTATAGTCTAGAGCAATTAGGTGAGTATAGAGTCTAGGATAGCCTAGGTACCAGCTTAGAGACATTTTGGATAGCTCTCTCGCTTTTAATAACTATATATATATTAACACCATCTTTTATAAAGTTGTGTGTGTTACCCCATCTTTAACACCATCAACAATTTTCCTTTATAGGTACTGTTCATACCCTGACCGAGCTCCTCCAACTCGGCAAAATCCATGAAAGGTCCGACCTCATCCCAAGGCCCACGCCTAAGGTCGGACCTCGGACAAATAACGCTAAGAAGGCCCATCAAAAGGAACGAAGCCCAAAAACCTAAAGGCCGAAAAAGCCTAGGAAAGGCGGTTCTGCAAAGATAGAGGTAAAACTCCCAAAAGATAAGATAAGATAAGAATATCTTATCCAGGGAAGATCACGACCAACTACTATAAATACACTGGAGCACCCAGGTATGACATACATTCCACACTCTACACATATCTGCTTGGACCCATGCTAACTTAAGCATCGGAGTGTCATTGCAGGTACAACCACCAATCGCCAACACATCAAGCTCGGGTCCCTGACCCCCACCTCGGGCATCTCCAGACGACCGAGCTACACGTTTCAGGTAACCCCCGGAACATTGGCGCCGTTGCCGGGGACCTGGAAGTCATCCCTTTACCATGGCGGACGACCCTCTCAACAATGACCACGCTGTATCAGAACAAGAGGAGGAAGTTGACACCGGAGAACGACCGGACAGCCCTCTATCACCACGCACTCCAGGAGGAAACAAACAGAATCGCCCAAAGACATCGCTCCCAAACAAAGATCCACAAAATCCCGAAAAAGAAAAGAGCTCAGAAATTCTAGAAGCAGTCCGGGCACAACAAAACCGACTGAAACAACTCGAAGAGGACGTAAAGAAGCAAAAAGAAACTGAACAAGATCTGAGAAGGGAGGCTCGCAAGCGCAGAGAATTAGAAGAAAAACTGCGGAAAATAGAGGCCAACCTGAAAGATCGGACAGAACGCGACACCACCCCCGAAGGTAACCATGATCCCTTCACGCAAGAGATCATGAAGGAGAAGGTACCGCGAAACTTCAAACCACCCGATATGGATCTCTACGACGGCACCACCGACCCAAGTCACCACCTCAGCAACTTTAGAAGCAGAATGTACCTAGTTGATGCCTCCGATGCGATTCGGTGCAAAGCCTTCCCCACCACTCTCACCAAGTCAGCTATGAAGTGGTTCGACAACCTGCCACCAAGATCAATCACCAGCTTCGAAGACCTAACCAAAAAATTCCTAACAAGATTCTCTATTCAAAAGAACAAGACAAAGCATGCCCCCAGTCTACTCGGGATCAAGCAAGGTAACCAAGAAACTCTCCGAGAATACATGGAGCGATTCAACAAAGCCTGCCTGGACATACAACACTTACCCACTGAAGCGGCCATCATGGGACTAGCAAACGGCCTAAAAGAGGGACCGTTTAGCCAATCCCTATCCAAGCGCTACCCGACCTCCCTATACGAGGTGCAGGAGCGGGCAGAAAAATATATCAACATGGAGGAAACCTCCCAGCTAAGAGACTCTTCTAGGAAGGAATCAACCTACCCACTCCGAGATCGGGATCGGGAACAAAAGAAAAAAGAAGACCCCAACTCGGACAAGCCACGGAAGTACCACAACTACACCCCCCTCCGAGTCTCCCTGGTAGACGTCTACAGAGAAGTATGCCACACCGAAAAGATCCCACCGCCCCGACCGCTAAAACACAAGAAAGCGGGAAGAGATCGGTCCGAATACTGTAAATATCACAAGCTCTACGGTCATTCTACTAACGACTGCTATGACCTAAAAAATGTTATAGAAAAACTCGCCAGAGAAGGAAAACTCGACAGATACATAGCGGAAAAAGGAGAAGAGACCAGGAAGAGAAGGCGGGGAGATAACGAAGGTCGGGCCGAACAAACCCCGCGAACCCCGGAAAGACACATTCACATGATAAATGGAGGTTTTGCAGGCGGGGGAACATCCAAATCCTCGCGAAAAAGACACTTCAAAGAAGTCTACCATGTCCGAGAAGACAGCCCCCTGCCCGAGTTACCTACTATCTCATTTACCCGAGAAGACGCTCAAGGGATAATTCCCGGGCACGACGATCCAATGGTAGTCACCACTATCCTAGCAAACGCCAACTTACATCGAACCCTGATTGACCAGGGAAGCTCGGCAGATATCCTGTTCAAAACGGCATTCGACAAGCTCGGACTTGAAGAAAAAGAACTAAAGGCCTATCCCACCGACCTATTTGGGCTAGGGGACACCCCGATCCATCCCTTAGGATACATCCCGCTACACACTACCTTCGGAAGAGGCGAGCAATCTAAAACATTAAGCATCGACTACATTGTGGTCGACGTCACTTCGGCATATAATGCCCTCATTGGGCGACCAACCCTAAACAGACTGGCAGCTATAGTCTCGACCCCACACCTCTGCATGAAGTTCCCTACCGCAAAAGGAATCGCTACCCTAAAAGGCGACCAAAAACTAGCGCGACGATGCTACAACGAAAGCCTGAGCCTAAAAGGGAAGGAGGTCAACACGATAGAACTCGGACGAGTGCAGTCCCGAGAAGATCTTCGACCACAACCAGAGGGAGAGACCGAAAAAGTCCAGATTGGGAACACACCTGAAAAAATAACAAACATAGGAGCGAACCTCAAAACGGGCCTAAAAGAGGAACTCATAACCCTCTTAAAAGAGAATTCCGACCTCTTCGCCTGGAAAGCCTCCGACATGCCAGGCATAAGCCCCGACTTGATGTGCCATAAGCTATCAGTTTACCCGGGATCCCGACCTGTCCAACAACGACGCCGGAAGCTCGGACCCGAGCGCATGCAAGCGATAGAAGAACAAGTACAAGCACTACTAGATGCAGGGTTCATTAGGGAAGTAAAATATCCCCTATGGCTTGCAAATGTGGTCCTGGTAAAAAAGCCCAACGGAAAGTGGAGGATGTGCGTCGATTACACAGACCTCAACAAAGCCTGCCCCAAAGACCCATATCCACTACCAAACATCGACGCCTTAGTAGACGCAGCCTCAGGCTACAGATATCTCTCCTTCATGGACGCATACTCGGGATACAATCAAATCCCGATGTACGGACCCGACCAAGAAAAAACCTCGTTCATAACCCCAAGGGCAAACTACTGCTACGTAGTAATGCCCTTTGGGCTGAAGAACGCAGGGGCAACCTACCAGAGGCTAATAAACAAAGTGTTCTCAGAGCACATCGGACTACAGCTAGAGGTGTACGTCGACGACATGCTGGTAAAGACACAAGAAGACAGAAACTTACTGACCGACCTCGCCAGCGTCTTCGGCACCCTCAGAAAACACAACATGAGACTTAACCCGACAAAGTGCACCTTCGCCGCAGAAGCCGGAAAGTTCTTAGGCTTCATGCTGACTCAAAGGGGCATCGAAGCGAACCCGGATAAATGCCAAGCAATACTCAATATGAAAAGCCCGACGTGTGTCAAAGAAGTACAACAACTGAATGGAAGGCTGGCCGCCCTATCAAGATTCTTGGCAGGATCAGCGATAAAGTCACTACCTCTCTACTCACTCCTAAAGAAAGGGAAACCCTTCTCATGGACCTCGGAGTGCGAAAAAGCCTTTCAAGAATTCAAGGAATTCCTCGGGCAGCCACCAATCCTAACCCGACCTTTAAAAGGGGAAGAGCTCGTACTATACCTCTCGGTCGGACATCGAGCAGTCGCTTCAGCATTAATACAAGAAAATAACCAAGGACAACACCCCATATACTTTGTAAGCAAGGCACTACAAGGGGCCGAATTAAACTATCAGAAAATAGAAAAATTCGCCTACGCCCTAGTGTTCACAGCTCGGAGGCTCCGTCCCTACTCTCAAGCCCACACCATCAAAGTCCGGACAAACCAACCCATGAGACACATCCTACAAAAAACAGACCTGGCGGGACGAATCCTACAATGGGCGGTGGAACTGTCCGAGTTCGACCTCCACTATGAAGCCCGGACTGCCATAAAATCTCAGTATCTAGCCGACTTCGTCGCAGAATACACTGAGACCCCTGGAACCCCACTCTCATGGAACCTGTATGTCGACGGGTCCTCAAACAAAACAGGAAGTGGAGCAGGGGTTATACTCGAAAGCGACCAAGGAACGCGGATAGAACTATCCCTAAAATTCGAGTTCCAGGCCTCGAACAACCAAGCCGAATACGAGGCCCTACTAGTAGGCCTAAAACTAGCTGAAGAGGTCGGAGCCCAGAAAATCACGATCTTCAGCGACTCCCAGGTCGTCACATCACAAGTAAATGGAAGCTACCAGGCCAAAGACCCAACTATGAAGAAATACCTGGACCAAACACAGGCACAATTACGCCACTTTTCAGAAATACAGATCCAACACATACCGCGGGAACAAAACGTCCGGGCAGACGCCCTCTCAAAGCTCGCCAGCACCAAGCCCGGAGGCAACAACAGAAGTCTCCTCCAGGAAACCTTACAATCTCCCTCCGTGACAAGAGAAGAAGAAACGCTAAATATATCCAACCAACAGCAAGGATGGATGACCCCCATACTCAACTACCTGAAGTCGGGAACTCTCCCCACCGAAAGAAAGGAAGCTAAAAGACTCACGAAAGACGCCCAGAATTATACACTAATTCACGACGTATTATACAGAAGAGGATTCGCAAACCCCCTCCTTAGGTGCGTCCCGACCTCAGAAACAAAGAGCGTCCTCGAAGAAGTCCACGGAGGCATGTGTGGGAACCACCTCGGAGCTCGGGCGTTATCCAAGAAAGTAGTCCGAGCCGGGTTCTACTGGCCAACTTTGCAAAGAGACGCAACGGAGTTTGTAAAAATATGCCCCCCTGCCAAAAACACGCCAACTTCCACAAAGCACCACCCGAAGACCTCATCAGCATCACCGCACCATGGCCCTTCGCAAAATGGGGACTTGACCTACTCGGCCCGTTCCCCCCAGGACCGGGGCAAGTCAAATACCTCATAGTAGGGGTCGACTACTTCACAAAGTGGATCGAAGCTGAACCCTTAGCCACCATTACGGCTCAGAAAAGTCGCAAATTCCTATACAAAAATATTGTCACAAGGTTCGGAGTCCCCTACTCCATCACAACAGACAATGGAACACAGTTCACGGACACAAGTTTTCAGAACTTGGTGGCCGAACTAAAAATCAAACAGCAATTCACCTCAGTCGAGCACCCACAAGCCAATGGACAAGCAGAGGCTGCAAATAAAGTCATCTTGGCCGGGTTAAAACGGAGACTCCAAGAGGCCAAAGGGGCATGGGCTGAAGAGCTCCCCCAGGTGCTATGGGCATATCGGACAACTCCACACTCTACAACAGGAGAATCGCCATTCCGACTAGCTTATGGGATGGAGGCAATGATTCCTATCGAAATAGATGAAGGGTCACCCAGAGTCATCTTCTACAACGAAGAAGGTAACCCGCAGGCACAAAAGGAAGAACTCGACCTCCTCCCCGAGGTCCGAGAAAGGGCCCGGATCCAAGAAGAAGCCTTAAAATGGCGAACGGCCCTCAGATACAATCAGAAGGTAATAAAACGAAGCTTCTCCACTCACGACCTAATTTTAATCCGAAATGACATCGGAACACAAAAGTCGGGAGAAGGAAAGCTAGCCGCAAACTGGAAAGGACCCTACAAAGTAACAGAAGTCTTAGGAACAGGCTATTACAAGATATCCGACCTAGAAGGCAATGAGCTGCCCAGGGCCTGGCACGCCTGCAATCTAAGACGGTACTACAGCTAGAAAAATTTGACCCGAGGTGTACTCTTTTTCCCCTACAGGGGTTTTTTAATGAGACACCCGGTCAAGTAAGGCACCCGACCTAGTCAAGGGTAAACACTCTGTAAATATTCTTTCTTTTTTAAATACTAATCAAATCTTTCTATTTTCTTTTGTTCTTCCTCGTGATGAAACAAATCCTGAAAAAGTACCCCGCCAAGGCGCATTAATTTATGCTCGGCAAAACGCAAAAATCATTTGCCAAAAAGACCGCACAAGGTCGGCAAAGATAAAGCGACGAGGTTCAAATTAATGTGAGAAGTTATAAAGTAACTCTGAAAAGGTTCAAAAAAACCAAATAAAAAGAGATTACAAAAATAACTTAAAAGGCCGACCAACGACAAGGTCGGACCCAACAAAGGGAAGTACTCGAACACCCGAGGTCCGAGGAAAAACCCGGATCCAAGAAAGAAGCCTTAAAGCAGCAAAAGCCAAGATTTCGAAAACGCTTACTAAAAAGTTGCTATACAAAAACAACTAAAAAGTACAAGCGAAAAAAACGAAATCAAAGGAAGAGGCAAAACCAAGATTTCGAAAACGCTTACTAAAAAGTTGCTATACAAAAACAGCTAAAAAGTACAAAGCGAAGAAACGAAATCGAAGGAAAGGACAAAACGGAAGTTTCAAAGCGCTAGCTAAAAATTTGTTATCCAAAAAACAACTAAAAAGCATAAAAGCGGAACAAAAGTCAAAGCAAAACACCGCATAATAAGCTAAAAAGTTACTACAAGTAGCTAATAGCAAAAAGCGTCCAAAGCGTTCACAGCAACCATCCAAAAACAAAAGAGCCCACAGGCCGGGCAAAGAACCAAAAATAAAAGATTACAGAGGATCAAGGTCCTTTCCGGATTCCACATCGGTAGAAGGCTGCGGAGGAAGAACCATAGAAATCGGGACAGCCTTGACAGCACCATCATCTCGGCTTGAAACCTCCACACCAGATCCATCCCCGGCCAAAGGTGAAGTCGGGTCCGCAACCGGAACCTTGAGGTCGGACACCGGAACCTTGGGATCGGACACCGGCACCTCATCCTCATTGGGAGCAGGAACAATCTTTCCCTCCACAACAACGTTATCCGTACTAAATAAGCTCAGATCCAGGTCAGGAGCAAGAACCCGGACCTGAGCCTTCAAATTCTCGAACATAGCATCCATACCCTTAGCCACATGGCCTTCCAGCTCGTAAAAATCATCCTGAGCAGATTGCAACTTCTCCCTTGTCTCCACAAGCTCGGCATATACCCGAGTATAATTCTCCGTCGCCGCCTTCACCATCTCCTCGGACGCTTTCGCTGCCGCCACAGCCGCGGTAGCTTTAGCTTTCTCCTTCTCCAAAGAGGCCTCCAGCTCCGTAATCCTAGCAGCCTTCAGCTCACTAAACTTCTTAAACTCGGACTGAGCCCTCTCAAGTCGGGAGCTGGTCGCGCCAATGGGAGATTTCTTGAACTCCCGGGCAATAGCAGCATGAAGACTGGCCATCCGAACACAACTCCGCGCCATATACTGAAAATGATGCTCCATAGACACGTCATCAGTAGAGATAAAAGTCTGAGGGAGAATATGCTGTTCAATCCAACCAAGAGCATCGAAATCCTTATCGTTAAAACCCGCAAGCTCTTGAGAGGTCTTCTGCTTCTTGGGAGGAGGACCCGAGAACGGGGGAGGAGAAGAGGTAGCAGGCCCGGAGGTCGGAGGGTCTTGATTTATAGCTCGGAATTGGGGAGTCGGAATAGTCTTCGACCGAGTCTGAACACCCACGGTAGCCTTCTGCGGAGAAGATCGAGCAGAAGCCTCAGCCTCGATATTTCGAGCAGCCACAGACTTCTTCGTCCGACGAAGGAACTTCATGGAATCCGCCTGAGAAGACATCTCTGCAGAAATATAAAGAAAAGGATTACCACAACAGAAATTCAACCAAAAACAAGTAAAACAACAATATTGAAAAAGAAGAATCTCGGAGAGGTCGGGAAACTACCTAACTCGGAACGGAGAAGGCTTGGATCCCCCAACATTTTCTTCGTATCCAAGTGAGGTGCCCGACCCCATAAACTGCTCACCACACCCACAAAAGCCTGCTCAACCTCATCTAGACTCTCAAAAGTATACTTAGCAGACACTACATTCTCCTGCCAACAAAGAGGAAAAGAAGGCTCCCCACTCTCATCCAGAAAGAAAGGTCGGACGTCTCCAGTAGCCCGGACCTTGAAATAAAAGTTCTTGAAATCATGAAAGGACTCATCATAAAGGGTACAAAACTTCCTTCCCTGGTTAGCCCTAAAAGAGACCCAAGACACCTTCCCTCCACCCGACCCCGGCTTCGTCAACACAAACAAATAGGAAAAAAGAGAAATAGAGGGAGCGACGCCCAAAAACTGACACAAAAGTTGAAACAGCTTTAAAAACGCCCAAGAATTTGGATGGAGCTGCGTAGGGGCAAGGTTACAAGACCACAACACCTCGGACTCCAGGTCGGTAAAAGGAAGTCGGACACTCAGCTTAGAGAAAAAACAATCATAAGCATAAAAGAAGAGCTTCTCGGAACTATCTAAAGGCGGGAAGCAAACTCTCTCCTCGGAATCCGGGGCTACTAGCTCATAATCCCTCTCAGACTCTCTATTCTCACATATACTACAGTGCCTACGGAACCTAGCCAAATATTCAGAATCTACCACAGAAGGGACTTTTAGAGGAAGAGGGTCTACCCAACCAAGACCACTTGGAATCTTGGTCGACATCGCCTGAAGAACCTTTCGAGACATAAAACTCTTACCTACAAAGAAGAAATACAAAAGCAAGCAAAAATCACATAAAGCAGACAGCGAAAAACCCGTTCAGCCAAGCAAGAAACAAAAAAGAAAATGCGGCAACCCGGAACAAAGTACCAGAAAAACAAAAAAGAGCCCCCCCCATATGCAAACAAAGCAATGGTGGCGCCTCTTTTTGGGGCAACCCAGGCATAAAGAAAGAAGAAACAGACAAAGAGCCACACAAAAGAACAGAAAGCATATGTGCGCAAAGAAAAGAGACGGGAACAAACCTGGAAGAAAGAAAGAAGACGACGAGCTCCGAAGAAAGAAGAACGAAACGGCGGCACAGAGGAAACCCCAGAAAGACGCACGGAAAGATTCGGGGAAGAAGAACAAAGAGAAAGAAGAAGCGGTGCTCGAAAAAGAGATGGCGAAAACTTAGAAAAAACAGGAAAGAACAGAATAAACGAAGAAAAAGGAAGGGAGCAAATAAATAATACCTTCACAGAGCCCGAACGGAAATCGAGGAGAAACGGTAAAATGCAATAAATGCAGGAAACGGCCATTTTTGAATTTTGAAAAACAACTATGCCCGAGCTCGACCTCCCAAAAAGGACGAACTCGGGCAGGGGCACTGTTCATACCCTGACCGAGCTCCTCCAACTCGGCAAAATCCATGAAAGGTCCGACCTCATCCCAAGGCCCACGCCTAAGGTCGGACCTCGGACAAATAACGCTAAGAAGGCCCATCAAAAGGAACGAAGCCCAAAAACCTAAAGGCCGAAAAAGCCTAGGAAAGGCGGTTCCGCAAAGATAGAGGTAAAACTCCCAAAAGATAAGATAAGATAAGAATATCTTATCCAGGGAAGATCACGACCAACTACTATAAATACACTGGAGCACCCAGGTATGACATACATTCCACACTCTACACATATCTGCTTGGACCCATGCTAACTTAAGCATCGGAGTGTCATTGCAGGTACAACCACCAATCGCCAACACATCAAGCTCGGGTCCCTGACCCCCACCTCGGACATCTCCAGACGACCGAGCTACACGTTTCAGGTAACCCCCGGAACAGGTACCTTTAAAGTGAAAAGTCATGAGTTAATATTGTCCCTCCATTACATTAAAACTCATTTCAGGTTAAACTTGCTGGACAATGGTGCACGAAATTCTAATCCCAATCTCAAAATCTTAAGGTGATTTCGTACCACTAACTAGCAAGTGCACTGGGTCGTCCAAGTAATACCTTACGTGAGTAAGGGTCGATCCCACGGAGATTATTGGTTTGAAGCAAGCTATGTTTATTTTATTATTCTTAGTCAGGATATCAATTAAAATTATCAGTTTGAATTATTAGAAAAAATAAGAGAGCGTGAATTAATTACTTGTTGTGCAGTAATGGAGAATATGTTGGGGTTTTGTAGATGCTTTGTCTTCTGAATTCATGCAGTGTAATATTCAACTCAATAACATAATGCAAGGCTCCTTCCATGGCAAGCTCTATGTAGGGTGTCACCGTTGTCAATGGCTACTTCCCATCCTCTCAGTGAAAATGGTCCAAATGCTCTGTCATAGCACGGCTAATCATCTGTTGGTTCTCAATCAGGTTGGAATAGAATCCATTGATTCTTTTGCGTCTGTTGGTGCGCGAAATTGTGAACTATATTTTTCACAACTCTCATAATCCCTGGTAATGGCTCCAAAAACTTGGTGCGCTCAATACCATGGCATTACACAACTTCGCACAACTAACCAGCAAGTGCACTGGGTCGTCCAAGTAATAAACCTTACGTGAGTAAGGGTCGATCCCACGGAGATTGTTAGTATTGAAGCAAGCTATGGTCATCTTGTAAATCTTAGTCAGGCAAACTCAGATGTATATGGTGATGAACGAAAATAACATAAAAGATAAAGATAGTGATACTTATGTAATTCATTGGTAGGAACTTCAGATAAGCGCATGAAGATGCCTTCCCTTCCGTCTCTCTGCTTTCCTACTGTCTTCATCCAACCCTTCTTACTCCTTTCCATGGCAAGCTCGTATAGGGTCTCACTGTTGTCAGCAGCTACCTCCCATCCTCGCAGTGAAAGCTAATGCTCAATACTCTGTCACAGTACGGCCAATCACCGGTTCGGTTCCCTCCCCTACCGGAATAGAATAACTCTTTTGCGTCTGTCACTAACGCCCAGTAGGTTACAGGTTTGAAGCACGTCACAGTCATTCAGTCATTGAATCCTACTCAGAATACCACAGACAAGGTTAGACCTTCCGGATTCTCTTGAATGCTGCCATCAGTTCTTGCCTATACCACGAAGACTCCGATTAAAGAATCCAAGAGATATTCACTAAGCCTCAGATGCTTGTAGAACAAGAATGGTTGTCAGTCACCTTGTTCATGGGTGAGAATGGTGATGGGCGTCAATCATCACCTTCATCATGTTGAAGAACAAGTGATATCTTGGACAAAGAACAAGCGGAATTGAATGGAAGAACAATAGTAATTGCATTAATACTCGAGGTACAGCAGAGCTCCACACCTTAATCTATGGTGTGTAGAAACTCCACCGTTGAAAATACATAAGCATAAGGTCTAGGCATGGCCGAATGGCCAGCCTCCCAATGATCTAAGAACTAAAATGTCCAAAGATGATCTAGAGATCTAAAAGTGATCAAAAGATTTCCATACAATAGTAAAAGGTCCTACTTATAAGAAACTAGTAGCCTAGGGTGTACAGAAATGAGTAAATGACATAAAAATCCTCTTCCGGGCCCACTTGGTGTGTGCTTGGGCTGAGCAATGAAGCAATTTCGTGTAGAGACTCTTCTTGGAGTTAAACGCCAGCTTTGGTGCCAGTTTGGGCGTTTAACTCCCATTGGGTGCCAGTTCCAGCGTTTAACGCTGGGATTTCTTGAGGTGACTTTGAACGCCGGTTTGGGCCATCAAATCTTGGGCAAAGTATGGACTATTATATATTGTTGGAAAGCCCAGGATGTCTACTTTCCAACGCCGTTGAGAGCGCGCCAATTGGGCTTCTGTAGCTCCAGAAAATCCGCTTCGAATGCAGGGAGGTCAGAATCCAACAGCATCTGCAGTCCTTTTTGGTCTCAGAATCAGATTTTTGCTCAGGTCCCTCAATTTCAGCCAGAAAATACCTGAAATCACAGAAAAACACACAAACTCATAGTAAAGTCCAGAAAAGTGAATTTTAATTAAAAACTAATAAAAATATACTAAAAACTAACTATATCATATCAAAACATACTAAAAACAATGCCAAAAAGTATACAAATTATCCGCTCATCACAACACCAAACTTAAATTGTTGCTTGTCCTCAAGCAACTGAAAATCAAATAAGATAAAAAGAAGAGAATATGCAATGAATTCCAAAAATATCTGTGAAGATCAGTATTAATCAGATGAGCGGGGCTTTTAACTTTTTGCCTCCGAACAGTTTTGGCATCTCACTCTATCCCTTGAAATCCAGAATGGTTGGCTTCTTTAGGAACTTAGAATCCAGATAGTGTTAATGATTCTCTTAGTAAAGTATGATGATTCTTGAACATAGCTATTTATGAGTCTTGGCTGTGGCCCAAAGCACTCTGTCTTCCAGTATTACCACCGGATACATACATGCCACAGACACATAATTGGGTGAACCTTTTCAGATTGTGACTCAGCTTTGCTAAAGTCCCCAATTAGAGGTGTCCAGGGTTCTTAAGCACACTCTTATTGCCTTGGATCACAACTCTTATTCCTCTCTTTTTTTTTTTTTTTTTTTTCTTTTTTTTTTTCGTTTTTTTTTTTTCGGTTTTTGAAATGCTTTTTCTTGCTTCAAGAATCATTTTATTGATTTTTCAGATCCTCAGTAACATGTCTCCTTTTTCATCATTCTTTCAAGAGCCAACATTCATGAACCACAAATTCAAAAGACATATGCACTGTTTAAGCATACATTCAGAGAACAAAAATATTGCCACCACATCAAAATAATTAAACTATTATAAAATTCAAAATTCATGCAATTCTTTCTTTTATCAATTAGGCACGTTTTTATTGAAGAAAGGTGATGGATTCATAGGACATTCATAACTTTAAGGCATAGACACTAAGACACTAATGATCATAAGACACAAACATAGATAAACATAAGCATTAAAATTCGAAAAAACAGAAGAACAATAACAAGGAAATCAAAGAACGGGTCCACCTTAGTGATGGCGGCTCTTTCTTGCTCTTGAAGATCCTATGGAGTGCTTGAGCTCCTCAATGTCTCTTCCTTGTCTTTGTTGCTCCTCCCTCATGATTCTTTGATCTTCTCTAATTTCATGAAGGATGACGGAGTGTTCTTGATGCTCCACCCTTAGTTGTCCCATGTTGGAACTTAGTTCTCCTAGGGAGGTGTTTAGTTGCTCCCAATAGTTTTGTGGAGGAAAATTCATCCCTTGAGGAATCTCAGGGATCTCATGATGAGTGAGATCTCTTGTGTACTCCATCCTTTTCTTGGTGATGGGCTTGTCCTCATCAATGGGAATGTCTCCCTCTATGTCAACTCCAACTGAATAACAGAGGTGACAAATGAGATGAGGAAAGGCTAACCTTGCCAAGGTGGAGGTCTTGTCCGCCACCTTATAGAGTTCTTGGGCTATAACCTCATGAACCTCTATTTCTTCTCCAATCATGATACTATGGATCATGATGGCCCGGTCTATGGTAACTTCGGACCGGTTGCTAGTGGGGATGATTGAGCGTTGTATGAACTCTAACCATCCTCTAGCCACGGGCTTGAGGTCATGCCTTCTCAATTGGACCGGCTTCCCTCTTGAATCTTGCTTCCATTGTGCGCCCTCTTCACATATGACTGTGAGGACTTGGTCCAACCTTTAATCAAAGTTGACCCTTCTAGTGTAAGGATGTTCATCTCCTTGCATCATAGGCAAGTTGAATGCCACCCTCACACTCTCCGGACTAAAATCCAAGTATTTCCCCCGAACCATAGTGAGATAATTCTTTGGATTCGGGTTCACACTTTGGTCATGGTTCTTTGTGATCCATGCATTGGCATAGAACTCTTGAACCATCAAGATTCCGACTTGTTGAATGGGGTTGGTAAGAACTTCCCAACCTCTTCTTCGGATCTCATAGCGGATCTCCGGATATTCACCCTTTTTGAGTGAAAAGGGGACTTCGGGGATCACCTTCTTCAAGGCCACAACTTCATAGAAGTGGTCTTGATGCACCCTTGAGAGGAATCTATCCATCTCCCATGACTCGGAGGTGGAAGCTTTTGCCTTCCCTTTCCTCTTTCTAGAGGTTTCTCCGGCCTTGGATGCCATAAATGGTTATGGAAAAACGAAAAAGCAACGCTTTTACCACACCAAACTTAAAATGTTTGCTCGTCCTCGAGCAAAAGAAGAAAGAAGGGAGTAGAAGAAGAATAAATGAAGAAGAGGGAGATGGTGGTGTATTCGGCCAAAGAGGGGGAGAAGTGGTGTTTAGGTAGTGTGAAATTGAAGGGTTGAAGAAGGGTATATATAGGAGATAAGGGGGTGAATGGTTCGGCCATTATGGGTGGGTTTGGGAGGGAAAATGGTTTGAATTTGAAGGGTGAGGTTGGTGGGGTTTTATGAAGGATGGATGTGAGTGGTGAAGAGAAAGATGGGATTTGATAGGTGAGGGGTTTTTGGGGAAGAGGTATTGAGGTGATTGGTGAATGGGGGAAGAAGAGAGAGAGTGATGGTGGGGTCCTGTGGGGTCCACAGATCCTGTGGTGTCAAGGAAAAGTCATCCCTGCACCAAATGTTGCTCAAAATCACGTTTTGAGCCATTTCTGGCGTTAAACGCCGGGCTGATGCCCATTCCTGGCGTTTAACGCCAGGTTGTTGCCCTTTACTGGCGTTTAACGCCAGTCTGGTGCCCCTTTCTGGCGTTAAACGCCCAGAATGGTGCCAGACTGGGCGTTAAACGCCCAACAGCTAGCATTACTGGCGTTTGAACGCCAGCTTCTTCTCCTCCAGGGTGTGCTATTTTTCTTCCTGTTTTTCATTCTGTTTTTGCTTTTTTCATTGTTTTTGTGACTTCTTATGATCATCAACCTACAAAAAAAAGATAAAATAACAAAAGAAAATAATTAATTATAAAACATTGGGTTGCCTCCCAACAAGCGCTTCTTTAATGTCATTAGCTTGACAGAGGGCTCTCATGGAGCCTCAGAAATGCTCAGAACCGTGTTGAAACCTCCCAACACCAAACTTAGAGTTTGAATGTGGGGTTTCAACACCAAACTTAGAGTTTGATTGTGGGGGCTCTGTTTGGCTCTGTTTTGAGAGAAGCTCTTCATGCTTCCTCTCCCTGATGACAGGGGGATATCCTTGGGTCTTAAACACCAAAGATTTTTCATTCACTTGAATGATTAACTCTCCTCTGTCAACATCAATCACAGCCTTTGCTGTGGCTAGGAAGGGTCTGCCAAGGATGATGGATTCATCCATGCACTTCCCAGTCTCTAGGACTATGAAATCAGTAGGAATGTACTGGTCTTCAACTTTAACCAGAACATCCTCTACAAGTCCATGGGCTTGTTTTCTTGAGTTGTCTGCCATCTCAAGTGAGATCTTTGCAGCTTGCACCTCAAGGATCCCTAATTTCTCCATTACAGAGAGGGGCATGAGGTTCACACTTGACCCTAAGTCACACAAGGCCTTCTTGAAGGTCATGGTGCCTATGGTACAAGGTATAGAAAACTTCCCAGGATCCTGCCTCTTTTGAGGCAGTTTCTGCCTAGACAAGTCATCCAGTTCTTTGGTGAGCAAGGGAGGTTCATCCTCCCAAGTCTCATTTCCAAATAACTTGTCATTTAGTTTCATGATTGCTCCAAGGTATTTAGCAACTTGCTCTTCAGTAACATACTCATCCTCTTCAGAGGAAGAATACTCATCAGAGCTCATGAATGGCAGAAGTAAGTCCAATGGGATCTCTATGGTCTCATTTTGAGCCTCAGATTCCCATTGTTCCTCATTGAGGAACTCAGAGGAGGTTGGTACACGCCCACTGAGGTCTTCCTCAGTGGCGTCCTCCTCCTCTCTTTCCTCTCCATATTCGGCCATGTCTATGGCTTTGCACTCTCCTTTTGGATTTTCTTCTGTATTACTTGGGAGAGTGCTAGGAGGGAGTTCAGTAACTTTCTTGCTCAGCTGACCCACTTGTCCTTCCAAATTTCTGATGGAGGACCTTGTTTCATTCATGAAACTTTGAGTGGTCTTTATTAGATCAGAGACCATTGTTGCTAAGTCAGAAGTATTCTGCTTAGAACTCTCTGTCTGTTGCTGAGAAGATGATGGAAAAGGCTTGCCATTGCTAAACCTGTTTCTTCCACCATTATTGTTATTGAAACCTTGTTGAGGTCTCTCTTGATTCTTCCATGAGAGATTTGGGTGATTTCTCCATGAAGAATTATAGGTGTTTCCATAGGGTTCTCCCATGTAATTCACCTCTTCCATGGAAGGGTTCTCAGGATCATAGGCTTCTTCCTCAGATGATGCATCCTTAGTACTGTTTGGTGCATTTTGCATCCCAGACAGACTTTGAGAAATCAAATTGACTTGTTGAGTCAATATCTTGTTCTGAGCCAATATGGCATTCAGAGTGTCAATCTCAAGAACTCTTTTCTTCTGACTAGTCCCATTGTTCACAGGATTCCTTTCAGAAGTGTACATGAATTGGTTATTTGCAACCATTTCAATCAATTCTTGAGCTTCTGCAGGCGTCTTCTTCAGATGAAGAGATCCTCCAGCAGAGCTATCCAAGGACATCTTGGATAGTTTAGAGAGACCATCATAGAAAATACCTATGATGCTCCATTCAGAAAGCATGTCAGATGGACATTTTCTGATCAATTGTTTGTATCTTTCCCAAGCTTCATAGAGGGATTCTCCATCCTTCTGTCTGAAGGTTTGGACTTCCACTCTAAGCTTACTCCATCTTTGTGGTGGAAAGAACTTTGCCAAGAAGGCATTGACTAGCTTTTCCCAAGAGTCCAGGCTTTCTTTAGGTTGAGAATCCAACCATATTCTAGCTCTGTCTCTTACAGCAAAAGGGAATAGCATCAGTCTATAGACCTCAGGGTTAACCCCATTAGTCTTGACTGTGTCACAGATTTGCAAGAATTCAGCTAAGAACTGATGAGGATCTTCCATTGGAAGTCCATGGAACTTGCAATTCTGTTGCATTAGAGAAACTAATTGAGGCTTAAGCTCAAAGTTGTTTGCTCCAATGGCAGGGATAGAGATGCTTCTCCCATAGAAGTCGGGAGTAGGTGCAGTGAAGTCACCCAGCACCTTCCTTGCATTGTTGGCATTGTTGTTGTTTTCGGCTGCCATGGGTTCTTCTTCTTTGAAGAATTCGGTCAGGTCCTCTAAAGAGAGTTGTGCTTTGGCTTCTCTTAGCTTTCTCTTCAAGGTCCTTTCGGGTTCAGGATCAGCTTCAACAAGAATGCCTTTGTCTCTGCTCCTGCTCATATGAAAGAGAAGAGAAAAAGAAAATGTGGAATCCTCTATGTCACAGTATAGAGATTCCTTGAAATGTCAGAGGAAAAGAGAAATAGAAAGAAGAAGGAGAAGAAGAATTCGAACTTTAATTAGATAAGGTTCGAATTGTGCATTTAGAAGGAGTGGTACTCCATAAATAGAAGGATGTGGGAAGGAGGGAAGAGAATTTTCGAAAATTCAATTAAAAGATTTTGAAAACATTTTGAAAATTTGATTGATAATTTTCGAAAATTGAAAGTGGAAGAGAAATCAAGTGATTTTTGAAAAAAATTTTGAAATTAGAAATTAAAAAGATTTGATTGAAAACTAATTTGAAAAAGATATGATAAAAAAAATATGATTGAAAGGTTATTGTCTTAAAAAGATGTGATTGAGAAGATATGATTTGAAAACCATTTTAAAAGATATGTTTTGAAAATTATTTTAAAAGATTTGATTTGGAAAATTAGTGACTTGCCTAACAAGAAAAGATATGATTCAAACATAAAACCTTCCTTAACAGAAAAGGCAAAAAATGTTCAATCAAATCATGAATTGTTAGTAAGTATCTTTGAAAAAGGAAAGAAATTGATTTTGAAAACATTTGATTGAAAAGATATGATTTGAAAAAGATTTGGTTTTGAAAAACTTGAAAAAAAAAATTGATTTGAAAACAAAATCTTCCCCCTAGCACCATCCTGGCGTTAAACGCCCAGAATGGTATACATTCTGGCGTTTAACACCCAAAATGCTACCCATTTGGGCGTTAAAGGCCCAACCAGGTGTCCTGGCTGGCGTTTAAACGCCAGTCTGCCTTCTTCACTGGGCATTTTTGAATGCTCAGCTTTTTCTGTATAATTCCTCTGCAGTGTGTTCTGAATCTTCAATCCCTTGTATCATTGACTTGAAAAGACACAAATTAAAAATATTTTTGGATTTTTAATAATCAAAATGCAACAGGAATCAAATAACAATGCATGCAAGACACCAAACTTAGCAGTTTGTATACTACTGACACTAACAATATGAGAATGCATATGAGACACACAAAATACTTCAAGTCAATAGAATTCAAAGATTAGAACACAAAAATCATCAAGAATTACTTGAGGATCCTTAAGACACATGAATGAATGCATGCAATTGACACCAAACTTAAGATGAGACACTAGACTTAAGCAGGAAACATCAAATATTTTTGGTTTTTATGATTTTGTAAATTTTTTTTTTTGTTTTTCGAAAATTAAGTGGAAAAAGGTATCAAAATTCTCAATGAGAATTCCAGGAATCAGTGCAATGCTAGTCTAAGACTCCGGTCCAGGAATTAGACATGGCTTCACAGCCAGCCAAGCTTTCAAGGAAAGCTTCGGTCCAAAACACTAGACATGACCAAAGGTCAGCCAAGCCTTAGCAAATCACTGCTCCAAAAGCAAGATTGATACACAATCAACAAGCTCTTGTGGTGATAAGTTGAAACCTCGGTCCAATCAGATTAGACATGGCTTCTCAGCCAGCCAGATTTCAACAAATCATCATGAAACTCTAGAATTCATCTTCAAGAATTTCGAAAAAAAATACCTAATCTAAGCAACAAGATGAACCGTCAGTTGTCTAGCCTGAACAATCCCGGGCAATAACACCAAAAATTTGATGTTGTTGCCGGATCTTGGCACTGATGTTACCAAAGGCTTGCTCAAAACTAGAACAATCCCCGGCAACGGCGCCAAAAACTTGGTGCGCGAAATTGTGAACTATATTTTTCACAACTCTCATAATCCCTGGTAATGGCTCCAAAAACTTGGTGCGCTCAATACCATGGCATTACACAACTTCGCACAACTAACCAGCAAGTGCACTGGGTCGTCCAAGTAATAAACCTTACGTGAGTAAGGGTCGATCCCACGGAGATTGTTAGTATTGAAGCAAGCTTTGGTCATCTTGTAAATCTTAGTCAGGCAAACTCAGATGTATATGGTGATGAACGAAAATAACATAAAAGATAAAGATAGTGATACTTATGTAATTCATTGGTAGGAACTTCAGATAAGCGCATGAAGATGCCTTCCCTTCCATCTCTCTGCTTTCCTACTGTCTTCATCCAACCCTTCTTACTCCTTTCCATGGCAAGCTCGTATAGGGTCTCACTGTTGTCAGCAGCTACCTCCCATCCTCGCAGTGAAAGCTAATGCTCAATACTCTGTCACAGTACGGCCAATCACCGGTTCGGTTCCCTCCCCTACCGGAATAGAATAACTCTTTTGCGTCTGTCACTAACGCCCAGTAGGTTACAGGTTTGAAGCACGTCACAGTCATTCAGTCATTGAATCCTACTCAGAATACCACAGACAAGGTTAGACCTTCCGGATTCTCTTGAATGCTGCCATCAGTTCTTGCCTATACCACGAAGACTCCGATTAAAGAATCCAAGAGATATTCACTAAGCCTCAGATGCTTGTAGAACAAGAATGGTTGTCAGTCACCTTGTTCATGGGTGAGCATGGTGATGGGCGTCAATCATCACCTTCATCATGTTGAAGAACAAGTGATATCTTGGACAAAGAACAAGCGGAATTGAATGGAAGAACAATAGTAATTGCATTAATACTCGAGGTACAGCAGAGCTCCTCACCTTAATCTATGGTGTGTAGAAACTCCACCGTTGAAAATACATAAGCATAAGGTCTAGGCATGGCCGAATGGCCAGCCTCCCAATGATCTAAGAACTAAAATGTCCAAAGATGATCTAGAGATCTAAAAGTGATCAAAAGATTTCCATACAATAGTAAAAGGTCCTACTTATAAGAAACTAGTAGCCTAGGGTGTACAGAAATGAGTAAATGACATAAAAATCCTCTTCCGGGCCCACTTGGTGTGTGCTTGGGCTGAGCAATGAAGCAATTTCGTGTAGAGACTCTTCTTGGAGTTAAACGCCAGCTTTGGTGCCAGTTTGGGCGTTTAACTCCCATTTGGGTGCCAGTTCCAGCGTTTAACGCTGGGATTTCTTGAGGTGACTTTGAACGCCGGTTTGGGCCATCAAATCTTGGGCAAAGTATAGACTATTATATATTGCTGGAAAGCCCAGGATGTCTACTTTCCAACGCCGTTGAGAGCGCGCCAATTGGGCTTCTGTAGCTCCAGAAAATCCGCTTCGAATGCAGGGAGGTCAGAATCCAACAGCATCTGCAGTCCTTTTTGGTCTCAGAATCAGATTTTTGCTCAGGTCCCTCAATTTCAGCCAGAAAATACCTGAAATCACAGAAAAACACACAAACTCATAGTAAAGTCCAGAAAAGTGAATTTTAATTAAAAACTAATAAAAATATACTAAAAACTAACTATATCATATCAAAAACATACTAAAAACAATGCCAAAAAGTATACAAATTATCCGCTCATCATCTGTCACTAACGCCCAGCCTTCAGAAGTTTGAAGCTCGTCACAGTCATTCAATCCCAGAATCCTACTCGAAATACCACAGACAAGGTTTAGACTTTCCAGATTCTCATGAATGCCGCCATCAATCTGGCTTATACCACGAAGATTCTGATTAAGGAATCTAAGAGATACTCATTCAATCTGATGTAGAACGGAGGTGGTTGTTAGACACACATTCATGGAGTGAGGAAGGTGATGAGTGTCATGGATCATCACATTCTCCATAATTAAGCGCGAATGAACATATTAGATAGGAACACGCATATGTGAATGGAAAAATATAAGTGATTGCATTAATTCATCGAGACGCTGCAGAGCTCCTCACCCCCAACAATGGAGTTTAGAGCTTCATGCCGTCAAAGAGTATGTAATTCAGATCTGAAAATGTCATGAGGTACAAAATAAGTCTCTAAAAGTTGTTTAAATAGTAAACTAGTAACATAGGTTTACAGAAAATGAGTAAACTAAGATAATTGGTGCAAAAATCCACTTCTGGGGCCCACTTGGTGTGTGCTGGGGCTGAGACTTAAGCCTCTCACGTGCTTGGGCTATTTCTGGAGTTGAACGCCAGGTTGTAATGTGTTTTGGACGCTGGACTCCAACTTGTAACGTGTTTCGAGTGCAGTCCTTTTTCAGCCTAACTTGTAACCTGAGAGCGCGTCAATTGGACTCTTGTAGCTCTAAAAAATTTATTCCGAGTGCAGGGAGGTCAGGATCCAACAGCATCAGCAGTCCTTTTTCAGCCTAACTCAGATTTTTGCTCAGCTCCCTCAATTTCAGCCAGAAAATACCTGAAATCACAGAAAAACACACAAACTCATAGTAAAGTCCAGAAATATGATTTTTTGCCTAAAAACTAATAATATTCTATTAAAAACTAATTAAAACATACTAAAATCTACATGAAATTACCCCAAAAAGCGTATAAAATATCCGCTCATCACAACACCAAACTTAAACTGTTGCTTGTCCCCAAGCAACTAGATGAACAAAATAGGATAAAAAGAAATTAAGGAGCAATAAAATCTCCGAGTTTTAAGTGAAGCTCAGATTCTAATTTAGATGAGCGAGGCTAGTAGCTTTTTGTTTCTAAACAGTTTTGGCATCTCACTTTATCCTTTGAAATTCAGAATGATTGGCATCCATAGGAACTCAGAATTCAGATAGTATTATTGATTCTCCTAGTCTAGTATGTTGATTCTTGAACACAGTTACTTTATGAGTCTTGGTCGTGGCCCTAAGCACCTTGTTTTCCAGTATTACCACCAGATATATAAATGCCACAGACACATAATTGGGTGAACCTTTTCAGATTGTGACTTAGCTTTGCTAAAGTCCCTAATTGGAGGTGTCCAGAGATCTTAAGCACACTTTTTTGCCTTGGATCACGACTTTAACCACTCAGTCTCAAGTTCTTCACTTGGACCTACATGCCACAAGCACATGGTTAGGGACAGCTTGATTTAGCCGCTTAGGCCTGGATTTATTTCCTTGGGCCCTCCTATCCATTGATGCTCAAAGCCTTGGATCCTTTTTACCCCTGCCTTTTGGTTTTAAGAGCTATTGGCTTTTTCTGCTTGCTTTTTCTTTTTTCTTTCTATATTTTTTCTCTTTTTTTTTTTTGCACAAACTTTTGCTTTTTCACTGCTTTTTCTTGCTTCAAGAATCAATTTTTTTTATTTTTCAGATCATCAATAACATTTCTCTTTTTCATCATTCTTTCAGGAGCCAACAATTTTAACATTCATAAACAACAAGATCAAAAATATGCACTGTTCAAGCATTCATTCAGAAGACAAAAAGTATTGCCACCACATATAAATAATTAGAATTTTTCTTATTAAGAACTCGAAAAAAATACTGCCTCTTTATTCTAAAAATCTACTATTTTAGTCATGTTTGATGATGATGAGAAAAATAAATTATAACTTAATTGGAATTAAATTCAAAGTAGAGATACTAATTACTAGTACTAATATATAACTTCTAAGGTAAATTCCTAATAAGAACAGTTATCACAGAGTTAAGGCAAAGATTAGAACTCAACGACCTTTATTTTGGAAAGTGGATGTTCCTCTAGTCTGTGGGGTGCTTGGTCCTTCAAGAGATAATTTCTGACACTTCAATTCCTTTAAGTCACATCCTTGCTCTTCCTATTCCCTTAGGTGCCATGATCTTGATGAGTTTTAGCTCAGTGATCATGGCGAATCACACCAAACTTAGAGGTTTGCTTGTCCTCAAGCAAAAGAAAGGAAAGGAGAGGAATAGTAGGAGAGGCAAATGCGAAATTCAAAAGATATGATGAGTTGAAAAAGAAATGAGAAGAAATTAAAAAGATTTGAAAAGAATTCAAAAAGATAAATGAGTTTTGAAAAAGATTTGAAAAGAAATTAAAGAAAAATCAAGAAATATGTTTAGGATTGAAAATTTTTTTTTTTTGAAAAAGGGATTTTAGAAATTAGGGTTTTTAGAAACTAGGATTAAAATTTTTGGAATTGAAGGATGATATTTTGAAACATGTTTATGCAAGAAATCATGAATTGAAACATAAAAATTAGAAAGTTTGTGAAGAAAAACGAATTTTACCTCCTCCCCACCATTCTGGCGTTAAATGCCCAAACGCTGCATGTTTTGGGCGTTTAACGCCCAATTGCTGCTTCTCCTGGGCATTCAACGCCCAGCTGTTGCTTCTTTCTGGCGTTGAACGCCAGGAAGTCCTTTGTCACTGGGCATTTTTCTGAACGCCCAGGACGCTGTCAATCTGGCGTTAAACGCCCAGAAGGTGCTTCTTTCTGGCGTTCAACGCCCAGAAGATGCTCCTTTCTGGCGTTTAACGCCCAGATGGCTACCCTCACTGGCGTTGAACGCCCAGTTGGTGCTTCTTTTGGGCGTTCAACGCCCAAAATATTTCTTACTGGCTTTTTCACGCCAGTGAGCTTCCAAATTCCCTTGTAACTTTGTGAATTTAAGCAATTGCTATTTTACCTTTGAAGATACTTGACATATACCTGTAAAAATCAATTTAATTAATAAATAAACTTTGTAAATGGCTGGGTTGCCTCCCAGCAAGCGCTTCTTTATGGTCATTAGCTGGACTATTACTGAGCTTTAATCAAGCCTCAGCTTTGAGCACTCTTGCTCAAAATTGCCTTCAAGATAATGTTTGACTCTCTGTCCATTAACAATGAACTTTTTATTAGAATCATTATCCTGAAGCTCTATGTATCCATATGGTGACACGCTTGTGATCACATATGGACCTCTCCATCGGGACTTCAATTTCCCGGGGAATAATTTGAGCCTAGAATTAAATAGTAGAACTTTCTGCCCTGGCTCAAAGACTCTGGATGACAATTTCTTATCATGCCATCTTTTTGCTTTCTCTTTGTATATTTTTGCATTCTCGAAAGCATTGAGTCTGAATTCCTCTAGCTCATTTAACTGGAGCAATCTTTTTTCTCCAGCTAACTTCGCATCAAGGTTCAGGAATCTGGTTGCCCAGTAGGCTTTATGTTCCAGTTCCACTGGCAAGTGACATGCCTTTCCATACACAAGCTGGTATGGAGAGGTCCCTATAGGGGTCTTGAATGCTGTTCTGTATGCCCACAGAGCATCATCCAAGTTTCTTGCAAAATCCCTTCTACGGTTAATTACAATCTGTTCTAGGATTCTTTTGAGTTCTCTATTTGAGACTTCAGCTTGCCCATTTGTCTGTGGGTGATATGGAGTGGCCACCCTGTGGCTAACTCTATAACGAACCAAAGCAGAGTAGAGCTATTTATTGCAGAAATGAGTGCCCCCATCACTGATTAGTACTCTAGGGGTGCCAAATCTGCTGAAGATGTGTTTCTGGAGAAATTTTAACACTGTCTTAGTGTCATTAGTAGGTGTAGTAATAGCTTCCACCCATTTGGATACATAATCCACTGCCACCAGAATGTAAGTGTTTGAGTATGATGGTGGAAAAGGTCCCAAGAAATCAATACCCCATTCATCAAACAACTCAATCTCCAAGATCCCTTGTAGAGGCATGGCATAACTGTGAGGCAGATTGCCAAATCTTTGGCAACTATCACAATTAAGCACAAACACTCGGGAATCTTTATAGAGAGTAGGCCAGTAGAAGCCACATTGGAGGACTCTTGTGGCTGTTCGCTCACTTCCAAAATGTCCTCCATACTGTGATCCATGGCAATGCCATAGGATCCTCTGTGCTTCTTCTTTAGGCACACATCTACGGATTACTCCATCTGCACATCTTTTGAAGAGATATGGTTCATCCCAAAGATAGTACTTTGCATCTGTGATCAATTTTTTTGATTGCTGCCTATTGTACTCTTTGGGTATGAACCTCACTACCTTGTAGTTTGCAATGTCTGCAAACCACGGCACTTCTTGGATGGCAAAGAGTTGCTCATCCGGAAAGGTTTCAGAGATCTCAGTAAGAGAGAGGGACGCCCCTTCTACTGGTTCTATTCGGGATAGGTGATCTGCTACTTGGTTCTCTGTCCCTTTTCTGTCTCTTATTTCTATATCAAACTCTTGCAGAAGCAACACCCATCTGATGAGTCTGGGTTTTGAATCCTGCTTTGTGAGTAGATATTTAAGAGCAGCATGATCAGTGTACACAATTACTTTTGATCCTACTAGATAGGATCTGAACTTGTCAATGGCATAAACCACTGCAAGTAATTCTTTTTCTGTGGTTGTGTAGTTCTTCTGTGCATCATTTAAAACACGGCTAGCATAGTAAATGACGTGCATGAGCTTGTCATGCCTCTGTCCTAACACTGCACCAATGGCATGATCACTGGCATCACACATCAATTCTGGAGAGATGACTGGTGCTGTGACCAGCTTAGCTTTCAGGGTCTCAAACACCTGCAGACACTCCTTATCAAAGAGAAATGGCGTGTCAGCAGCTAGCAGATTACTCAGAGGTTTGGCAATTTATGAAAAATCCTTTATAAACCTCCTATAGAATCCTGCATGCCACAGAAAGCTTCTGATTGCCTTAACATTGGCTGGTGGTGGTAATTTTTCAATTACCTCTACCTTAGCTTGATCCACCTCTATTCTCATGTTCGAGATTTTGTGCCCAAGGACAATTCCTTCAGTCACCATAAAGTGGCATTTCTCCCAGTTTAAAACTAGGTTGGTCTCTTGGCATCTCTTTAGAACAAGTGCTAGATGGTCAAGACAGGAGCTGAATGAGTCTCCAAATACTGAAAAGTCATCCATGAAAACTTCCATAAATTTTTCCACCATATCAGAGAAAATTGAGAGCATGCACATTTGAAAGGTTGCAGGTGCATTGCACAAGCCAAATGGCATTCTTCTGTATGCAAATACTCCGGATGGACATGTGAATGCCGTTTTCTCTTGATCTTTTGGATCTACTGCAATTTGATTATAACCTGAATATCCATCCAGGAAGCAGTAGTATTCATGACCTGCTAGTCTTTCTAGCATCTGGTCTATGAATGGTAAAGGAAAATGATCCTTTCTGGTAGCTGTATTGAGCCTTCTATAATCAATACACATACGCCACCCTGTAACTGTTCTTGTAGGAACCAGTTCATTTTTTTCATTATGAACCACTGTCATGCCACCCTTCTTAGGGACGACTTGGACAAGGCTTACCCAGGGGCTATCAGAAATAGGATAAATAATCCCAACCTCTAGTAATTTAGTGACCTCTTTCTGCACCACCTCCTTCATGGCTGGATTCAGCCGCCTTTGTAGTTGAACCACTGGCTTGGCGTCACCCTCTAATAGGATCTTGTGCATGCATCTGGCTGGGCTAATGCCCTTAAGATCACTGATGGACCACCCAAGAGCTGTCTTGTGTGTCTTTAGCACTTGAATTAGTGCTTCCTCTTCCTGTGGCTCTAAGGTAGAGCTTATGATTACAGGAAAGGTATCACCTTCTCCCAGAAATGCATATTTCAGGGATGGTGGTAATGGTTTGAGCTCGGGTTTAGGAGGTTTCTCCTCTTCCTGATGGATTTTTAGAGGTTCTATTATTCTCTCTGATTCCTCCAAATCAGGCTGAACATCTTTAAAGATGTCCTCTAGCTCTGATTCGAGACTCTCAGTCATATTGACCTCTCTTACCAGAGAGTCAATAATATCAACACTCATGCAGTCATTTGGGGTGTCTGGATGTTATATGGCTTTGACAACATTCAACTTGAACTCCTCCTCATTGACTCTCAGGGTTACTTCCCCTTTTTGGACGTCAATGAAGGTTCGGCCAGTTGCTAGGTGATGTGTGGAAAACGATCCAACATAAAATTCACCGGCAAGTGTACCGGGTCGCATCAAGTAATAATAACTCACATGAGTGAGGTCGATCCCACAGGGATTGAGGGATTGAGCAATTTTAGTTCAGTGGTTGATTTAGTCAAGCGAATCAAGTATTGGTTGAGTGATTTTGTATCCAACAGTAAGTAAATAATAGAAAATGTAAAGGGGAAGGGAAGATTTGCAGAAATTAAAGAGAACTGAAATTAAAAGAGCTGAATCTTAAAGAGCAAGAAATTAAATGACTGAAACTTAAAGTGCAAGAAATGTAAATTGCAGTAACTTAAAATGCAAGGAATATAAATTGCAGTAATGAAAAGGGATTTGAGGATTGGGAATTCAGAACTCAAGCAAGGAAAATTAAATTGCAACAATTAATAAAGCAGAAATTGAATTAGAAGTAACTAGAATTCAAACAGAAAATGGAATTGAATTGCAGCAGGGGTTCACAGAAGAACCAAAAAGGAAAATGTGATCTCAGGACCCTAGAGACTAGATAGCAAAGTCTAGATCTCAATTGCCTTCCCAGATCCAAATTCTCAAAGCAATTAACAAGAAATTAAAGAAGAAGCAGTAAATGGAATGTAATTGACTCAATTATGCAGAAAAGGGATTCAAGAGATCTTGAATGGAGATTGAGACAGAAATTCCACAATTCTTCACACCCAAGACTCAAACAAGAAAAGTAAAAATGCTCAAGCAAGAACGAGGAAGAAGAGAGATCAATTCTCCTCCCCAATTCCCTGAAATCTCAGTTCCTAGCTCTCAAAATTCAAAAATCAAAAGAAGCTCTCAATTCAAAAATGAAAAGAAAGCTCAAAGTCCAAAAAAAAGGTCCCTAATTACATCAAACTAACTCCTATTTATACACTTTCTATTCTTGGATTTTGGAATTTGGACGGGCTTTTGATTTCGTGAAGAATTGAATTTAATTGGATTTTTAATCCAATTTCAGCCCATGAAGAAAGTAGCTCCCAGGAGGCTGCCCTGCCCTTGTGGAGGGCAGGGCAGGAAATGATGCATGCGGCCTTGTGCATGCGTGCGTGGTGCGTTGATGCTTGCAGGAAGTGTGCTTGCTGGCCGAGGCTCCTTGGTGCGCCAATCTTGTGCGCATGTGTGCATCACCAAAATGCTGCCCTGCCCTTGTGGAGGGCAGGGCAATGTGCCAAGGTTGAAGCTCCGCGTTCGAAACTCGGGTGACGCGCACGCTACCTCTTTTCCTTGATTTTCTTGGCACCAAAGTAAGGCCTAGTTCCTTGCTTCCTCATGGTGCCGTGTTCGATCCTTGTGGCAAGCATTGGTGAGCTTCTTCCTTGAATTTATTCCTTTGATGAGCCCGATATTGCCCTTGAGGAGGGCAGGGCAGAGTTCTTGTTTTCCTTGATCCTTGGCATCAAATTGTGCTCCGCCCTTGAGGAGGGCAGGGCATTGTTGCTTCTCAGGCTTGTTTCATTATGTTGCCCTCCTGGAGGGCAGTGTGCCCTTGTGGAGGGCAATGTTTGCTTCCTCCCTTCCATGCGGCACACTTCTCCTTCCCTTGGGCCACGCTTTCTTTAAGCCACGCTTTTCCTCTTTTCTTCCTTTCTTCATCTACAAGAAACCAAAACAACCACTCAAAGTATCTCTAAACTCATAAGGTTTATAATTCATTAAAAATCACTTAATTCTTGCTTAAACCTCATGATTTAGCATCAATTTAATGATGGTTGCTTGATTTAAAGAAGCTATGCATTTTCATTCCAAATCACTTACTTAGGATGCAAGAAAGTGCATAAAGACTAGTAAAACAAGTGAAATTAGCTTGAAAAATGGGTATATGATGACCCGTCATCACAACACCAAACTTAATTCTTGCTTGTCCCCAAGCAAGCACCAAAACTAAGAGAAAATGAAATGAACAAGAAAAGAAACATATCCTTATTAGGCATATAGCAGAACTTAACTTATGGAGTTTTTATGCAGACAATGATAACTCAATTATTGTTGCTGTTACATAATATACATTCTTCCTTAAAAGCTTGCTAAACTTGCTGTTATAAGGTTTATTCTTTCTTTGCTCCCTTGCTAACTTTTCTTTTCTCATGTTGCTTATCAAGCTTATTATTCTTTGAAGGCTTGGTGTCTAATGTTGTAGTAGTAGCCTTTGGCTTTATTTTTAATCAACATCTTCTACCACAGACACATGGCTCACTACTTCTTCCTAGGATCATTGATGCCCAGCATCTCTTTGGATAACTAAATGCTCTGTATCTAGGTTGCTCTTTATTGTGGACATTCAGTTGGTCATCCCAAATCAGTTGATCTAAGTGACCGGGTTTTGAAATACCCCTCAGAATTTACTTATCCAAGCATATCCTAGTACAAGAACACCACAGGCATGTGTCCTAGGGTCCAAGCTATTGGTGTCCAGCCTTTATTCTTTTGTTTTTCTTGCCACATTGGCTTTTTCTTCTTTCTTTTCTTTCTGTTTTTTTTTTGTTTTCAAGGGCTTTTTCTTTACTAATAAGAACCTTTATAACAGCAAGCTAGCTCACTCTTTAATGAAAATGACATCATGCAGCAATTATTTTATGAGTTATGCATTTAATCAAACATATACACCACCATTACCTTCCATTCTAACTTATGCAACATTGGATATTCACTATCTAATTCAAACAATTCTCTTTTATTCAAGCATATGGGAAACAAAACAAAATTCAAGCTAAGTGATGGATGACAAGCATCATGCAGATTATCATACTTGATTAAACAACTTCACTTGCAACTAGATAAACACTTTAGCAGGATATATAATGGTTCCCATGTTCAAAACAATTCACAGCAGCAAGGATTAAGTTTAGATACAACCTTTGAAGTTGCAGACCTTTGATTCTTCCTTCTGTTGTGTTTTCTTTGAGTTAAGATGCACAATATCTTCAATTGTTGACTCATGTCCTGCATAATTCTTAAAGTTGCTTGCTTTTCAAGCCCTTAAGTGTATGGTTAGTATGCATAAATTGAGTGTGGCTCTTAGATTTATTTTGGTGTGGAACACCAAACTTAATTGTTTGCCACTGTCTCTGATGCAACAAGTTAACCATATGTGAAACCTTGTGTCCTTGCTAAAGATTATGGAATTAAAGCTAGAAAGCAACTAAATAGTTGAAAAATTTGTTTGATTGCTTAGAGCTAGCACTTTGCAAAAGGTGAGAATGTGTTTTTAAATGAAATTTTTGGTGGAACACTAAACTTAGAATCTTTCATTCTCCCTTAAATTGTTTTGGTGTGCAACACCAAACTTAGCTCCTTGCAATGCATACCAATTATTCAACCTCTTTATTGAAAAAGCTATGAAAAGAGAACTACCTCAGGTTGGGTTGCCTCCCAACAAGGGCTTCTTTATTGTCACTAGCTTGACATTGGACTCCCTTTAAGGTGGTTGGTGCTGGTGATGTCTCAACTTGTCCCCTCTCACTGTAAGCTTTCTCTGTGTGCCTTGATGCTCAATTTCAATGTGCTCAAGAGAGAGTTGATGGTGTTTTTGTGGAAAAACGAATTTCCAACACACAAATCCAACCGGCAAGTGTACCGGGTCGCATCAAGTAGTAATAACTCACAAGAGTGAGGTCAATCCCACAGGGATTGATTGATCAAGCAACTTTAGTGGGTGATTAGTTTAGTCAAGCTAACATTGGTGAGTGAGAATTGTGGCAGCAGAATGTAAATAGCAGTGAACTTAAATTGCAGAATGTAAATAGGCAGGAAGCTTAAAGAACAAGCAATGTAAGTTGCAGAAACTTAAATGACAAGAAATGTAAATTGCTTGAATCTTAAATGGGTCAGGGATGTGGGATTGCAAAAATTAAACCAGCAAAGGTAAATTGCATTAAACATAAAAGAGACAATTGAATTGCAGTGAAGTAAATCTCAAACAGAAGAGTAAATGCCTTGAAGAATTTAGAACAGAAAAGCAATGCTTAAGTTGCAGCAAATTAAAAGTGATTGAAGATCTCAGGAGTGGAGGAGACTAGATAACAAGTCTAGATCTCAAATCCTTCCTTGATCCAACAAGAACAATTGCAAAAGGAATAAAGGAAAGCAAATTGCAGAAATCGCAGAAGAAGAAGAAATGAGCAGAAAGTGGAATTCAATTATGCAGAAAATTAAAGAAGAGATCTCAAGGTGAGATTGAAACAGAAGTTCTTCAATTCTTCACCCAAGATCCAAAGCAAGAATGAAAACCAAGAGAGCTTTCTAATGGAGCCCCCCCTCTACAAAGATGGAAATGATGCCTTATATAGGCTTTACAAAATGAAAAATGAAAATGAAATTAAAACAAATTACAAAAAATAAAAATCCTAATTTAATTGATCCATGTGCCTTTGAGTGATGATGTGGGCTTAGCTTGCTTTGAATTTGAGGAGAAATGGGTTTGGTTGGCCTTGATTCAACTTGGTGAGGAATTGAATTTAAATGAAATTTTGGTTGAATTTTGGCCCATGTTGCTCCCAGGAGGCTGCCCTGCCCTTGTGGAGGGCAGAGCAGGGAAGCCTTGTGTAAGGATCCAACTAGCGTGCCAAGGCTTGGAAGCATCAGGATGCTGCCCTGCCCTTGGGGAGAGCAGGGCAGTGGTGGCATGGTGCGTGCCATGCTTCCCTGGGCCGTGCTTGCTTGCTGCTGGCCGAAGCTCCCTTGCTGCGCATCAATTGTGCGTGCTGGCCATGCCAAGGATGTGCGTGCCATGCACCAAAATGCTGCCCTGCCCTTGCGGAGGGCAGGGCAATGTTTCCTTTGGGGAGTGCCAAGTTCGAATCCCATGGAGTGCATTGCTTGGCTTTTTCTTCTTGGCACCTAATTCACGCCTAAGGCTTGGCTTCCTAGAGGTCTTGTGTTCGAAACTTGGTGGAGGAAGTTGTTGCAATTTTTCCTTGAATTTTCATGAAGAAAACACGACATTGCCCTCCAAGAGGGCATTCTGCTCTCCTTGAGGGCAGACTTCCTTGGGTTCCTTGTGTCTCCCTCTTCGAGCCTTGGTGGAAGCATTTTGGTTTATTTTTGCTTGTTTTTGGCCCTTAAAGATGCCTTTCGTTCCTGCCTCAATTGTACGCCAAATATGGATTGCTATATATCGTTGGAAAGCTTTGAATGTCAGCTTTCCAACGCAACTGGAAGCACATCAATTGGACGTCTGTAGCTCAAGTTATAGCCCTTTGAAGGAGGCATGGTCATGCTGTGAGCGCCCAGATTTTACCTTAGCGAAATTCTTGCTTCCAACCTCAATGTGCATCACGATTCTGCCCTGCCCTTGGCAAGGGCAGGGCAGTGTGCGTGCTGGTTGCTTCCTTCTTTGATTTGGTCATGGGCCACGCTTTTAAAAGCGTGGCCTAAGGCTCCAAAGTGTACCCCAACTTCAAAGTGTACCCCAAAGCTCTTTTTTCTCCTTTTTTTGTGCTTCTTTGCTTCTTTTTCTTCTTATTTTCTACAAGATTTATAAAATTAAAATATCAAGAAAATCTTCCAATTAAGTACAAAAGAATGCAATATTTAAGCACTAATCATCAATTTCTTGTATGAAAAAGCATAGAAAAATAGGTATATGATAACTTGTCATCAAGAGTACTTGGTTGATTGTGTAGTGATCTTCTGTTCCCAGCTGTTGATATACTAATTGTACTTTGTCACCTTTGGAAAATCCTTTAGTTGGAATTTTTTCGTTCTTCCACCCTTTGTAAGCCTTCTTCCTGTTTTTCTTCTTTTTCTTCTTTGTTGATCTGTCTCCTTTGACAGTGACTCGAGTTGTGATTCCTCTTTTTTTGTTTATCATCCCGGCCTCTTTTTGAATTCCTTCCCCTCCTTGTACCTGCTAACTCTTCTGTTCTATTGTTTTGTTGATTGCTTGCCCTGGAAGATAGTCACTTGTCTTGCTTGTTTCTTCCTTACTTTGTGATTCTGGAAACACTTTTAAGGTGATGCTCTCTTCATGCATCCTGAGGGTTAGCTCTCCCTGCTCTATGTCTACAATGGCTCTCGCAGTGGCAAAAAATGGTCGACCAAGTATTATGGAGTCATTCTCATTCTCTGCTGAATCTAGGATCACAAAATCTGCCGGATAGATGAACTTGTCAACCTTAACTAAAAGGTTCTCAATCAACCCTTTAGGATATACTACTGATTGGTCCACCAATTCCAAGGACATCTGTATTGGTTTCACCTCTTCTATGCCAAGCTTTTTCACTAAGGATGATGGAATTAGATTTATACTTGCTCCTAAGTCACACATCCCCTTGTTGATGAATAGGCTTCCAATAGTGCAAGGTAGGAAGAAACATCCAGGATCTTCAAGCTTGGGAGGGAGCCCCTTTTTGATTAGTGCACTGCATTCTTCATTGAGCATTACCGTCTCCTTCTCATTCCAACTTCTTTTCTTATTGATGATCTCCTTCAAGAACTTGGCATATAGAGGCATTTGCTCCAATGCCTCAGCCAAAGGTATGTTGATTTCCAGCTTCTTGAAAATCTTAAGGAATTTGTGGAAATGTTGATCCTTTGCTTCTTTTTGGAATCTCTGTGGATAAGGTAGTGGAGGTGTAAGACTCTTTTCCACTTGCTGCTATTTTGGATTTGGTTTTTCCATGATCTGCTTTCCTTTCTCTAGATTCTGTGGTTGGTTGTTCTCCTCTGTGAGCTTTTCTGGGACATTCTTGCTTGTTGTGTCCTTGTTGTTAGCTCCATCTTTCTTTGTTGGCTCTTTGTCATTCTCCATAAGTTTCTTGGTTGCTCCTTGGTTGCTATCCACCAATGTCTTTCCACTCCTTAATTGCACAACTTTGCATTCTTCTTTTGGGTTAGGAATGGTGTCACTTGGTAGTGAGCTTGAAGGTCTCTCAATAGAAATCTACTTGGAGATTTGTCCAATCTGCCTTTCTAAGTTCTTCATGGAAGCTTCTTGGTTCTTTGTTGTCAATTCTTGGTTCTTCATCATTTTCTCCAGGAGCAGCTCTAGATTAGTAATCCTCTGGGATTCTTGTGAGATTGGTTGGTTTTGGGGTGTTGTTGGATGATGGTAGGTGTTTTGGTTAGTTGGTTGGTTATTGGGTGGGTAATGGTTTGAGTTGGGGTAAGTGTTTTGTGGTTTTCTGTATGTGTTTTGGTTAGTGTTTGGCTGGTTATTGTGGTTTGTGTTTTTCCAATTGTTTTTATTTGAGTTTCTTTGCCATGGTTGCTGAGTTTGATTGTGGTTGTCTCCCCATCTGAGGTTGGAATTGTTCTTGCAAGATGGATTGTAAGTATCACCATAGACTTCATTTGTTTTGGGATTTTGGTTGTACATGTATTGGACTTGCTCTTGCTGTTTCTCCTCTTGGGTTTCTTTATTTTGCACCCATGTGGTTGATGGTTGGCTTGTGGCACTCACTGATGCTACTTGCAGGCCATCAATTCTTTTGGCCATTTGCTTAAACTGTTGTTGAATCTGCTGCTGCATCATCTTGTTCTGAGCTAGGATTGAATCCACTCCTTCCAACTCCATTACTCCTCTTCTTTGTGATGGTTGGCGTTGCCTTTGGTGAGCAAAGAAATATTGGTTGTTGGCCACCATATCAATGAGGCTCTGAGCTTCCTCTGCAGTTTTCATGAGTTGTAATGAGCCTCCAGCTGAGTGATCAAGTGCTTCTTGAGCTTTCAGAGTAAGTCCTTCATAGAAGTTTTGCAACTTATCCCACTCAGTAAACATTTCTGGTGGATATTTCCTTAACAGAGCCTTGTATCTTTCCCATGCTTCGTATAAATTTTCAGCCTCCATTTGAGTGAATGTCTGCACCTCAGTCTTCAATCTTATGATCCTTTGGGGGGGATAAAATTTGGCAAGGAACTTGCTCACCAAATCATCCCAAGTGTTGATGCTTTCCTTTAGAAATGTTTCTAGCCATTGAGTGGCCTTGTCCCTGAGAGAGAATGGAAAGAGCAGCAACTTGTAACTGTCAGGAGGCACACCATTGGTTTTGACAGTGTCACAAATCCTCAAGAAGGTAGATAAATGTTGATTCGGATCCTCCAATGGCCCTCCTCCAAAAGAGCAGTTGTTTTGGACCAATGTGATGAGTTGTGGCTTTAGTTCAAAGTTGTTTGCATTGACATTAGAGGTAAGAATGCTACTCCCACAATGTCTAGCATTTGCAAATGTGTAGGAAGCCAGTACTCTTCTTTGCTGTTGGTTATTGTTAGCCCCTCCTTCTGGTTGATTGGGATTTGATGGATCTCCTTCCATTTCTTAGAATTCCTCCTCAGATTCTTCCTCTCCAATAACGTTCTTCCCTCTTTCAGCTCTTCTTATTCTTCAAAGAGTTCTTTGGTCAAGTTCAGAGAGAATAGGGGAAGCTCTTCTTGTACCTGACATACAAACACACAATAAGAAACACACAGATCCAGAAAACCAGTGAAACTTCAATCTATTGCTAGAATGAAGTTTTAGTTAGTTTAAGAAAAAATTCAAACAGTTAGCGTGTTGGTTAAAAATAAAGAAAAAGTGCTTGATCTAGATCTCCACTTCACGTAATCATTGTCAATCTATTTCAATCCCCGGCAACGGTACCAAAAACTTGATGTGTGGAAAATGATCCAACACAAAACTCACCGGCAAGTGTACTGGGTCGCATCAAGTAATAATAACTCACATGAGTGAGGTCGATCCCACAGGGATTGAGGGATTGAGCAATTTTAGTTCAGTGGTTGATTTAGTCAAGCGAATCAAGTATTGGTTGAGTGATTTTGTATCCAACAGTAAGTAAATAACAGAAAATGTAAAGAGGAAGGGAAGATTTGCAGAAATTAAAGAGAACTGAAATTAAAAGAGCTGAATCTTGAAGAGCAAGAAATTAAATGACTGAAACTTAAAGTGCAAGAAATGTAAATTGCAGTAACTTAAAATGTAAGGAATACAAATTGCAGTAAAGAAAAGGGATTTAAGGATTGGGATTTCAGAACTCAAGCAAGGAAAATTAAATTGCAACAATTAATAAAGCAGAAATTGAATTAGAAGTAACTAAAATTCAAACAGAAAATGGAATTAAATTGCAGCAGGGGTTCACAGAAGAACCAAAAAGGAAAATGTGATCTCAGGACCCCAGAGACTAGATAGCAAAGTCTAGATCTCAATTTCCTTCCCAGATCCAAATTCTCAAAGCAATTAACAAGAAATTAAAGAAGAAGCAGTAAATGGAATGTAATTGACTCAATTATGCAGAAAAGGGATTCAAGAGATCTTGAATGGAGATTGAGACAGAAATTCCTCAATTCTTCACACCCAAGACTCAAACAAGAAAAGTAAAAATGCTCAAGCAAGAACGAAGAAGAAGAGAGATCAATTCTCCTCCCCAATTCCCTGAAATCTCAGTTCCTAGCCCTCAAAATTCAAAAATCAAAAGAAGCTCTCAATTCAAAAATGAAAAGAAAGCTCAAAGTCCAAAAAAAAGGTCCCTAATTACATCAAACTAACTCCTATTTATACACTTTCTATTCTTGGATTTTGGAATTTGGATGGGCTTTTGATTTGGTGAAGAATTGAATTTAATTGGATTTTTAATCGAATTTCAGCCCATGAAGAAAGTAGCTCCCAGGAGGCTGCCCTGCCCTTGTGGAGGGCAGGGCAGGTGATGAGCGGATAATTTATACGCTTTTTGGCATTGTTTTTAATTAGTTTTTAGTAAGTTTAAGCTACTTTTAGGGATGTTTTCATTAGTTTTTATGTTAAATTCACATTTCTGGACTTTACTATGAGTTTGTGTGTTTTTCTGTGATTTCAGGTAAATTCTGACTGAAATTGAGGGATTTGAGCAAAACTCTGAAAAAGGCTGACAAAAGGACTGCTGATGCTGTTGGATTCTGACCTCCCTGCACTCGAAATGGATTTTCTGGAGCTACAGAACTCCAAATGGCGCGCTCTCAACGGCGTTGGAAAGTAGACATCCAGGGCTTTCCAGCAATATATAATAGTCCATACTTTAATCGAAGAATGACGACGTAACTTGGCGTTAAACGCCAAGTTCATGCTGCTGTCTGGAGTAAAACGCCAGAAAAACGTCATGATCCGGAGTTGAACGCCCAAAACACGTCATAACTCAAAGTTCAACGCCAAGAAATGCCTTAGCTCGTGGATTTATCAAGCTCAGCCCAAACACACACCAAGTGGGCCCCGGAAGTGAATTTATGCATCAATTACTTACTCATGTAAACCCTAGTAGCTAGTCTAGTATATATAGGACCTCTTACTATTGTATTAGACATCCTGGATTGTAATTTCTATCCTGTGATCACGTTTAGGGGGCTGGCCATTCGGCCATGCCTGGACCTTTTGCTTATGTATTTTCAACGGTGGAGTTTCTGCACACCATAGATTAAGGGTGTGGAGCTCTGCTGTACCTCAAAGATTAATGAAGTTCTATTTTCTTTTATTCAATTCCTCTCTTATTCTTATTCCAAGATATTCATTCGTACCCAAGAACATGATGAATGTGATGAGTTAATGACCCTCATTAACATTCTCACTCATGAACGCGCGTGATTGACAACCACTTACGTTCTACATGCACCACAAGCTTGAATGTGTATCTCTTAGATTCCCCAACAGAATCTTCGTGGTATAAGCTAGATGGATGGCGGCATTTATGAGGATCCGGAAAGTCCAACCTTGTCTGTGGTGTTCCGAGTAGGATCCTGGGAATCCGGAAAGTCCAACCTTGTCTGTGGTGTTCCGAGTAGGATTCCGGTAATGAATGACTGTGACGTGCTTCAAACTTTAACCTGCTGGGCGTTAGTGACAAACGCAAAAGAGGGATTCTATTCCAGTAGGAGCGGAAACCAACCGGTGATTGGCCGTACTGTGACAGAGTGCGTGCATTAGCTTTCACTGCGAGGATGGGATGTAGCTATCAACCATGGGTGATGCCTCCAGACTGGTTAGCTGTGCGAGTGACAGCCGCACAGGTTATTTCCCCGAGAGGAATGAAAGTAGCCACAGCTGATAGTGAACCCCTATACAAAGCTTGCCATGGAAAGGAGTAAGAAGGATTGAATAGAAGGAATAGGAGAGCAGGCGTCCGTGAGCTCTACAGCACCTCCATTCCACTTATCTGAAATTCCTACCAATGAATCTGCATAAGTATTCTATCCCTTTTTATTATTTATTTTATTATTAATATTCGAACTCACCATAAACAAATTTAATCTGCCTAACTGAGATTTGCAAGGTGACCATAGCTTGCTTCATACCAACAATCTCTGTGGATTCGACCCTTACTCACGTAAGGTATTACTTGGACGACCCAGTACACTTGCTGGTTAGTTGAACGGAGTTGTGAATTCCAATAAAGAAAACCTCACACAGGTGCTGCCCCTTAGAAGCCCTCATCTCAAGATAATTAGAACATGGCAGTGCCATAAATAAGCTTTCATTCAAAATCCAAGAAACATATAATGTGATCACAATTTCGTCCACCAAGTTTTTGGCGCCGTTGCCGGGGATTGTTCGAGTATGGACAACTGACGGTTCATCTTGTTGCTCAGATTAGGTAATTTTCTTTTCAAAAATCTTTTTCAAAATTTTTCTTTTATTTTTCGTTTTTCTTAACTTTATTTTTGAAAAATAATAATAAAAATTCAAAAAAAAAAAATTAGAAAATCATAAAAATCAAAAATATTTTATGTTTCTTGTTTGAGTTTTGAGTCAAATTTTAAGTTTGGTGTCAATTGCATGCTTTTAAAAATTTTTCTTGCATTTTTCGAAAATCCCATGCATTCATAGTGTTCTTCATGATCTTCAAGTTGTTCTTGACAAGTCTTCTTGTTTGATCTTGATGATTTCTTGTTTTGTGTCTTTTCTTGTTTTTCATGTGCATTTTTGCATTCATATTTTCCATGCATTAAAGATTTCTAAGTTTGGTGTCTTGCATGTTTTCTTTGCATCAAAAATTTTTCAAAATTATGTTCTTGATGTTCATCATGATCTTCAAAGTGTTCTTGGTGTTCATCTTGACATTCATAGCATTCTTGCATGCATTCATTGTTTTGATATAAAAATTTCATGCATTGAATATCTTTGTTGTTTTTCTCTTTCATAATTAAAAATTCAAAAATCAAAAAAAAAATATCTTTTCCTTAATTCTCTCCAAAATTTCGAAATTTTGGTTTGACTTGGTCAAAAATTTTCAAAATTAGTTGTTTCTTACAAGTCAAAGTCAAAATTTCAATTTTAAAAATCTTATCTTTTCAAAATCTTTTTCAAAATCATATCTTTTTCAATTTTTTTTATTATTTTCGAAAATTTCAAAAATATTTTTCAAATTATTTTCAAAATCTTTTTCTTATCTTTATATGTAATTTTCGAAAATTAGCTAACAATTAATGTGATTGGTTCAAAAATTTGAAGTTTGTTACTTTCTTGTTAAGAAAGGTTCAATCTTTAAGTTCTAGAATCTTATCTTGTAGTTTCTTGTTAGTTAAGTTATTTTAAAAACTAAATCTTTTTCAAAATATCTTTTTCTTAAAACTTTTATCTTATCTCTTTATCTTATTCTTTTTAAAATTTTATATTTTTCAAAATTTGATTTTAAAATATCTTATCTAACTTACTATCTTCTTATCTTTTTCAATTTTGATTTCAAATCTTTTTCAATCAACTAACTAACTTGTTGTTTGTTTCTTATCTTTTTCAAAACTACCTAACTACTTTTCCCTCCTCTATTTTCGAAAATATCTCTTCCCTTTTTCAAAAATTCTTTTTAATTAATTAATTGTTTTAAATTTTAATTCTAATTTTATTTTATCTCTAATTTTCGAAAATCACTAACCATCTTTTCAAACTTATTTTCGAATTCTTCCTTCTCTTCTCCTCTTCTATTTAATTAATTAATTACTAACACTTCTCTTCACCTCTCTTCCTCCATAAATCCGAAACCTTCCATCCCTCTTCTTCTACCCCTTTCTTCTTCTACTAACATAAAGGAATCTCTGTACTGTGACATAGAGGATTCCTCTTTCTTTTCTTGTTTTCTTCTCTTTCATATGAGCAGGAACAAGGATAAAGGCACTCTTGTTGAAATTGATCCAGAACCTGAAAGGACTCTGAAGAGAAAATTAAGAGAAGATAAATTACAACAATCCAGAAACAACCTTTCAGAAACATTAGCACAAGAGGTGATGGCCGAAAATAATAATAATAATGCAAGGAGAATGCTTGGTGACTTCACAAAGCCAACATCCAAGTTTGATGGAAGAAGCATCTCCATTCCTGCCATTGGAGCCAATAACTTTGAGCTTAAGCCTCAACTAGTTGCTTTAATGCAATAAAACTGCAAGTTTTATGGACTTCCATCTGAAGATCCTTACCAGTTTTTAACTGAGTTCTTGCAGATCTGTGACACTGTAAAGACAAATGGAGTTAATCCTGAAGTCTACAGACTCTTGCTTTTCCCTTTTGCTGTAAGAGACAGAGCTAGAGTATGGTTGGATTCTCAACCCAAGGATAGCCTGGACTCATGGGATAAGCTTGTCACTGCATTCTTAGATAAATTCTTTCCTCCTCAAAAGCTGAGCAAGCTGAGAGTGGATGTTCAAACCTTCAAACAAAAAGATGGTGAATCCCTCTATGAAGCTTGGGAAAGATACAAGCAGCTGACAAAGAGATGTCCATCTGACATGTTTTCAGAATGGACCATATTAGATATATTCTATTATGGTCTCTCTGAGTTTTCGAAAATGTCACTGGACCATTCTGCAGGTGGATCTATTCACCTGAAGAAAACGCCTGAAGAGGCTCAAGAACTCATTGACATGGTTGCAAACAACCAGTTTATGTACACTTCTAAGAGGAATTCGGTCAACAATGGCATACCTCAGAAGAAAGGAGTTCTTGAAATTGATGCTCTGAATGCCATATTGGCTCAGAACAAAGTGTTGACTCAACAGGTCAACATGATCTCTCAAAATCTGAATGGATTGCAACATGCATCCAACAGTACTAGAGAGGCAGCTTCTGAAGAAGCTTATGATCCTGAGAACCCTGCCATGGCAGAGGTTAATTACATGGGTGAACCTTATGGAAACACCTATAACTCATCATGGAGAAATCATCCTAATTTCTCCTGGAAGGATCAACAAAAACCTCAACAAGGTTTTAACAATGGTGGACGTAATAGGCTAGGCAATAGTAAGCCATATCCATCATCTTCTCAGCAACAGACAGAGAACTCTGAACAAAACACTTCTAATTTAGCCAATATAGTCTCTGATCTGTCAAAGGCCACTTTCAGTTTCATGAATGAAACAAGATCCTCCATTAGAAATTTGGAGGCACAAGTAGGCCAGCTGAGTAAGAAAGTTATTGAAACTCCTCCCAGTACTCTCCCAAGCAATACAGAAGAAAATCCAAAAGGAGAGTGCAAGGCCATTGATTTGATCAAAGTGGCCGAATGCACCAAGGAGGAGGAGAACGAAAATCCCAGTGAGGAAGACCTCCTGGGACGTCCTTCAAGCAAGAAGGGGAGTCCTATTAAGGATCCTGAGGAATATGAGGCTCATCTAGAGACCATAGAGATTCCTTTAAATCTTCTTCTGCCATTCATGAGCTCTGAAGAATATTCATCCTCTGAAGAGAATGAAGATGTGACTAAAGAGCAAGCTGCTCTATATTTAGGAGCTATCATGAAGCTGAATGCCAAGCTGTTTGGTAATGAGACCTGGGAAAGTGAACCTCCCGTGCTCATTAGTGAACTAGATACTTGGATTCAGAGAACTCTACCTCAAAAGAAACAAGATCCTGGCAAATTCCTAATACCTTGTACCATTGGCACCATGAGCTTTGAAAAAGCTCTATGTGATCTTGGGTCAGGGATAAATCTTATGCCACTCTCTGTAATGGAGAAGCTAGGAATCATTGAGGTACAACCTGCCTTGTTCTCATTACAATTGGTAGATAAATCCATAAGACAAGCTTATGGGATGGTAGAGGACGTGCTAGTAAAGGTTGAAGGCCTTTACATCCCTACTGATTTCATAATCCTAGACACTAGGAAGGAAGATGATGAATGCATCATCCTAGGAAGACCTTTCCTAGCCACAGCAGGAGCTGTGATAGATGTCAACAGAGGTGAGTTAGTCCTTCAATTGAATGGGGACTACCTTGTGTTTCAGGCACATGGCAATCCCTCTGTGACAAAAGAGAGTAAGCACAAAGAGCTTCTCTCAGTTCAAGGTCAAGAAGAGCCCACACAGTCAAATTCTAAGTTTGGTGTTGTGAGGCCACAACCAAACTCTAAGTTTGGTGTCCAAACCCCATATCCAAACTCTAAGTTTGGTGTTGGGAATACCACACTTAAGTTGACCTGATCACCTTGTGGCTCCATGAGAGCCACTGTCAAGCTATTGACATTAAAGAAGCGCTTGTTGGGAGGCAACCCAATTTTATTTATCTAATTTTATTTTATTTTGTTTCTTTGTTATTTTTGTGTTTAATTAGGTACATGATCATGAGGAGTCACGAAAAAAATCAAAAAAATTAAAAACGGAGTCAAAAACAGAAGAAAAAAAATTTTTCACCCTGGAGGACGCACGGGCCGGCGTTCAACGCCCAGAAGGAGCATCTGGCTGGCGTTCAACGCCAGAACAGAGCATCTTTCTGGCGCTGAACGCCCAAAACAAGCTACATCCTGGCGTTTAACGCCAGAATGCGCACACAGAGGACAATCTGGCGCTGAACGCCAGAAACAAGCTTGAAACTGGCGTTCAACGCCAGCAACAAGCATCACATGGGCGTTTAACGCCCAGAACGTGCATCAATGGGCGTTTAAACGCCAGAATGATGCATGGAGGCATGTTACATGCCTATATGGTGAAGGAATGGTATTTGTTTTCACCTCAGGATCTGTGGACCCCACAGGATCCTCACCTCAGGATCTGTGGACCCCACAGGATCCCCACCTAACATATTCCCACCTTACCTTCTAATCCTAGTTTTTGTGATGTGATTCCCCATGTCACAATTCCCAATCTTCTTCATCAATCACCTCAATTCCTCTTCCCAATTATTCCATTCACCATTCACATCAACCTCCTCTTCCCCATAAACCCCACCTACCTCCATCAAATTCAAATACAATTTCCCACCCTTTCCCACCCAAAATGGCCGAACCTATAACCCCCCCTCCCTATAAATACCCTTCTTTTCTTTTACATTTTCACACAACACAACCCACATTCTCCAACATAGCCGAACCCTCTCTTCTCCCTCTCTACCATATTTTCTTCTTCTTCTTCTACTCTTCTTTTCTTTTTTTGCTTGGGGACAAGCAAATTTTAAGTTTGGTGTGGTAAAAAGCCTAAGCTTTTTGATTTTCATTCACCATCAATGGCACCCAAGACCGGAATTTCCTCAAGAAAAGGAAAAGGGAAAGCAAAAGCTTCTTCCTCCGAGTCATGGGAGAAGGAGAGGTTCATCTCCAAAAGCCATCAAGACCACTTCTATGATGTTGTGGCAAAGAAGAAAGTGATCCCTGAGGTCCCTTTCAAGCTCAAGAAAAATGAGTATCCGGAGATCCGACATGAAATTCAAAGAAGAAGTTGGGAAGTCTTAGCCAACCCCATGCAACAAGTCAGAATTCTCATGGTTCAAGAGTTCTATGCCAATGCATGGATCACTAGGAACCATGACCAAAGTATGAACCCAAGCCCAAAGAATTATCTCACAATGGTTAGGGGGAAATACTTGGATTTCAGTCCGGAAAATGTGAGGTTGGCGTTTCACCTACCCATGATGCAAGGTGATGAACGCCCCTACACAAGAAGGGTCAACTTTAACCAAAGGTTGGACCAAGTCCTTATGGACATATGTGTGGAAGGCGCCCAATGGAGAGTAGACTCCAAAGGCAAGCCAGTCCAACTAAGAAGACTGGACCTCAAGCCTGTAGCTAGAGGATGGTTGGAGTTCATTCAAAGATCCATCATCCCTACAAGCAACCAATCTGAAGTTACTGTGGATCGGGCCATCATGGTTCATAGCATCATGATTGGTGAAGAAGTAGAGGTTCATGAAGTCATCTCCAATGAACTCTACAAAATAGCTGACAAGCCTTCATACATGGCACGGTTAGCCTTCCCCCACCTTATATGCCATCTATGTTACTCAGCTGGAGTTATCATAGAAGGAGATGTCTCCATTGAAGAAGACAAGCCCATTACCAAGAAGAGGATGGAGCAAACAAGGGAAGTTCCTCACGGCCCCCAAGGAGAACATGAGGAAGTGCATCATCAACAAATGCCTCAAGGAATGCACTTTCCTCCTAACAACTATTGGGAGCAACTCAACACCTCCTTAGAGGATTTGAGCCATAATGTTGAACAACTAAGGGTGGAACATCATGAACACGCCCTCACTCTCCAAGAAATAAGAGAAGATCAAAGAGCAATGAGGGAGGAGCAACAAAGGCAAGGAAGGGACATAGAAGAGTTGAAGAACATCATTGGTCCTTCAAGAAGAAGACGCCACTAAGGTGGATTCATTCCTTGTTCTTTATTTCTTTCTGTTTTTGGTTTTTAATGCTATGTTTATTTATGTTTTTGTGTCTCTATTTCATGATCATTAGTGTGTAACCATGCCTTAAAGCTATGAATAAAATCCATTAGTCCTTCACCTCTCTTAAAAGAAAAAATGTTTTAATTCAAAAGAACAAGAAGTACATAATTTTCGAAATTATTAGTGAATTTAGTTTAATTATATTGATGAGGTGGCAATAATTTTTGTCTTCTGAATGAATGATTGAACAGTGCATATGTCTTTTGATCTTGTTGTTTATGAGTGTTTAAAATTGTTGGTTCTTGAAAGAATGAGGAACAAAGAGAAATGTTATTGATGATCTGAAAAACATCATGAAATTGATTCTTGAAGCAAGAAAAAGCAGTGAAAAAAAAAAAAGGGGGGGGCGAAAATTCCAAAGCAAGGATCCAAGGCTTTGAGCATCAATGGATAGGAGGACCCAAGGAAATTAAATCCGGGTCTAAGCGGCTAAATCAAGCTGTCCCTAAACCATGTGCTTGTGTCATGAAGGTCCAAGTGAAAAGCTTGAGACTGAGTGGTTAAAGTCGTGATCTAAAGCAAAGAGTGTGCTTAAGAGCTCTGGACACCACTAATTGGGGACTTTAGCAAAGCTAAGTCACAATCTGAAAAGGTTCACCCAGTTATGTGTCTGTGGCATTTGTGTATCTTGTGGTAATACTGGAAGACAAAATGCTTAGGGCCACAGCCAAGACTCATAAGTAGCTGTGTTCAAGAATCAACATGCTTAACTAAGAAAGTCAATAACACTATCCCAATTTCTAAATTCCCCCAGAGACGCCAATACCTCTAAACTACAAAGGAAAAAGTGAGATGCCAAAGCTGTTCAGAAGCAAAAAGCTACAAGTCCCGCTCATATAATTAAATTAATATTCATTGATATTTTGGATTTTATAGTATATTCTCTTCTTTTTATCCTATTTGATTTTCAGTTGCTTGGGGACAAGCAACAATTTAAGTTTGGTGTTGTGATGAGCGGATAATTTATACGCTTTTTGGCATTGTTTTTAATTAGTTTTTAGTAAGTTTAAGCTACTTTTAGGGATGTTTTCATTAGTTTTTATGTTAAATTCACATTTCTGGACTTTACTATGAGTTTGTGTGTTTTTCTGTGATTTCAGGTAAATTCTGACTGAAATTGAGGGATTTGAGCAAAACTCTGAAAAAGGCTGACAAAAGGACTGCTGATGTTGTTGGATTCTGACCTCCCTGCACTCGAAATGGATTTTCTGGAGCTACAGAACTCCAAATAGCGCGCTCTCAACGGCGTTGGAAAGTAGACATCCAGGAATTTCCAGCAATATATAATAGTCCATACTTTAATCGAAGAATGACGACGTAACTTGGCGTTAAACGCCAAGTTCATGCTGCTGTCTGGAGTAAAACGCCAGAAAAACGTCATGATCCGGAGTTGAACGCCCAAAACACGTCATAACTCAAAGTTCAACGCCAAGAAATGCCTTAGCTCGTGGATTTATCAAGCTCAGCCCAAACACACACCAAGTGGGCCCCGGAAGTGAATTTATGCATCAATTACTTACTCATGTAAACCCTGGTAGCTAGTCTAGTATATATAGGACCTCTTACTATTGTATTAGACATCCTGGATTGTAATTTCTATCCTGTGATCACGTTTAGGGGGCTGGCCATTCGGCCATGCCTGGACCTTTTGCTTATGTATTTTCAACGGTGGAGTTTCTGCACACCATAGATTAAGGGTGTGGAGCTCTACTGTACCTCAAAGATTAATGAAGTTCTATTTTCTTTTATTCAATTCCTCTCTTATTCTTATTCCAAGATATTCATTCGTACCCAAGAACATGATGAATGTGATGAGTTAATGACCCTCATTAACATTCTCACTCATGAACGCGCGTGATTGACAACCACTTACGTTCTACATGCACCACAAGCTTGAATGTGTATCTCTTAGATTCCCCAACAGAATCTTCGTGGTATAAGCTAGATGGATGGCGGCATTTATGAGGATCCGGAAAGTCCAACCTTGTCTGTGGTGTTCCAAGTAGGATCCTGGGAATCCGGAAAGTCCAACCTTGTCTGTGGTGTTCCGAGTAGGATTCCGGTAATGAATGACTGTGACGTGCTTCAAACTTTAACCTGCTGGGCGTTAGTGACAAACGCAAAAGAGGGATTCTATTCCAATAGGAGCGGGAACCAACCGGTGATTGGCCGTACTGTGACAGAGTGCGTGCATTAGCTTTCACTGCGAGGATGGGATGTAGCTATCAACCATGGGTGATGCCTCCAGACTGGTTAGCTGTGCGAGTGACAGCCGCACAGGTTATTTCCCCGAGAGGAATGAAAGTAGCCACAGCTGATAGTGAACCCCTATACAAAGCTTGCCATGGAAAGGAGTAAGAAGGATTGAATAGAAGGAATAGGAGAGCAGGCGTCCGTGAGCTCTACAGCACCTCCATTCCACTTATCTGAAATTCCTACCAATGAATCTGCATAAGTATTCTATCCCTTTTTATTATTTATTTTATTATTAATATTCGAACTCACCATAAACAAATTTAATCTGCCTAACTGAGATTTGCAAGGTGACCATAGCTTGCTTCATACCAACAATCTCTGTGGATTCGACCCTTACTCACGTAAGGTATTACTTGGACGACCCAGTACACTTGCTGGTTAGTTGAACGGAGTTGTGAATTCCAATAAAGAAAACCTCACACAGGTGCTGCCCCTTAGAAGCCCTCATCTCAAGATAATTAGAACATGGCAGTGCCATAAATAAGCTTTCATTCAAAATCCAAGAAACATATAATGTGATCACAATTTCGTCCACCAGCAGGAAATGATGCGTGCGGCCTTGTGCGTGTGTGCGTGGTGCGTTGATGCTTGCAGGATGCTGCCTTGCCCTTGTGGAGTGCAGGGCAGAGTTTTTTTTGGTGCGCCAGATTTTGCTGCCCGTGCGTGTGTGCTTGCTGGCCGAGGCTCCTTGGTGCGCCAATCTTGTGCGCATGTGTGCATCACCAAAATGCTACCCTGCCCTTGTGGAGGGCAGGGCAATGTGCCAAGGTTGAAGCTCCGCGTTCGAAACTCGGGTGACGTGCACGCTACCTCTTTTCCTTGATTTTCTTGGCACCAAAGTAAGGCCTAGTTCCTTGCTTCCTCATGGTGCCGTGTTCGATCCTTGTGGCAAGCATTGGTGAGCTTCTTCCTTGAATTTATTCCTTTGATGAGCCCGATATTGCCCTTGAGGAGGGCAGGGCAGAGTTCTTGTTTTCCTTGATCCTTGGCATCAAATTGTGCTCCGCCTTTGAGGAGGGCAGGGCATTGTTGCTTCTCAGGCTTGTTTCATTATGTTGCCCTCCTGGAGGGCAGTGTGCCCTTGTGGAGGGCAATGTTTGCTTCCTCCCTTCCATGCGGCACACTTCTCCTTCCCTTGGGCCACGCTTTCTTTAAGCCACGCTTTTCCTCTTTTCTTCCTTTCTTCATCTACAAGAAACCAAAACAACCACTCAAAGTATCTCTAAACTCATAAGGTTTATAATTCATTAAAAATCACTTAATTCTTGCTTAAACCTCATGATTTAGCATCAATTTAATGATGGTTGCTTGATTTAAAGAAGCTATGCATTTTCATTCCAAATCACTTACTTAGGATGCAAGAAAGTGCATAAAGACTAGTAAAACAAGTGAAATTAGCTTGAAAAATGGGTATATGATGACCCGTCATCACAACACCAAACTTAATTCTTGCTTGTCCCCAAGCAAGCACCAAAACTAAGAGAAAATGAAATGAACAAGAAAAGAAACATATCCTTATTAGGCATATAGCAGAACTTAACTTATGGAGTTTTTATGCAGACAATGATAACTCAATTATAGTTGCTGTTACATAATATACATTCTTCCTCAAAAGCTTGCTAAACTTGCTGTTATAAGGTTTATTCTTTCTTTGCTCCCTTGCTAACTTTTCTTTTCTCATGTTGCTTATCAAGCTTATTATTCTTTGAAGGCTTGGTGTCTAATGTTGTAGTAGTAGCCTTTGGCTTTATTTTTAATCAACATCTTCCACCACAGACACATGGCTCACTACTTCTTCCTAGGATCATTGATGCCCAGCATCTCTTTGGATAACTAAATGCTCTGTATCTAGGTTGCTCTTTATTGTGGACTTTCAGTTGGTCATCCCAAATCAGTTGATCTAAGTGACCGGGTTTTGAAATACCTGATGACAAGTCATCATATACCCATTTTTCAAGCTAATTTCACTTGTTTTGTTAGCATTTATGCACTTTCTTGCATCCTAAGTTAGTGATTTGGAGTGAAAATGCATAACTTCTTTAAATCAAGCAACCACCATGAATTTAATGTTAATCATTGAGGTTTGAGCTCATTTTAATTGAATTTTAATTGATTTATAAGCCTCTTGAATTTAGTGATACTTTGAGTGGTTGTTTTGGTTTATTGTAGGTGAAGAAAAGAAAAGAAAATGAAAAGCGTGGCCTAAGAAGTGTAGCCAAGAAAAGGAAAGCGTGGCCGAATCAAGAAAGAGCGTGCCGCATGCTAAGGGAGAAGCAACATTGCCCTCCACAAGGGCAGACTGCCCTCTAGGAGGGCAACATTAGGTGACCAAACAAGAATAAGCAACTCTGCCCTGCCCACTCCAAAGGCAGAGCACAAAATGGTGCCTTGGAGCCAAGAGAAAGCAAACTCTGCCCTGCCCTTGTGGAGGGCAGAATCGGGCTCCATGAGGAAAGAAAATCAAGAAAAAAAGGTTACCCATGCATGCTACAAGGTTCGAACCAAGAACCATGAGGAAGCTAAAGACTAAAGGTGATTGTCATGCCAAGAAACCAAGAAAATATTAGTGTGTTTGCACCCTCCCAGGTTCGAACCCGAGACGTGAAGGAAGCAACTCTGCCCTGCCCTTGGCGCGGGCAGGGCAGCATTTGAATTGGCACAATCTTGGCGCACCATTTCTCAATCTGGCGCACCAATTTCCTCGACCTGGCAGCATCTGGCGCGCGCGTTCCTTCCCTGGCGCACCAAACCATTCCTGCCCTGCCCTTGGCGCGGGCAGGGCAGCGTCCCACGCACCAACGTGCATCGCGCGCATGCGCGCTCCTCAAATCTGGCGCACCAAATTTCCTTCTGGCAGCACCATCCGCACGCACGCCTCACATTCTGGCGCATCAGCTTTCCCGCCCTGCCCTTGGCGCGGGCAGGGCAGCCTCTGGCGCACCAACCTCGCACCAACACGCAACATGGCCGCACCAAATCACACCACCATGCATCAATTTTCTGCCCTGCCCTCCACAAGGGCAGGGCAGCCTCCTGGGAGTGGTTTTTGGGCCAAAATTCAAATTAAAAATTCATTTGAATTCATTTCTTCACCAATCCAAAAGCCCATCCAAATCCCATTATCCAAGAATAGAAAGTGTATAAATAGGACTTAGTTTGATGTAATTAGGACCTTTTGGCTATCTTTACTTTGAGCTTTGAATTTTTGCTTTCATTTTTGGAGTTTTTGAATTTTGTCTTTGAGCTTTCTTGAGAGATTTGTCCGAGCACCAAGAGGATCAAGGGAGAATTGATTGATCTCCTTCCTCAATTCCCTTGGGCAATTCTACTCTTCTATTTTCTGAGTATTGGGTGTGTGAAATTGGGGAAATTCTGTCCCAATTCCCATTCAAGATCTTTGCACTTTGTTTTTTGCATAATTGAATTCAAATTCTGTTCTTCAATTGTTTCTTCTTTAATTTTCTGTCAATTGCTTAGTCAATTCAGATCTGGAAAGGAAATTGGGTTTTAGGATCTGCTACCTAAGCCCTTGGAACCCTGAGATCACAGTTTCACTTTTGGTTCTTCTGTGAACCTCTGCTACATTTCATTTAAATTCTGTTTGAATGCTACTTGTTGCTGATTTACTTTCTGCTCAACCATTTACTGCAATTTACTTCTTCTTTGTTTAGATCTTACAATCCCATTCCTCAATTCCCTTTTACTTTCTAGCATTTTATCTTTCTTGCCATTTAAGTTACTGCAATTTAAGTTTCTTGCACTTTAAGTTTCAGTCATTTACTTTCTTGCTATTTAAGATTCTGCACATTTACAATTCTGTTCTTCAATTTACTGCACTTTTCCCTTCCCTCTTTACATTTACTGTCATTTACTTTCTGTTAAACACAAATCACTCAACCAAAACTTGATTCGCTTGACTAAATCACCCACTAAACTAAAATTGCTCAATCCTTCAATCCCTGTGGGATCGACCTCACTCATGTGAGTTATTATTACTTGATGCGACCCGGTACACTTGCCGGTGAGTTTTGTGTTGGATCGTTTTCCACACATCAAGTTTTTGGCGCCGTTGCCGGGGATTGAAATAGATTGACAATGATTAAGTGAAGTGGAGGTCTAGATTAAGCATTTTTTTTTCTGTTATTCTAACTCTTTCTAACACATTAACTGTTTGAGTTTTTGCTTAAACTAACCAATCAGAACTTCATTCTAGCTACAGATTGAAGTTCCATAGTGTTTCTGGGTTTGTGTGTTTATTGTTGTGTGTTTGTATGTCAGGTATAGGGAGATCCTCTACTATCCACTCTGAAATTGATCAAAGGACTCTTCGGAGAATAAGAAGAGCTGAAAGAGGGAAGAACATTGTTGGAGAAGAAGAAGAATCTGAGGAGGAATTCCAAGATATGGAAGGAGATACCAGTCAACCAGGAGGAGGAGCCAACAATAACCAACAGAGAAGAGTCTTGGCCTCATACACATTTGCAAATGCTAGGCATTGTGGGAGTAGCATTCTTCCACCCAATGTCAATGCAAACAACTTTGAACTCAAGCCACAACTCATCACTCTGGTGCAAAACAATTGTTCTTTTGGAGGAGGGCCTTTGGAGGATCCAAACCAACATTTGTCTACTTTCTTGAGAATTTGTGACACAGTGAAAACAAATGGTGTGCCTCCTGATAGCTACAAGTTGCTACTCTTCCCATTCTCTCTCAGAGATAAAGCAACTCAATGGCTAGAAACCTTTCCAAAAGAAAGCATCAACAATTGGGATGACTTGGTGAGCAAGTTCCTTGCCAAATTCTACCCCCCTCAGAGAGTCTTAAGGTTGAAGACAGAGGTTCAAACATTTACTCAAATGGAGGCCGAGAACCTATATGAAGCATGGGAAAGATATAAAGCTCTCTTGAGGAAATGTCCCCCAGAAATGTTTACTGAATGGGATAAGTTGCAAAACTTCTATGAAGGACTCACCCTTAAGGCTCAAGAAGCTCTTGATCACTCTGCCGGAGGCTCTCTACAACTCATGAAGACCACAGAGGAAGCTTGAAACCTCATTGATATGGTGGCCAATAACCAATACTTCTTTGCTCATCAAAGACAACGCCAAACATCACAAAGAAGAGGAGTAATGGAGTTGGAAGGAGTTGATTCAATCTTAGCTCAAAACAAGATGATGCAGCAGCAGATTCAACAACAATTTGAGCAAATGGCTAAGAGAATTGATGGCTTGCAAGTGGCAGCAGTGAGCACCACAAGCCAACCTCCAACCACTTGGGTGCAAAGTGAAGAAACTCAAGAGGAGCAACAACAAGAGCAGGTTCAATACATGCACACCCAAAATCCTGGAACAAATGAAGTCTATGGTGACACCTACAATCCATCTTGGAAGAATCATCCCAACCTCAGATGGGGAGACAACCATAATCAAAACCAACAACCATGGCAAAGAAACACAGGCCAAAACAATTGGAAAAACACAAACCATAACCCCCAGCCAAACACTAACTGATGAGCGGATAATTTGTATGCTTTTTGGCATTGTTTTTAGTATGTTTTTAGTATCTTTTAGTTAATTTTTAGTATATTTTTATTAGTTTTTAATTAAAATTCACTTTTCTGGACTTTACTATGAGTTTGTGTGTTTTTCTGTGATTTCAGGTAGTTTCTGACTGAAATTGAGGGATCTGAGCAAAAATCTGATCCAGAGACTCAAAAGGACTGCAGATGCTGTTGGATTCTGACCTCCCTGCACTCGAAGTGGATTTTCTGGAGCTACAGAAGCCCAATTGGCGCGCTCTCAACGGCATTGGAAAGTAGACATCCTGGGCTTTCCAGCAATATATAATAGTCCATACTTTGCCCAAGATTTGATGGCCCAAACCGGCGCTCAAAGTCACCTACAGAAATTCCAGCGTTAAACGCCGGAACTGGCATAAAAATTGGAGTTAAACGCCCAAACTGGCATGAAAGCTGGCGTTTAACTCCAGAAAATGTCTCTACACGAAATTCCTTCATTGCTCAGCCCAAGCACACACCAAGTGGGCCCGGAAGTGGATTTTTCTGTCATTTACTCATTTCTGTAAACCTTAGGACACTAGTTTACTACTTATAGGATCTTTTGACATGGTATCCGTACCTTATGACCGCATAACATTTTGTATACGTTTACTTCCACAGTATGAGTCTCTAAACCCCATGGTTGGGGGTGAGGAGCTCTGCTGTGTCTTGATGGATTAATGCAATTACTACTGTTTCTCATTCAATCATGCTTGCTTCCGTTCTAAGATAATACTTGTTCTTAATCCGGATGAATGTGATGATCCGTGACAATCATCATCATTCTCAACTATGAACATGTGCCTGACAACCACCTCTGTTCTATCTTAGATTGAGTAGTTATCTCTTGGGTTCTTTAATCGGAATCTTCGTGGTATAGGCAGGACCTGATGGCAGCATTCAAGAGAATCCGGAAGGTCTAAACCTTGTCTGTGGTATTCTGAGTAGGATTCAATGATTGAATGACTGTGACGTGCTTCAAACCTGTAACCTACTGGGCGTTAGTGACAGACGCAAAAGAGTGATTCTATTCCGGTAGGGGAGGGAACCAAACCGGTGATTGGCAGTACTGTGACAGAGTGCGTGCATTAGCTTTTACTGCGCGGATGGGAGGTAGCCATTGACAACGGCGAAACCCTACACGAGCTTGCCATGGAAGGAGACTTGCGTGTTTGATGAAGAAGACAGTAGAAAAGCAGAGATTCAGAAGATGGAGCATCTCCAAAACCCCAACCTATTCTCCATTACTGCAATACAAGTAACCATTACATGTTCTTTTTCTTTTTACAATCAATCCTGATAATTTCTGATATCCTGACTAAGATTTACAAGATAACCATAGCTTGCTTCAAGCCGACAATCTCCGTGGGATCGACCCTTGCTCAGGCAAGGTATTACTTGGACGACCCAGTGCACTTGCTGGTTAGTTGTGCGGGATTGCAAAAGTGTTATTGCAATTTCGTGCACCAAGTTTTTGGCGCCGTCGCCGGGGATTGTTCGAGTTTGGACAACTGACGACTTGTCTTGTTGCTTAGATTAGGACTGTTTTGTTTTTGTTGGTTTAGAGTCTCTTAGTTGAGTCTAGTTCATATTCTAAGTTTGGTGTCAAGTACATGCTTTTGTTTTTCTTTTAAATTTTCGAATTTTTCTTGTTCTTAGTCCCTTTTTGATTCATAAAAGTTCTAAGTTTGGTGTCATTTTGTGTTTTTCTCTTTCCTCTTTTTAAAAAAATCAAATCTTTTTCATAAAAACTTTTCAATCACATCTTCTTAATTGCTGTTTTCAAAATCTTTTTAATTAACTAATTGATTCAGTTCTCAATCTGCTTTGATCTTATTTTCTTTCTAATTTTCGAAATCTTATTTTATTTTCCTTTTGATTTTCGAATTTTTATTTTAAATTTCCTTTTTGTTTTTATTTTTATTTTTCGGTTATTTCAAAAAAAAAAAAAAAAAAAAAAACAAACAAAATTTATCTCTTTGCAATTATTATCATTTCCCTTTTGTCCATTATGGACTTAAGTGGAATTAACCAGTCCAGAAGGACTCTGGGGTCCTATGCCAACCCCAATACAGCTGCATATGGGAGTAGCATCTGTGTACCTCCCATCAAAGCAAGCAGCTTGAGCTAAACCCTCAACTCATTATCATAGTGCAGCAAAATTGCCAGTATTCCGGTCTTCCAGAGGAAGAACCTACTGAGTTTCTGGCACAGTTCTTACAAATTGCTGACACAATACATGATAAAGAGGTAGATCAGGATGTCTACAGACTGTTACTGTTTCCATTTGCTGTAAAAGATCAAGCAAAAAGGTGGTTGAATAACCAACCTACAGCAAGCATAAAGACATGGAAACAGTTATCAGAAAAATTCCTGAATCATTTTTACCCTCCAAAAAGGATGACACAGCTAAGGCTGGACATCCAAGGCTTTAAACAAGAGGATAATGAATCCCTTTATGATGCCTGGAGAGGTATAGAGGTATGCTCAGAAAATGCCCCTCTGAAATGTTCTCAGAGTGGGTACAGTTAGACATCTTCTACTATGGGCTTACAGAAAAAGCTCAGATGTCTTTAGACCACTCAGCTGGTGGATCTATACACATGAGAAAGACAATTGAAGAAGCTCAAGAGCTTATAGACATTGTTGCTAGAAACCAATACTTATATTCTAGCAAGGAATTCGTTCCACAAGAAGAGGTCATGGCAGTAGTCAATGATCCTGATCATCAAGAACAGATGAATGAGCTTAATCAACAATTGCTCCTGATGACAGAACAGTTAGCAGAATTTAAAGAAATGCTCCATGATACTAAGGTTGCTAACAAGAGCATAGAACTGTAGTTGAATCAAGCAAAACAGCAAATATCTAAACAAATAACAGAAGAATGTCAAGCAGTTCAACTGAGGAGTGGGAAAACACTGAATGCCACTGCTCAAAAGAGCAAGAAGTCAATTAAGGAACAGTTGACAGAGGATGACCAAGCCACTGTTCAAAATCCCTCTGAGGACAGTAAGAGCCCAGAGAGGAATATTATTGGCGTTCAAACGCCAGAAAGTGAAGGAAAGTCGGCGTTAAACGCCCATTCCTTGCCCAATACTGGCGTTCAAACGCCAGAACAGGGAGGAAAGCTGGTGTTAAACGCCCATTCCCTGCCCAGTTCTGGCGTTCAAACGCCAGAAAAGGGGGAGAAGTTGGCGTTTAACGCCCAAACTTCATCCACTCCTGGCGTTCAAACGCCCAAGGAGAATCAGGCACCTGAGAGTTCTGATGATTATCCCTCTAACAAGGCCTCTTCAACCATTTCTGTAAGGAATAAACCTGCAGCATCTAAGGTTGAAGAATATCAAGCCAAGATGCCTTATCCTCAGAAACTCCGCAAAGCGGAACAGGATAAGCAATTTGCCCGCTTTGCAGACTATCTAAGGACTCTTGAAATAAAGATTCCGTTTGCAGAGGCACTTGAGCAAATACCCTCTTATGCTAAGTTCATGAAAGAGATCTTAAGCCATAAGAAGAATTGGAGAGAAACTGAAAAAGTGTTTCTCATTGAAGAATGCAGTGCAGCCATTTTGAAAAGCTTACCAGAAAAGCTTCAAGATCCTGGAAGCTTTATGATACCCTGCACATTAGAAGGTGCCTGCACCAAGATAGCCCTATGTGATCTTGGAGCAAGCATCAATCTAATACCTGCATCCACTATCAGAAAGCTTGGGTTGACTGGAGAAGTCAAACCAACCAGGATATGCCTCCAACTTGCTGATGGTTCCATTAAACACCCATTAGGCATAATAGAGGACATGATTGTCAAGGTTGGGCCATTTGCCTTTCCAACTGACTTTGTGGTGCTGGAAATGGAGGAGCACAAAAGTGCAACTCTCATTCTAGGAAGACCTTTCCTAGCAACTGGACGAACTCTCATTGATGTACATAAAGGGGAAGTAACCCTGAGAGTCAATGAGGATGAGTTCAAGTTGAATGCTGTGAAAGCTATGCAGCATCCAGACACACCAGAAGACTGCATGGACGTTGACATTATTGATTCTCTGGTAGAAGAGATCAATATGGCTGAAAGCCTAGAATCAGAGCTTGAGGACATCTTCAAAGATGCTCAACCTGATCAAGAAGAACTAGCGGAAGTAAAGGAATTTTCGAAAATTCCTCAGGAGGAGGATAAGCCTCCTAAGCCTGAACTCAAACCATTACCATCATCCCTGAAATATGTATTTTTGGGAGAGGGTGACACTTTTCCAGTGATTATAAGCTCAGCTTTAAATTCACAGGAAGAGGAAGCACTGATTAAAGTGCTAAGGACACACAAGACAGCTCTTGGGTGGTCCATCAGTGATCTCAAGGGCATTAGCCCAGCTAGATGCATGCACAAGATCCTGTTGGAGGATAATGCCAAACCAGTGGTTCAACCACAGAGGAGGCTAAATCCTGCCATGAAGGAGGTGGTGCAGAAAGAGGTCACTAAATTACTAGAGGCTGGGATTATTTATCCTATTTCTGATAGCCCCTGGGTGAGCCCTGTCCAAGTTGTTCCCAAAAAGGGAGGCATGACAGTGGTTCATAATGAAAAAAATGAACTGGTTCCTACAAGAACAGTCACAGGGTGGCGCATGTGTATTGACTACAGAAGACTCAATACAGCCATCAGAAAGGATCATTTTCCTTTACCATTCATAGACCAAATGCTAGAAAGACTAGCTGGTCATGACTACTACTGCTTTTTGGATGGCTATTCAGGCTACAACCAGATTGCAGTAGATCCTCAGGACCAAGAGAAAACAGCATTTACTTGCCCTTCTGGCGTGTTTGCCTACAGAAGGATGCCTTTTGGTCTGTGCAATGCACCTGCAACCTTTCAAAGGTGCATGCTCTCTATCTTCTCAGATATGGTAGAGAAATTTCTGGAAGTCTTCATGGATGAATTTTCAGTATATGGAGACTCATTTAGCTCCTGTCTTAACCACCTATCACTTGTCCTGAAAAGATGCCAAGAGACTAACCTAGTTTTAAACTGGGAGAAATGTCACTTTATGGTGACTGAAGGAATTGTCCTTGGGCACAAAATTTCAAGCAGGGGGATAGAGGTGGATAAGGCAAAGGTAGAGGTAATTGAAAAATTACCACCACCTGCCAATGTTAAGGCAATCAGAAGCTTTCTGGGGCATGCAGGATTCTACAGAAGGTTTATCAAGGATTTTTCGAAAATTGCTAAACCTCTGAGTAACCTGTTAGCTGCTGACACACCATTGTGTTTGACACACAGTGTTTGCAGGCATTTGAGACCCTGAAAGCTAAGCTGGTCACAGCACCAGTCATCTCTGCACCAGATTGGACATTACCATTTGAACTAATGTGTGATGCCAGTGATCATGCCATTGGTGCAGTGTTGGGACAGAGGCATAACAAACTTCTGCATGTCATTTATTATGCTAGCCGTGTTCTAAATGATGCACAGAAGAATTACACAACCACAGAAAAAGAATTACTTGCAGTGGTCTATGCCATTGACAAGTTTAGATCCTACTTAGTGGGATCAAAGGTGATTGTGTACACTGACCATGCTGCTCTTAAATACTTACTCACAAAGCAGGATTCAAAACCCAGGCTTATAAGATGGGTGTTGCTTCTGCAGGAGTTTGATATAGAAATAAGAGACAGAAAAGGGACAGAGAACCAAGTAGCTGATCATCTGTCCAGAATAGAACCAGTAGCTGGGGCGTCCCTCCCTTCTACTGAGATCTCTGAGACTTTCCCAGATGAGCAACTTTTTGCCATTCAGGAAGCTCCATGGTTTGCAGATATTGCAAACTATAAAGCTGTGAGGTTCATACCCAAAGAGTACAGTTATGTGCAGAGAAAGAAACTAATTTCAGACGCCAAGTACTACCTTTGGGATGAACCATATCTCTTTAAGAGATGTGCTGACGGAGTGATCCGCAGGTGTGTACCCAGAGAAGAAGCACGAAGGATCCTATGGCACTGCCATGGATCACAGTATGGAGGACATTTTGGAAGTGAGCGAACAGCCACTAAAGTTCTCCAGTGCGGCTTCTACTGGCCTACTCTCTATAAAGATTCCCGAGAGTTTGTGCGTAACTGTGACAGTTGCCAAAGAGCTGGTAACCTGCCTCACGGATATGCCATGCCTCAACAAGGAATATTAGAGATAGAATTGTTTGATGTATGGGGAATTGATTTCATGGGACCATTCCCACCATCATACTCAAACACTTACATTCTGGTGGCAGTGGACTATGTATCTAAATGGGTAGAAGCAATTGCTACACCCACTAATGATACCAAGACTGTGCTGAAATTCCTCCAGAAAAACATTTTCAGCAGGTTTGGCGTCCCCAGAGTGCTAATCAGTGATGGGGGCACTCATTTCTGCAATAAACAGCTATACTCTGCTATGGTTATATATGGAATCAGCCATAAAGTGGCAACTCCGTATCATCCACAGACTAATGGGCAAGCTGAAGTCTCTAACAGAGAGCTAAAAAGAATCCTGGAACGGACTGTAATGGCCCGAAGAAAGGATTGGGCAAAGAGCTTGGATGATGCTCTGTGGGCATACAGAACAGCATTCAAGACTCCTATAGGCACCTCTCCATACCAACTGGTGTATGGGAAGGCCTGTCATTTGCCTGTGGAACTGGAACACAAAGCCTACTGGGCAACCAGATTCCTAAACATGGATGCACAGTTAGCTGGTGAGAAAAGACTGCTCCAGCTAAATGAGCTAGAGGAGTTCAGACTCAATGCCTTTGAAAGTGCGAAAATTTATAAGGAAAAGGCAAAGAAGTGGCATGACAAGAGATTGTCAACCAGAGTCTTTGAGCCAGGACAAAAAGTTCTGCTCTTCAACTCCAGGCTCAAACTGTTTCCAGGAAAACTCAAATCCCGGTGGAGGGGTCCGTATGTGATTACAGGAGTCTCACCATATGGGTATGTTGAGCTTCAGGATACTGATTCTGACAGAAAGTTCATTGTAAATGGACAGAGAATCAAGCACTATCTTGAAGGAAATGTTGAGCAGGAGTGCTCAAAACTGAGACTTGAATGATTCTCAGTGAAAGTCCAGCTAAAGACAGTAAAGAAGCGCTTGCTGGGAGGCAACCCAGTCATTAGGAAGTTGTATGAATTGTTCTTACAGAGGCAAGTATCAAAAATGAAGGAATTCACAGAGTTACAGAAGGATTCAGCTCAAAAAGCAGAGAAAATGAGCTTACTGGCGAAAAAACGCCAGTAAGGGGCATTTTGGGCGTTAAACGCCAGAATGGGTACCATTCTGGGCGTTTAACGCCAGGAATGGTGCCATTTTGGGCGTTAAACGCCAGAATGGGCACCATTCTGGGCGTTTAACGCCAGGTGTGCAGCATCCTGGGCGTTTTGGAAAAACGCCCAGTGAGGAAGAATTTCTGGCGTTTAACGCCAGCCAGGGTACCTGGCTGGGCGTTAAACGCCCAAAATGGGGCAACAAATGGGCGTTAAACGCCAGAATGGGTGCCATTCTGGGCGTTTAACGCCAGCTTGGTGGGGGGACCACAGCTTTGTTTTCAAATCAGATTTTTTCAAACTTTCCTTTTCTCACCCATACTTTTCTACAAAATCACACTTCAATCATTCATCATTCACTTTCAAATCTTCAAAAATCAAATTTTTTTTTCAAATTTATTTCAAATCAATTACAAACATTGTTCAAAAATTTCACCCTTTTCTCAATTTCTTCTAATATCTTCTCAAATCTCCTTTCAAATTCCTTTTTTTCGAAAACTCCCCTCCCCACCTTATAAATACACGTTTGTTCCCCTCTTCCAACCACACCATTCGAATTTTCTCTTCCTCCCCCTCTCTTCTCTCCTCTCTTTTGCTTGAGGACAAGCAAACCTCTAAGTTTGGTGTGCTTTTCCGTGATCACTAAGCCAAGATTCATCAATATCATGGCTCCTAAGGGAAAACAAACCAATTTAAGAGGCAAGAAAGAGAATAATCCAAAGAATCTTTGGAATGAAGAGAAGTTCTTAACCAAAGAACATGAAGACCATTATCATAAATAATGGGTCTGAGGTCAGTGATCCGGAAGTTAAATTTGATCTGAAAGAAGATGAATATCCGGGGATCCAAGAGCAAATTCGAAACAGAGGATGGGAAGTTCTAACCAATCCTGAAACAAAGGTTGGGAGGAACATGGTTCAGGAATTCTACTCAAATCTGTGGCTAACAGATAAGCAGAGAATGACTGGAACTGCTTACCATACCTACAGAACCATGGTCAGAGGGAAAGTTATATACTTCCATCTGGACAAAATAAGAGAAATCTTCAAGTTGCCTCAACTGCAAGATGATCCTGATTCCTTTAATAGGAGGATGGTGAGAGTAGATAAGGGGTTGGATCAAGTTCTAGAGGACATATGCCTCCCTGGAACTAAGTGGATAACCAATTCTAAGGGTGTCCCAAACCAACTCAAGAGGGGAGACCTCAAGCCAATTGCAAGAGGTTGGCTAGACTTCATTGGGCGTTCCATATTGCCCACTAGCAACCATTCTGAGGTCACCATCAAGAGGGCAGTGATGATTCATTGCATTATGCTTGGAAAAGAGGTGGAGGTCCATCATGTGATTGCCTGTGAGATTTACACAATTGCAAATAAGAATTCCACTGAAGCCAAATTGGCTTATCCAAGCTTGATTTCCTTGCTCTGTAAAGAGGCTGGGGTGAAGATGGGAGTAGATGAGTTCGTACCCATTGAACACCCAATCACCAAGAAGTCAATGGAAGGACAAGTGCAAGACAACTCCATCAAGAGGAGGGCGCAGGAATTCCTCGCTGAATTCCCTGAAATTGGCTACTGGGCCAACCTAGAAGCATCTATTAACAAGTTGCAAGAGACTATGGAGCAACTGAAGGAAGAACAGCAGAATCAAAACTGCATGCTCTGCAAATTGCTGAAGGAGCAAGAGAAGCAGGGGCGTGAACTCCAAGAGATGAAGCGCCAAAAGCTCTCCTCTCAAGCTGAGGGAGCATCCACTTCTCAAAATCAAGGTTGTTGAGTCCTAACTCTGTGAAAACCTCTATCATTAGGAGCCTAATTTTTTCGTTTTTCTTATTTTGTTTTCTATTTTTAATTTTATCTTATATCTATATTTGAGTTTTGTTCTTAGTTCATAATTAATAAAATTTAAGTTTATGCCTTAAAGCTATAAATGTCCTATGAATCCATCACCTCTCTTAAAAGAAAAATGCTTTAATCACAAAAGAACAAGAAGTACAGGGTTTCGAAATTTATCTCTGAAACTAGTTGAATTAGTTTGATGTGGTGACAATACTTTTTGTTTTATGAATGAATGCTTGAACAGTGCATATGTCTTTTGAATTTGTTGTTTTAAGAATGTTAAATTTGTTGGCTCTTGAAAGAATGAGGAGAAAGAGAACTGTTATTGAGGATCTGAAAAATCATCAAATTGATTCTTGAAGCAAGAAAAGCAGTGAAAAAAAAAATTCGAAAAAAAAAAGAGAAAGAAAAAGAAAAAAAAAAGAGAAGGAAATAAAGTTGTGATCCAAGGCAACAAGAGTGTGCTTAAGAACCCTGGACACCTCTAATTGGGGACTTTAGCAAAGCTGAGTCACAATCTAAGAATGTTCACCCAATTATGTGTCTGTGGCATGTATGTATCCGGTGGTAATGTGGAAGACAGAGTGCTTTGGGCCACAGCCAAGACTCATACACTGGCTATGTTCAAGAATCAATATACTTAACTAGGAGAATCAATAACACTATCTGAGTTCTGAGTTCTTATAGATGCTAATCATTCTGAACTTCAAAGGATAGAGTGAGATGCCAAAACTGTTCGGAGGCAAAAAGCTACTAGTCCCGCTCATCTAATTGGAGCTATGTTTCTCTGATAATTTGGAGTCAATAGTATATTCTCTTCTTTTTATCCTATTTTGATTTTCAGTTGCTTGGGGACAAGCAACAATTTAAGTTTGGTGTTGTGATGAGCGGATAATTTGTATGCTTTTTGGCATTGTTTTTAGTATGTTTTTAGTATCTTTTAGTTAGTTTTTAGTATATTTTTATTAGTTTTTAATTAAAATTCACTTTTCTAGACTTTACTATGAGTTTGTGTGTTTTTCTGTGATTTCAGGTAGTTTCTGACTGAAATTGAGGGATCTGAGCAAAAATCTGATCCAGAGACTCAAAAGGACTGCAGATGCTGTTGGATTCTGACCTCCCTGCACTCAAAGTGGATTTTCTGGAGCTACAGAAGCCCAATTGGCGCGCTCTCAACGGCATTGGAAAGTAGACATCCTGGGCTTTCCAGCAATATATAATAGTCCATACTTTGCCCAAGATTTGATGGCCCAAACCGGCGCTCAAAGTCACCTACAGAAATTCCAGCGTTAAACGCCGGAACTGGCATAAAAATTGGAGTTAAACGCCCAAACTGGCATGAAAGTTGGCGTTTAACTCCAGAAAATGTCTCTACACGAAATTCCTTCATTGCTCAGCCCAAGCACACACCAAGTGGGCCCGGAAGTGGATTTTTCTGTCATTTACTCATTTCTGTAAACCTTAGGACACTAGTTTACTACTTATAGGATCTTTTGACATGGTATCCGTACCTTATGACCGCATAACATTTTGTATACGTTTACTTCCACAGTATGAGTCTCTAAACCCCATGGTTGGGGGTGAGGAGCTCTGCTGTGTCTTGATGGATTAATGCAATTACTACTGTTTCTCATTCAATCATGCTTGCTTCCGTTCTAAGATAATACTTGTTCTTAATCCGGATGAATGTGATGATCCGTGACAATCATCATCATTCTCAACTATGAACATGTGCCTGACAACCACCTCTGTTCTATCTTAGATTGAGTATATCTCTTGGGTTCTTTAATCGGAATCTTCGTGGTATAGGCAGGACCTGATGGCAGCATTCAAGAGAATCCGGAAGGTCTAAACCTTGTCTGTGGTATTCTGAGTAGGATTCAATGATTGAATGACTGTGACGTGCTTCAACCTGTAACCTACTGGGCGTTAGTGACAGACGCAAAGAGTGATTCTATTCCAGTAGGGGAGGGAACCAAACCGGTGATTGGCAGTACTGTGACAGAGTGCGTGCATTAGCTTTCACTGCGCGGATGGGAGGTAGCCATTGACAACGGCGAAACCCTACACGAGCTTGCCATGGAAGGAGACTTGCGTGTTTGATGAAGAAGACAGTAGAAAAGCAGAGATTCAGAAGATGGAGCATCTCCAAAACCCCAACCTATTCTCCATTACTGCAATACAAGTAACCATTACATGTTCTATTGCTTTTTACAATCAATCCTGATAATTTCTGATATCCTGACTAAGATTTACAAGATAACCATAGCTTGCTTCAAGCCGACAATCTCCGTGGGATCGACCCTTGCTCACGCAAGGTATTACTTGGACGACCCAGTGCACTTGCTGGTTAGTTGTGCGGGATTGCAAAAGTGTTATTGCAATTTCGTGCACCACTAACCAAAACTCATACAGAAAACCACAAAACAACTACCCAAATTCTAACCAATACCCAACCAATAACCACCCAACTAACCAAAACACTTATCTTCATCCATCAACACCCCAAACCAACCCCACACAAGATTCACAGAGAATCACCATCTAGAGCTACTCCGGGAGAAACTAATGAAGCCAAGAATTGACAAACAAAAATCAAGAAGCTACCATGAAGAACCTAGAGAGGCAGATTTGGCAAATCTCTAAGAAGATCTCTGTTGAGAAGCCATCAAGTTCACTACCTAGTGACACCATCCCCAACCCAAAGGAAGAATGCAAGGTGGTGCAACTAAGAAGTGGAAGAGTGTTAACAGATAGTAACCAAGGAGCAACAAAGAAGCTTATGGAGAATAACACTGAACCAACAAAGAAGGATGAAGTCATCAACAAAGACACAATAAGCAAGAGTGCTCCAGAACAACTCACAGAGGAAGACAACAAGCCACAGAATTTGAAGAAAGGAAAGAAAATCATGGAAGAACCAATTCCAAAACAGCATCAAGTGGAGAAGAGCTCAACACCACCACTACCTTATCCACAGAGATTTCACAAGGAAACAAAGGACCAGCACTTCCACAAATTTCTTGAGACTTTCAAGAAGTTGGAGATTAACATACCTTTGGCAGAGGCTTTGGAGCAAATGCCCTTGTATGCTAAGTTTCTAAAGGAGCTCATCAACAA